>NC_072389.2:98852621-99161192 GCF_028885625.2 Pongo pygmaeus | reverse complement strand
TTCAAGGCCGGAGGCAAGAGCTATCTAGAAACAAATGGATGAAATTTACTTTTCAAATGAAATGCACTGAAAAAAGATTTGCTTTTTCTCCAGCCTTTGGGACTTACGCTCAGGGAAGAATTAACAAAAGTAACACAGGCATTATCATTCAAAGCCCATCCCTTTCCTGCGGAATTCACCTTTGATGGGAGATCTGGCAAGTTCCTAACTGCAGGGGGGCTAACAGTGGCAGTGTGTGGATTCGGAAGAGCATTCAAAGACTTGGGATGGGGCCTTTGTCTCCCCGTTCCCCGCAACACGCCCCCGTGCCTTGCCTTTGCTGTCTGTTCCTCAGCCTAATGCCATTCAAATTACTAAAACATTGTCCTTTCCCACCTCTGTGAATCTGAGCTATTCTCCTACACGGCTCGGGTCTAAGCTTGCTTCTTAATCAATGGATCTAAGTACCATGTGGGCAGGGACCGTGTGCTCTTCAGTCAACCATGCATTGGCTGCAGTACCCAGCCAGCACCTGGAACAGAGCAGGCACTCAGGAAATGTTTGCTGAAGAATAAAAGCCAGGCTGCATGATTTTCTTTGTTAATTCTGACCCCTCTGCCTCAATTTCGAGCCAAGAAAAGATGGCCCAATGTCCCAGCGTGTGTTCTTCAAAATGCCTTTTCAACTGTTATTTTCCAATTGACTGTGAAAATGATTAAACTCCCATGACCAGTAGGAAAGAAAGAAAAAACTTGCTTTCATGGCCCCAGGCCCAGCAAACCCACTGGTAGTGATGGAGCAATTTACAAAATGCCCATCCCCGGCAACCAGGTGGAAAAAAGATGACTATTACCTTAGTCATTTTCTTTATTCAAGATAGTAGCTTTGCTGGGGCTGGTTTTGACTCACTGATCTTCCTTAGAGACCATATATCTTTCCTTTTTTTTTTTTTTTGAGATGGAGTCTTGCTCTGTCACCCATGCTGGAGTGTAGTAGCACCACCTTGGCTCACTGCAACCTCCGGCTCACTACAACCTCTGCCTCCCGGGTTCAAGTGATTCTCCTGCCCCAGCCTCCCCAGTAGCTGGGGTTTCAGGTGTGCGCCTCCACACCTGGCTAACTTTTTATATTTTCAAACCATAGGGTTTGATTATCATTAGGTAAATTGAACCAAAGAGATGGGGTTTCACCATGTTGGCCAGGCTGGTCTTGAACTCCTGATCTCAAGAGATCCGCCTCCCTTGGCCTCCCAAAGTGCTGGGATTACAGGCATGTACCACCACACCCAGCCAAGATCATATCTCTTACTTAAAAAACAGTCAGTGTTTTCAAACCTTTTCTACCTATTCACCTCTTTCTTTCTAAAGACCTTAATTTATATCACAATTTTCAATATTCATAAACCTTCTCTTAGGTCCTGTAATCAAAAATCCTTCACAAGTCTTTGCATCAGTTGCCTAGGGTTGCTGTAACAAAGTATTACAAAATGAGTGACTTAAACAACAAAAATGTATTCTCTCACAGTTCCAGAGGCTAGAATCCAAAATCAAGGTGCCAGCAGGGTTGGTTCCTTCTGAGGGCTATAAGTGACAGGTCTATTGCAGACTTCTCTCCTTGGCTTGTAGATGGCCACCTTTTCCCTACGTCTCTTCATACCATCTTCCTCTGGGTGTGCCTGTCTGTGAGTCCAAATTTCCCCTTTTTATAAGGACACCAGTCATACTGGATTAGGGCCCATCCTAATGCCCTCATCTTAACTTGATCACCTCTGTAAAGCACCTATCTCCAATGAAGGTTTCATTCTGATGTACTGGAGATTGGAATGCCAACATATTTGGGGAAGGAGGGATGCAATTCAGCCTATCACAATCTTTCTGTATAATTTGAAGCACATATACTAAGACTTAGAGAGACCACATAAAGACACTGTTGAAAAAGAAAACTCCCTGTAATGCTAAAAATTCGCTCGTTGTAGAGATCAACAACTCCTTCAGCTCCAACCCTCAAACTATAAATAAATAAATATATACATACATAAATAACCATATCCCCAAATGCCTCATTGAAGGAGCCCAATCCTGTCTGCTGCACTTTTTCACATCTGACGGCTCAATGACCTTTGTTCCTCCTACTTTATCAGACCCAATTTTTGATAAATATCAGAAATATTAAATATCATATATATTAAATAGTAAATAATATTAAGAATAAATATCAGACCCAAATTCAGGCCTGTGAACACAAAATAAACCATAGGGTTTGATCATCATTAGGTAAATTGAACCAAAGAGGAGTGCTTTCCTAATGGAGGGTCAGTAAATTAGGCACAAATTGCACCATGCAGCCGATGAAGCCAGTGAGCAAACAGACCTGCTCCCAACGGTTCACATGAAGACTGGAGAATGGCCGGCACATCACATCCAGGCTGAGTGGCAAAGGCCAAGCTCAGTGGTCAGAGAAGGACACCAACAAATGGTAGAAGTAGAATTACCCTGTTAAAGGTAGGCATGTATGTAGTTTGAATAGGTAGCACCAAACAGTTTTACAAAGCTGCAGTACATGCTTATACTCCCATCAGTAGGATCTGAAAGTCCCAGTTTGAGGAATAAAGCTGGATGCAAGTTGCCCTCAGCATCCCAGTGGGCAAACTAGGGGTCCACCCAAGGGGACGGAGAAGCTTGCAATGCTTGCATCAAGCAACTCCACATGTAGGCATTTTCTAATCTACTTTCTGACCAACGTGCTATTCCCTCCTCTAGAAGGCTGGATGGAGGAACATAACTGAATGTTTTAACAGGAAGTACGAGCTGAGCAAACAATAACCGGATGCAAAGCCGGACTTTGCCAGCCGGCCAGCATGTAGGACCTGGCTCATGGGACTAAGGACCAGGAGGGCTGACCCGAGGTCAACAGGGTGCTGCACACTAATACTAGTGCCTTTGGATACCTTCTCTTGTAGAAGTCCTACAGAGCCAAATATTTCTCAGGTCTACTTCATCAGTTATCAGCCGTTCAGCAGGCGGCCACGAGTGCAGGTATTGGAACTATCACAGCTCCATGGGGGAAATGCCAAGGAAATTACAGTGCTCTCAAATCTCTCCCACAACCAACAGCAGCACACACTGGAGAACGTGTGCCTTTCATGTCTATTACAATATCAAGTAAGAGATAAAAAGTAAGACCAAACCCACTAGTCAAATATCCTTGCTGAACCCTCAAAGACCATTCATAGGACATCAAAAATGGCTATTCTTCCAAAATATTCAGGTTTCCTGAAAGGCATGGCAGCAGAAGAACACATTTAACAGTGAATTCTTTAACAATATAAAGAGCAATAACAGAAGAAAACAGTGACTGTGGTCTAGCACTTTTCACATACGCTATCCTTTACTCTTCAAAATGGCATTTTGAATTGAGCAGAGCTGGTATTATTATCAAGATGCCTTCTTTTGATAAAAGGGCTTTCTCCTGATCAAAACAAATCTGAAAATGGAAGGTACAAACTTCATAAAATTGAAAAATATCAATTATTAAGAAAATGTTAAATGCTAATGTATTTGTTTCATTTATTTTTAAAACTGAAATGAGAGATTGAACAAAGGAATATGAGTGTGCAACTAAACGCAGGGTGTTCTTGTATATGGCCATCATAAAAATACTTTGAAATTTGAACATCTCTTTGTAGAGATTCAGGTATTTGCCATATATTTGACCAATAACCATGAACACAAGACTAATTTTAAAAAGAAAAAGAGATCTGACCTTTTAGAGAGGTGGTAAACTTCTGGATTGCCATATAAACCATTAAATGCCTTGAACAGAGACAATTTACTTTGATAACAGCTGTTTCTCCAGCAGAATTTATTTTAAAACTGCCTGGCTTTCAAAAACATGCCTTTCTATTTTAAGACTGAAAAAGGTGCCTTTACCAAAACTTTCGAGTGTTTCAGTGTGGGTTCAGGTTCAGGTGAAGAACCAGTTTGAGGGAGCTAGGTTTTCATTTTATCTGTACCAGTTCATACAGCCTACTGAAGAAAGAATTACAGGCAGGTGATATCTGAGTCTTCTACGAGATGTGTGTGGGGATCCAGAATTGGCCTCAAAGGGACTCTCCAGGTTGGCTTGCATTATGGAAATATCTATAGCTTCAGGCTCTACTGGAGTCCTCTTATTAGAATTATTTGCTGCTGCAAAATCAGGAAGTTTTATATCACCAGCAGCCCAGTTTGACTGTCAGAGGTGTTCAAACCAGAGCGACTCCATCTTGAATAGGTGCTGGGTACAATGAGGCTGAGACCTGCTGGGCTGCATTCCCAGGAGGTTTGGCATTCTAAGTCACAGGATGAGATAGAAGGTCGGACAAGATACAGGTCACAAAGACCTTGCTGATAAAACAGGTTGCAGTAAAGAAGCCAGCCAAAACCCATCAAAACAAAGATGGCGATACGAGTGACCTCTGGTCATCCTCACTGCTCATTATACAATAATTATAATGCATTAGCATGCTAAAAGACACTCCCACCAGCGCCACCATACTTTACAAATGCCAAGGCACCCTCAGGAAGTTACCCTATAGGGTCTAAAAGGGGGAAGAACCCTCAGTTCTAGGACTTGCCCACCCCTTTCCCAAGAAAACTCATGAATAATCCATCCTTTGTTTAGCATATAATCAAGAAATAACGAAAAGTATTCTTAGTCTGGCAGCCCTTGGGGCTGCTCTGCCTATGAAGTGGCCATTCCATATTCCTTTTTTTTTTTTTTTTGACATGGAGTCTCGCTCTGTCGCCCAGGCTGGAGTGCAGGGGCGTGATCTCGGCTCACTGGAAGCTCCACCTCCCGGGTTCGCGCCATTCTCCTGCCTCAGCCTCCCGAGTAGCTGGGACTACAGGTGCCCACCACCACACCCGGCTAATTTTTTGTTTTGTATTTTTAGTAGAGACGGGGTTTCACCGTGTTAGCCAGGATGGTCTTGATCTCCTGACCTCGTGATCTGCCCGCCTCGGCCTCCCAAAGTGCTGGGATTACAGGCGTGAGCCACCGCGCCCGGCCTGTTCCTTTACTTTCTTAATAAACTTGCTTTCACTTTATGGATTTGCCTCAAATTCTTTCTTGTGTGAGATACAAGAACCCTCCTCTTGGGAGTCTCGATGGGGACCCCTTTCCGCTAACACAATCACTGAATACAAATAAGCAGCCTTCTGCCCAAGGGCCAGAAGGGAAGCCCTCTTCCCCATTTACAGAGGAATAAAGTCACGGGAAGGGGTGAAATTTTGATGCTAAGTTTTGACATGTGTCTCCTGATTCAGGAAAATGGATTGACCTAAGAATCTTTGTCTCATTCGGGTGACCAGTCAACACCAAAAGTATCTGAAAGAAACAGCAGTCATCACGGTCACATGTCCCCCTATTAAAGAAAAAAAAGTTGATCTTTCTCTGCGTGGGTCAACCCAAGACCATCCCAGCTATTACTTTCTCATTATTGCCTATGTCTGAGAGTAACCTTGCAGCTAGACAAAATCAGCAGGGCAATTGCATTTCAAAAGTCTCCTAGAATCTAGACTCCATGGTAACCCTACCCCTTCTGCTTCTGACCTCCTGGGGAGGAAATTGGTGTCCTCTGCTTATGGAGGAAGTGAATTAATTCACAGAGGCCCTGTGTCACAAGCTGAAATTCTATTCTGTTTGTGTGCAAAACGCTTCCTTTTTTTTTTTTTTTTAACATTTTGTTATTGACACCAGTAGACAGTGATTTCATTGACCTAAAAGTGAAGTCGGCCGGGCTTGGTGGCTCACGCCCGGAATCCCAGCACTCTGGGAGGCCGAGGCGGGCGGATCACGAGGTCAGGAGATCGAGACCATCCTGGCTAACACGGTGAAACCTTGTCTCTACTAAAAATACAAAAAATTAGCCGGGCGTGGTGGCGGGCGCCTGTAGTCCCAGCTACTCGGGAGGCTGAGGCAGGAGAATGGCGTGAACCTGGGAGGTGGAGCTTCCAGTGAGCAGAGATGGCGCCCCTGCACTCCAGCCTGGGAGACAAAGCGAGACTCAGTGTCAAAAAAAAAAAAAAAGTGAAGTCACCAGAATTGTCTTTTTAAAAGGAAGACAATATTAAAAATATGTTGAACTTATGGTCAGTAAAGAGATGCCTGGCACATTGCTGATTACTCACAGCTCTTTTTTTCAGCCTAACCTCCTATAAAGATTTCATCAAGATGCTTCTGATCAAGAGCATCAGAACATGCTCCGTATATTTGAAATATTTACCTTTACAGAGCTTTTTAAAAAAATCTCTCAGCTCCCCAGTCTGAGGGAAATAAACTGTCCTCGAAATGAGGTCTAATATTCCATAGCTCTGTTTAAGGCCACAGAGGGCTGGCTTTTATTCCTGTGTCCAATGACGAATTTTTGAGAGTATTGGGCAAAGCACTCTCTCCACATCTGAAATCAGATCACAAAAAAAGATACAGGGCCAGGCGCGGTGGTTCACGCCTATAATCCCAGCACTTTGGGAGACCTCGGCGGGAGGATCACCTGAGGTCAGGAGTTCGAGATCAGCCTGGCCAACATGGTGAAACCCCATCTCTACTAAAAATACACACACACACACACACACACACACACACACAAATTAGCCAGGCGTGGTGGCACATGCCTGTAATCCCAGCTACTCAAGAGGCTGAGGCAGGGGCATCACCTGAACCCAGGAGGCAGAGGTTGCAGTGAGCCGAGATTGCGCCATTGCACTCCAGCCTGGGCGACAAGAGCAAGATTCTGTGTCCAAAAAAAAAAAAAAAAAGATATAGAAAAACAGTCCTAGGCATCCATGAAAAGGAGGTGTTTGCGATTATTTCTTTTTAGAATAAATGAAGTCACACTGCCAATGGGTACAGGGCTTCTTTTTAGGGTGCTGAAAATGCTCTAAAATGTGTGTTCACAATTCTATGAATATACTAAAAACTATTGAATTGTACACTTTGATGAATTGTATAGTATGTGAATTACATTTTAATAAAACTGTTACATTAACGAAGAGAAATTAAGTCATAATGATAGTTTAATTATAATACAATTATTTTTAAGAACTAAGCAATACTACAAATCACTTTCATAATATTACTACCATAATAATATCACACATTAAACGTATGGTACTTGTTTGGGAAGGAAATATTTGAAAAGATAGTAGTGGTAGTTTTGATACGGCTCTGATGAGCGGAGGAACACCAGGGCTCTTGTCTCATGCCAAATTAGATAGGATGACACTGACACACGTGAAGTGGATTTAAGAAGAGGCGAGTTTAACAGGCAAGAAAGAAGGGAGAAGAAAGAAAGAAGAAGCTCCCCTGTACAGAGGCAGAGAAAGGGGGGGTCCAAAGCCGAGAGAGTAGATCCCATGTGCCGTGGATACCAGCCAATTTTATGAGGAGGCTGGAGGAGGTGGTGCCTGATTTGCATAGGGCTCAGGGGATTGGTTTGACCAGGCAGGTCATTCACGTAGCCCGTGAAAAAAAAACTGGCCCCTCCACCCTAGTCTTTTAATATGCAAATACAGGGCTCCGTAAAGTTCTACACACGTGGGGGTGTGTGGAGGCGGCCATGCGGCCAGGCAGGTATTGGGGCAAAGGCAAGAAGACAACGATAGGAGTCGCCATGTTTGGGTGGACGCAGTTTCTAATGGCTTACATTTGCATATCAAAGGTTGCCTGCCCAGTTCTAAGAGCCGGGTTTTCCCGCTAGACAAGAAATGTTTCTGGAGCTGCTTTAAAAGAGACAAAAACTTTCCAAGGATCCCTTTCCCTCTCTACCTGCCTAAAATAATTTCTTAATAACTCCTATAACAGTTTGACTACCTCAGCAATAGTGTTCTAAAAATGTTCCACTGAAATACAGAATAAATTTTCAATCTATACATGGTATGTAACACAATATTATTTATATTATTGTGATTTTCTTTAGCCAAGCCTATGGAGAAAGGGCTCTGTGTCAACCAGGTCCCATGATAACCTGGGACACTGAAGAAGCAGCGAGCACCCTTTTGGGGGAAAGCACTCATTGCATACTGTTTATATCACTGCTCCACCATCATTGAGACTTGAAACATGATTTTTAGCTACTTCAGTGAATCCGTTATCTGATAGGTATGACAGCAAACTGGCCCACCCCTTTAAAAAAGGAATATAGCCATAGGTATAAAAAAGTTTAAAAGATATCCATATACTTGACTCTGTTGTCACACTTGTAGAAATGTATCTCAATTAAATAATATAAAGAACTATAGCAAAAATATCTATACAGCATCACTTGTGCTAACAGACATTAGAAAACAACCTAGGTAGGTATGTAGGTATGAAAATTATGAAAAATCCACTTTATGGTATATTATGCAGCTATTAATTTTTTCCATTATGTCAAAAGAAAAAAGACTTTTAAATAACCAAATATATCCTATAATCCCAACCCTTTTAAAGATACTGTGTGATGGTTTTAAAGATAACGCCCATGCACTTCTCTTTCCTCCAAAATCGCTGAGGCCTCAACTTACTCACTGCTAAAAAAAAAAAGGGGGGGGACTCTGTGTGTGTGTGTGTATATATATAAACATATACACACACACACAGAGTCCCCCCCCTTTTTTATTATATATATATATAATATATATATATTACAGTTCAAAGAAAAGTTTAATAATCAATGTAGTAAAACAGTACAATGTTTAACTTAGCAAATGCTAAAGGTGGAGCAAAGGGAAAGGGAAAAGGAATACATATGTCTCCACAAAATTGGGGAGAATACCTACTTCCAGATCAAGCAGTGCTGGGCAGTCCCAGAAACAGCCCTCTGGGGACTCTGTATGTTTTTAAATGAAGAGTGCTGTTTTTCCCTAAATCAATCTGGCCTGGTATATGACAACATTAAAAAAAAAAAATGAAAGATAGAGCCTAAAAACTTGCCAACCAAGCAAGTAATTATGCTGAACCCCCCTGGACACTCTCTAATTGGATGTCCTGGGTCCTCCCAATTCTTAGTCCTTTAATATCTATTTTTCTCCTTCTTTTATTCAGAACTTGTGTCTTCCGTTTCGTTTCTCAATTCATACAAAACTGCATCCAGGCCATCACCAATCATTCTATACAAGAAATGCTCCTTCTAACAACCCCACATTATCACCCCTTACCCCAAAATCTTTCTTCAGTTTAATCTCTCCCACTCTAGGTTCCCACGCTGCCCCTAATCCCGCTCGAAGCAGCCCTGAGAAACAACACCCATTATCTCTCCATACCACCCCCAAAATTTATCGCGGCTCCAACACTTCACTATTTTGTTTTGCTTTTCTTATTAATATAAGCAGACAGGAATGTCAGGCCTCTGAGCCCAAGCTAAGCCATCATATCCCCTGTGACCTGCACATATACATCCAGATGGCCTGACGCAACTGAAGATTCACAAAAGAACTGAAAATAGCCTTAACTGATGACATTCCACCATTGTGATTTGTTTCTGCCCCGCTCTAACTGATCAATGTACTTTGTAATCTCCCCCACCCTTAAGAAGGTTCTTTGTAATTCTCCCCACCTTTGAGAATGTACTTTGTGAGATCCACCCGCTGCCCGCAAAACATCGCTCCTAACTCCACCACCTATCCCGAAACATATAAAAACTAATAATAATCCCATCACCCTTTGCTGACTCCTTTTTCGGACTCAGCCCGCCTGCACCCAGGTGAAATAAACAGCCTTGTTGCTCACACAAAGCCTCTTTGGTGGTCTCTTCACACGGACGCATGAGACAGCCCACAAACTCTTTGATAGTTTTTTTAAGAAATGTAACTTAATTTCTTAGTGACTTAGTGACTTGCTTCTAGTGGACTGAATTGAGAAGTGATGGAATGTCAATTCTAAGATTGACTGGAATTTCCACGTGTAGGTTCAGTCTCTCTCTCTCTCTCTCTCTCTCTCTCTCTCCTCACCCCCCTTCCTCTCCTTCTCTTTTTCTCCCTCTCATCACTCACTCTGGAGGAAACCAGCTGCCAAAGATGGAAGCCACCTGCCATGTTGTGAGGACACTCAGGCACCATATGGAGAGGCCCACGTGGTGAGAAACTGACACCTGCCACCAGCCATGTGAGTAAGCCTGGAAGCAGGTCTTCTGGGGTCTGCCAGCAGCCATGTGAGCCATCTTGGAGTGGCTCCTTCTGCAGTCATGCCTAGAGATGACTGTAGCCCTGGCAAACAGCTAGATTGCAGCATCACGAGAGAGCCTGAGTCAGAACTACCCCACTAAACTGCTCCAGGACTCTCAGTCCAGAGAAACTGTGAAATCATGTTTGTTGTTTTAAACCAGTAAATTTGAAAAAAAAAATCTCTTACACTGCAATAGATAAGAAGCATGTAGCAGAGAAAAAAATTACATGAGGGCATATGAAAATGCTAACAGAGGTTTATTAATCAGATGATAAAACCTTTTCCTTCCTTTTGTCTCCCTTTTCAAGTAATCTATAATTAAAAGAATTAATTATGACCTGCTTGAAAGAGATTTTAATTCCTTTATTACCCAAACGGTAATTTAACTCTTTCTCAACCCCTATGTATCTGAAGGATGTGAACTTTGTTCTTGTTCAGAGATACAAGTGAAGTAGAGGAGGGGAATGGCTGTCCTATTAAGACACGGTTGCTCAAAACACAGGCACCAACGCATGTGCCTTTATGAACTGTTTCTTTTTAAAGATGCTACTGACTCAGCAACAGCAAGGCAATCATTGAACTGTTTTCCCAGTCATTTTAGATTTTATCCTGATGCATCCACATTCTGTTACTCAGCAGTTTTTTCACAAATGCTACACATTTGTAAGAAGGCCATGTATTGGCTTTGTAATCTTGGCTACTTAAAGTCTCTCTATCTCAGTTTCCTCATGGGTAAAATGGTGCTAATCTTTCCTTTCCCATACAGTCGTGGTGAGAAATAAAATATGCAAAGCATCTCATGTAGGATCTGACATACAAGGGCTTTGCAGAATTAGCTATTATCACTGTGCATTTTAAGAGAAACTTAAACAATAGGTGCATCTGAGCAGTTAGTTTAATAGGTAAGCTATGGGCTAAGGAATCACAGCAGGTAACAACAGGCCCAACCAAGCCACATTAACTGAGTTTGCAAATACCAGATCCCTTATCTCGATTCCTTTTTCAGGAAAAATGATTCTACCGACTTGTTTGTAGAATGAATTTGTCACTGCTGGAAAGTTGTTGCAGGGATCTGAGGCTTCTGCTCATTTCCATTTGCCTTGATAGGCTTTAAATTTTTTTAGTCCTTAAATTATGAATGTTTATTTTGTTTCTATTTAAAATGGATCTTCGAACTTAGGAGGGTGTGCCTCCAGCCCTTCCAAAGCCAAGAAGTATGATCGATCAGGCACTCAATCTTCAGTAAAGAAGTAATTGGATGAATACTGCTCCTGATGAACCGTGAGCTCCCTGGGCTTACAGGCCACCTGTGCTAATTATTCTTAAGAACCAATTTGCATTTAATCACAGAGTGAATCATTTCACTCCAAAGGTGGTGTGTGCTAATAATAGGGCATTTATCCTCATTCATCTTTCAGGGCAAAGGACATTTTCAGTTTTTAATTAAAGACATAAAAAGGTGAAAGCACGTGAACCTGGCTAAATCAGGGAGCATGTATTTTCAAGAAATCAGCTAATGCTCCTCTTACTCAGGAAATCACACCTATTTCGGCTACACAGAGCGGATCAACCATAATCGTGATGGCATTACCAGGAGGCTGGACTGCAGTTTCCACTAGGGCATAACTGAGAAAGACATCCAACACACAGAGGAGTGATGGAAGCTCACCAGCTGCATTGGAGGGCTCCATCTTCCACCCCCAGACAGCTGGTGACCTGAGCCCATTGGGTGTTGAGTTTTGACCATCCCCAATAAGGAAAAATGAAAATAAATTTAAACTTCTAAACATTCATTTTCGAAGTATAAGCAAATGAGCTCCTCACTAAGACAGTATTGATATCACTGGAATTAATCAGTTCAACTCATTGACTAGACTTAGTTCTAAGCGAAACAGCAGACAAGAAAGAGAACATATAGGAGAGAAAAATTGCTTTAGGAGCCCAGTAACGCAGATTCTAGTCCCGTTTCTGTCACTTACTAGCTATGTGACCTTAATTAATTCTGCTATCACCTTTGCTGGAAAATGGTTAAATGGGCCCAAAGCTTGTGACCATTTCCATGTGCCTTGATGGGACTTTTTTTTTAATCTTCACATTTTGAAGATTGATTTTTTTTCCCCAACTAAAACTGTTTTCTGAACTTAGAAGGGTGTGACTCCAGTTCTTAGTTCCCTTCTGTGTAGAAGAAAAAGGGTGAATTAATCCAATGGTACTTAATTAAGAATATGAATCAGAATCTCCTGAAAATATTGTCGAATTCTCAAGCCAGACTTTATTCTGGACACCATGATCCAGCACTTCTGGGACTGGGGTCTTGGCACTTGCTTCCTGAAAACCATTTCTAGGTGATGCAGATACACATTTGAACCAACGGCAGGATGAGCTCTGGGATGTTAGCATGGTTAATTTTATGTGTCAATTTGACTGAGCACAGGGTGCCCAGATTAAACATTGTTTCTGGATGTGTCTGCATGGGTGTTTCTGGAAGACATTAGCATTTGAATCAGTGGACTGAGTGAGAAAGATCCACCCTCACCCAATGTGGGCAGGCACCATGCAATCCACTGAGGGCATGAATAGAACAAAAGGTAGAGGAAGGAGGAATTTGTCCCTTTTTTCTTGCCTCACTTCTTAAACTGGGACATCTCATCTCATCTCTGGCCTTCAGACTGAGACTTAATTACACCACCAGCTTGTCTGGGTCTCCAGCTTGCTTGCAGATGGCAGATAATGGGACTTCTCAGCCTCCATAATTACATGAGCCAATTTCTTATAATAAATTTCCTTTTACATAAGCCTCACTTCATTTCGTCCAAGGTTAGTCCTGGGGTTCTCATATCAGAATGAACTTCACCAGTTCCAGAGAAGGCAGCTTTCTCACAGCAGGATCAGGCAAGTGTGTGGTATCACCTTAAAGATAGTCTGAATGAAAACATACCAGTGTTATGGACCAGTTTGTGTGTGTATGAGCAAAACTGCTTTATTCCTCAACATTGTTCTGATTCCCAGCTACTGGTGAGTTATAAGATCTAATGTCAGCCAGGCGCAGTGGCTCACCCCTGTAATCCCAGCACTTTGGGAGGCCGAGGCAGGCGGATCACAAGGTCAGGAGATCGAGACCATCCTGGCTAACAAGGTGAAACCCCGTCTCTATTAAAACTACAAAAAATTAGCCAAGCGTGGTGGCGAGCGCTTGTAGTACCAGCTACGCTGGAGGCTGAGGCAGCAGAATCGCTTGAACCCAGGAGGTGGAGGTTGCAGTGAGCCAAGATCAAGATCGCAGCACTGCACTCCAGCCTAGGCAACAGAGCAAGACCCCATCTCAAAAAAAAAAAAAAAAAAAAAAAAAAAATCTAATCTCCTGATGCATTGCAATTGCAGACCTAGGTCCAGATGAGATGACAGAAGGGAACATGTGAACAATTATTGAGCATCCAAACATTACAGGGGCTATTTCTTTTTATCAGCGATACAATCCTTTGAGTTATCCCTATTTAACATGCAAGAAGAATGACAACGGAATAATTGTGTCACTTAACCAAGGTGAACAGCCAGGGCTATGAAAACAAAGAAGACAGACATGAAGTGCTGAACTATAACTCTCCTTGTTAATGCTAAAGGTCTGCGTATGGAAAGAAATGCGAAGGACTGACGGACAGAGAGAAGCTAGCAACTCTCACAGCTAGGTTCTTAACACATCCATCGTACCTGTCTCCATTTGAAACGAATTTCATTTTTTGAATGAATATTGATCAAGCTTTGGTTCACGAGGAAGATACCTGAGCCTCACAAGTAATCAGACTTGGAGAGGCCATTACGTTTGAAAATACAGCCAGGTATTTGTTCAGAACACAGAATGGCATATGACATTGAAAACCGACAAAGGGGTCATGACCAGGGCCAGCTTCACAGGTGTGTAAGGTCAGTCACACAGGGCACTGCACTTAGAAGGCCCCATGCTTGGTTTAATGCTCCACTGTCACCACCTTGAAGTTCTGAATACTTTTTTTTTTTTTTTGAGACGGAGGAGTCTCGCTCTGTCGCCCAGGCTGGAGTGCAGTGGCACGATCTCGGCTCACTGCAAGCTCCACCTCCCAGGTTCACGCCATTCTCCTGCCTCAGCCTCCCGAGTAGCTGGGACTACAGGTGCCCGCCACCACGCCCGGCTAATTTTTTGTAGTTTTAGTAGAGATGGGGTTTCTCTGTGTTAGCCAGGATGGTCTCAATCTCCTGACCTTGTGATCTGCCCACCTCGGCCTCCGAAAGTGCTGGGATTGCAGGTGTGAGCCACCATGCCCGGCCAGCTCTGAATACTTTTTTAACATGAGGCCCTGCATTTCCATTTTGCACTGGCCCCCACACGTTATGTAACCAGTCCTAGCCATGGCAATTGTTCAAAGAAATAAAATATTAAGGATATTTTCCACTGGATGAGATTTTAACATTTAGAGTTTGTGACGTAAGTCTTGTTGACTGTGGGGAGGCTGATTTCATCCCCATTAGTAGGCTGCAGGGCTAGGATGTCGAGGCTGGGTCCAGAGCCTATGAACCCAAAGCTGGGAGGGAAAGTGACTTCCTGAGCCAGAAGGACGGCCACCAGGAGCCTGAGCCCTCTGCTGTTGTTAGCTGGATCTGCCAAGGTAGCAGGCCCTGGCGTTCCAGAGTGACACTGGCTGCTGCTAGCAGGGAGCCTGCAAAAGTTCCTACATGGGCAAAGAAGCACACCATGATCAGACAGCGGTTATGTTCTTCTTGGCCAGACTAACTCTAGTTAGCATATTAGCAAGTTTGGCTATCTCTGTAGGGCCCTTACAGCCCCAGAGTGCCAACCACAGGAAAAACTGTGAGTGCAGAGGTGTGTTGGTGTACAGGGATGGAGAGTAGAAACAGATGAGGATGTCAGAAGCTCAGGCTCGAAGTCAGGATGGAGGCCACCAAGTCAGGGACTGTGGGGAGGTCTCATGTCATGCTTGCTACTCGCCCAAGGTTCCCTTGCTTACCCCATGGGGGTGCTCCTCATCTCTGCTTAGGAAAAGTGTAAATGTGAAACACAAACCTTGAGTCAAATCCATGACATCAACTCTGAGGAGCGGGGAAAGAGGAATAGACTGAGGGATAGTATTTACCTGGCTCCCAAGAGAACCAGGGCTTCAAGGGCAGGGTTGGAGGACAGAAGCAACACAGCAAGAAACAGCAAGGATGAGATGGTCATATGCTCCAGGGAAAGAGGGAAGGAGGGTTGGAATGACACCCTGACTGCAGGATCCCAGGAAGAAAGCTGTGGAAGGCACTCCACCCCACAGCCAGCCATTTTAGCAGGCTCTGTCTCAGGAGCTGCATGCCCAACAGAATGCCCTGTGGCCACTGCCAAATAATGTGCTTGAAGTGGCCCAAAGGAGCAGCCCCTGTCCATGCAGTTGAGCAAGAAGCCACTGGAGCATTCTGAGTCTCCTCAGTAGGGCTGCCAGATAAAATACAGGACGTCCAGTCAAATTCAAATTTCATATAAACAACTTTAGGGTTGTGGGGTTTTTTCCCTTAGTGTAAGTATGTCTCATGCAATATTTGGGACACACTTATACTTAAAAAATAAGTGACTTATTTGTTATCCAAAGTTCAAATTTAACTGAGTGTTCGGTATTTTCATTTGCTATATCTGGCACCACTTCTCAGAGGAGGCACCCTACTTTTACCCTCAGCTCTATTCTTCCCTTGGCCCATCTCTTTCCTCAGATCGGAGAACAGACTTGCACTCATGGGTATAGCCAGATATTGAGCCTCTCAGATCCAGGCAGTTGAGAAATACATACACTTCTCTCCCCACTCCATCTCAGTTATTTTCACTGTCCTAGTATGCAGCACACACACATCCCTGAACAGTGAGCCTGGCCTCCTGGCTTCTCTCCTATGGAAACTGCAACCACTCTCCATTATTAACTCTCAAGCTACCTCCTTGCATCGGCCCTTTGGCAACAGAATGGCAACCACAGGGTTCCCCCACTCCTGCCCATGCCTTTTCAGATGCAAGTGCCTTGAAGAGACAAAGCAATGGTTCTCAACCAACTTTGCAACTCGCTTTCCCTAACACTATCATTACCCAAGATGGACCAATAACATAATACAATTAATGATGCAGTTTTCAGAAGACATAGGTCTTTCTTAGCATTCACCACCTACTGAATGCCTCATTTATTTGGGAATCAATTTGCCTTGATGAGTGATCTTATCTCTCTCACCGTTGCAGGTCTCAACCAGAGTTCACTTTCTGGAAGTTGATAAAAGAAATAACTGTCATCTCTTGCACACTCAATATCCATAAAATGGGAAACACAGCACCCATCCCATCATCCATTTGACAAGGTCAGTAGAGATCATAAAACCTGGATAGTTTTGTAGTCTCTCAACTTTGTAAAAACAATCAGGTAATATCATATAAGCCATGCAAAACCTCTCACCCAGTAGCAAATTTGAAATGCTATCTCCCTGATCTAAAGCCATGACTCAGAGGTAAAAACCAGGAGAACATTGATTAACAGTTGTGGTTTCCAGTCCCTTATTAAAATACATGCTTTAAGAAACAACCAAAAGAATGTGAGCAATCATTAACAAGGACATGAATGGGTTTTTGCTTCAACCCTGTACAGTTTAAAAACAAAACCAAAAAAGTTTCCCTTTTACATAACCACTTGCTTTCCTAGTCAAGAATCATTTGATTACAAAGAATGGAAAGAGGAACCCACTGGAAAGATGCAGTGGGACATTGGTACCCAAATCCCAGGAAGGATAAGTAGACCTCTTAAGAATCCGAGATCGGCCGGGTGCAGTGGCTCACACCTGTAATCCCAGCACTTTGGGAGGCCGAGGCAGGTGGATCACCTGAGCTCTGGAGTTCAAGACCAGCCTGACAAACATGGAGAAAGCCCGTCTCTACTAAAAATACAAAATTAGCCAGGCGTGGTGGCGCATGCCTGTAATCCCAGCTACTCAGGAAGGCTGAGGCAGGAGAATCATTTGAACCCAGGAGGTGGAGGTTGCAGTGAGCTGAGATCACGTCGCTGCACTCCAGCCTGGGCAACAAGAGTGAAACTCAGGAAAAAAAAAAAACTAGCTGGGCGTGGTGGCGCGTGCCTGTAATCCCAGCTACTTGGGAGGCTAAGGCAGGAAAATCTCTTGAACCAGGGAGGCAGAGGTTGCAGTGAGCCAAGATTGCACCACTGCACTCCAACCTGGCCGCAGAGCGAGACTCCATCCCAAAAAAAAAAAAAAAAAAAAAAAGAATCCAACATCATTGGACAATTACTTTCTCCACCTCTTTTTCCTTGAGCCCACTTGGATTTTCATGTCCACCTATTTTCTTCCCTTAAAATTCTCCGTCTCCTTTTTGTGTCCCCATTCTCATTCATCTCTTGGATATCAGCCACTTTTTAAAGCAGCTCTCCATGGTGCCCAGGAATACAACAGAACCTTGTTCTATCTTCTCATGGTGCCCTGTGCTCAGTCTTCCAAACATGTATATTTCCATCATTGTTCATGTTTGTGTCTCTCACTAGACATAGGCTTGATGAGGAATCTTAGCTCTCCTACCCCTCGCTCATAGCCCCAACCTGAGTATGCTTCTTAGAGTTCGTTGGAAGAAATAACTGTCAACTCTCCAGCCCTCAGCGGCCGCCATATAAGGTGCTACCTTACCAGGCACTTATGATCTGCAAAAAGCAAGCTATCAATGATGGTACATACAGGTAATGGGTGGGGGATGCAGGAGCCTCATTCTAGGACATGAGTCCTTATTCGCATCACACTATTCCAATTTGCTTGGTGCCTTTGTGTCCTAAGGTTTGGCAGCTGCAATCTGAGGGAAGGAGTACAGCTAGTCCCTGGCATCAGCTCCCATGGGCTCCTGTCATTGCTCCACCACTTCCTGGCTCAGTGACTACATCCAAAAGTTCTTTCAATGCTTTGAGCCTTAGTTGTCACTAATAAGTAATAATACAAGCCACCTACTGGGCTAGACTCTCCATGTGCATTGCATCTAATTCTTACAAAAACTCTAACAGGTAAGTGTTATTTTGCCCCCATTTTAAAGATTAAAAAAACTGAGTCTCCAAGAAATACAGTAACTTGCTGAGGGTAACATATTCTAAAGGTAAATAAGACAAGTTTCAAGTGTGGGTCAGCTTCTCCCCAAGTTCAATCTCTTTCTATGAAAACGTACTGCCTCCCTAAGAAAGCCCCAACTGATGCCTGTACTCGGAGAAATAAAAACACACAGCGGAGGGTAAACAAGGGTATTCCCTGGGGCCAGGTCCTGTGAAACTGATCCCCAGGCAGGGCCCCTGCCTGCACACAGCCCCCACCATCCTGCAGACAGACTGAACTGGCACAGTGTCAGCACTCCCTTGACAGCAGGCTCCCAACCTTTAAGCAGTGTTCATCTCCAGAGCACAAAAACACCCTTCCTCGAACATGGCCAGGCCAGAAGGACTGGCCCAGGACCCCGTACACATGAGACGGCCCTCAGTACTTCCCAAGTGCCAGCTTGTGTGTGGCGGCCTTGTTGGACCATACACTGCTCTGCCTCTGGTTCCTCTTCATTTAGAATTCATTATGTCTCTCTTTCCATGAAAGATAAGCCAATAGCTGCCCTTGACAGCTGTTTTCTCCAGGGTCATTCCTTCTATCCGCCCAGCTACACTTGCTTTGGGGATTTGAGTGATGTAATGTTAGTACTATCAATTTCATTCAATCCTTCCAGGGTAGTCTACAGGGATGTGGAGGCAGCTAAGCGACGTGCCCTTAACTGTTTGTGCACTGTGTGAGCCAGCTAGGGAGGGAAACAAGGACAGAGAGAGCAAGGTTGAAAAAACAAACAGACGAACACTTCTAGTGCAGAGTATGTGGAATGTAGGCAAGAAAGAATGAGAATGGCCAAAAACCTGGAGTACTCAAATCCACTTAAGCCAGACCCAAGCGCTCCATCGCTGAGTCCAGTGGGCAGTTCAGGAGCTGCACGCCTCGAATGGGATGCTCAGTTACCGAAGCACAAAAAAAAAGAATTTGCATCTAATTCTTACAAAAACTCTAACAGGTAAGTGGTATTTTGCCCCCATTTTAAAGATTTAAAAAACTGAGTCTCCAAGAAATACAGAAACTGCCAAGCTGAGTGACATAGAGGTGCAAAGGGATGGATTCCCTCTTTGACTGGCAAATAATTGGCTGGGAGCATCAGCCAATTATGCTCCCAGCCAATTATTTGCCAGTCAAAGAGGGAGTCCATCCCTTTGCACCTCTATGTCACTCAGCTTGGCAGTTTCATTTTGGTTAGGCCTCAGAGGAAATCTATATCCACTCGCAAGGTAGAAAGGATTCCCACACCATGGAATATTGGACAGGGTGTAGGGAAGGTGGGCTCAAGTTTTCTGCAGATTAAATGAAGCAGTCAGCATCTGACAACAGCCTCAAAAGGTAAATACAAGGAAGCCCATGTTTCGAATTAGTAAACTAAGACTCTTGGAATTTCAGCAACTTACCAAAGGCCATGCCAGTCAGAAGTAAAGAAGCTAGGATTGGCCGGGTGCGGTGGCTCACGCCTGTAATCCCGGCACTTCGGGAGGCCGAAGAGGGCGGATCACGAGGTCAGGAGATCGAGACCATCCTGGCTAACACGGTGAAAGCCCGTCTCTACTAAAAATACAAAAAATAAGCCAGGCGTGGTGGTGGGCGCCTGTGGTCCCAGCTACTCGGGAGGCTGAGGCAGGAGAATGGCATGAACCCGGTAGGCGGAGCTTGCAGTGAGCCTAGATCGTGCCACTGCACTCCAGAGCCTGGGCAACACAGCGAGACTCCATCTCAAAAAAAAAAAAGAAGCTAGGATTAGAATGTAGGTGAGACTAGTGGTTCTCAAAGAGAAAATTTCACACACCCGCCCCCTCCCCCAGGTGGCTTTGGCAATGCCTGGATATATTTTTCATTGTCATATCTGGGGTGCTACTACTATTGAGTAAGTAGAGACAAGGGATGCTATTAAACATCCTACAACACACAGGACAACCCCTCACAACAAAGAATCAGCCAGCTCCACATGTCAGTAGTGTCATGGTTGAGAAACTTTGGGTTAGACTGACTCTGAGACCCTGAGGCTGCAAGCATTGAGGAGGACAGCAAGAGGACAATAAAATAACTGTAAAAATTCCATATGATGTTTCATAATTTCCCAGTGTCATTAGGGCCCTGGTGACTCCCAAACTTAATGGGACATATGGAGAAAATTGCCAAGGCTCTATAAATGATTCTGATGAATAATTATAATGGTATGTCTAGTAGAAACCATGTGGCCCAATCTCCAGGCTGGGCATTGAGATTTCATCCCAAAGGTCTTCGTGGACCTGAACTAGATTTTCTGAACAGGTAGAAAGCATGTTTTAAATGGTGACTGAAAAAGAAAAGCCTCCTGCAAGGAAAACAGAGCATGGTTCAGGTGCCACAAGGTACGTCCAGAGCTCTTCAGAAAACATCTGTACTTATCAGACCTGGAGGCGACGGTCGACCCAATGTTTATCCAGGTTCTTGTTCCTTGGGCAAGGCGTCCCCTGCACAGGTCTTGAAGCTACCAGGGGATTTCCTTCTATCCTTGGAGGAAACAGCCAACTTAAAAGACCAAGGAGGAAAAAAAAAATCCTCTGGAAAGATTAGAGTAGGAGTTAAGGACTTCTCACAGACATGTCTGGAAATGAAAGGGCCTACGTAGTGAGGAAGTAAACAGTGAAACATATTTCTTAAACACTGATGTGATCTAGTCATTTCCCTGCCTATAACCCAGGAGCTCTTGTGAAAGTCAAAACTCAACTTTCAGGAAGGAGGGCCCTCCCTGATTTGACTCCAGGCAGCCTACCCCAGACCCCACCAGGCAGAATCCTCCATCCCTGGATCCATGACTTTCGCCACGCTGTGCCTTCTCTCTAGAAGGCTCCTTGGAGCCACTCAGCCCCACCTTCCTGGCAGTCAGCATTCCTACCGGAGCTTCCAGTGCTCTAGTGCAGAGCCCTCCTCTTACACGTTTGTTCCCAGCACTAATAGACAGCGGAGCCTCTTCAGTAAGGTGACAGAATGAAAAAAGACAGTTGTGAGCTGCCATGGGTGGTGGCAGATACCAGATACTAACTAGGTGATACCTTTAAGTTACGTCAAGAGGCTTGGGAGTCAAGTCCGAAAGCACAGGTCATCTTACACGTACTCTGTTAGGTTGTTACCTTATGTCTGTGACTTCATCTCTTCAGACCTCAGTTTCCTTATCTGTAAAATGGAGGTATGAAAGCAATACCTATCTGGAGGGATTATTATAAGGGTTAGTGAGAAATGCACACAAAGCATTTAATTAGCACCAGGCCTAGAGAAAATGCTCTATTAAAAAAAAAAAAAAAGTCCTCCTCTTTTGGTAAAGGTGACATCATGGCCAGTAACAAGCGTTTTGCTTTAATTGGATAGTAATGATTGGAATTAAACTGATGCAGTCAGAATTGCTTGGCCCATCTGCTTTGGAACCAACAGGAGAAGGGTTTGAAGCCAGGTTTGGCATGCTATCTGTGACCATACAAGAAAGTGATAATTGACCATGTGTGGCTCAGCTCCTTGCCCTCAATTCATTAGCAAAACACTAACCAAATAGAGTGGCCAGATGAGCACAAGGAAGAATACCGCTAGCTTTTAGTGCAAGGCAGCAACCTCATATTGGCTTTGCAAGGTCAGAAGCTCCTCTGTCCTGCTGGGTGCTTCATTCCTCGTAGGGGCAGTTCCTGGAGCTCAGGGTTTGGCTACAATATGCCGTCAGTAACCAATTGCTGGTGAAGGAAGGAGAAGCAACTGCAAGCCAAGTGGTAGCAACTGGTGCAGATAAGAAGGGCTGTGTGCCACAAAAGTTGGCATGGTCTTCTGCCCTAGGAGAAACACAGAACTTTATGTTCTTACAAGATAGTGCTCTCGGCTGGGTGCAGTGGCTCATGCCTGTAATCCCAGCACTTCGGGAGGCCAAGGTGGGCAGATCACGAGGTCAGGAGATTGAGACCATCCTGGCCAACACGGTGAAACCCCATCTCTACTAAAAATACAGAAATTAGCTGGGCGTGGTGGTGCACGCCTGTAGTCCCAGCTACTCGGGAGGCTGAGGCAGGAGAATTACTTGAACCCAGGAGACAGAGGTTGCGGTGAGCCGAGATCGTGCCACTGCACTTCAGCCTGGGCAACAAGAGCGAGACTCCATCTCAAAAAAAAAAAAAAAAAAAAAAAAGATAGCGCTCCTTTTTGCAGGTGCTACCAGTTTTCTTAAAGAAAGTGATCTCCATCTCTATGGTTAAGGGAATGATTTAAGGCAAAACTACAAAATGCTTTTCATCTGGAGAGTAAGAGCTTTCACTGGAATCATGCTGCCCCTTCACTTCTCCCCGCTCCCTCCCTCCGCCTCCCTCTCCTCCCAGCCACCCCCTTCCCACACATTCAGGGATCTGCCCTCATCCCCTTCTCCAACTCCAGTGCTGGTTCTGCAGGGAGGCAGGAAGCTGTAACCAGACCTGGTGTGCGATGGTATCAGCAGCCCCTGGTGACTGGCACTTTTACTAAAAGCCTTCTGTCCCTCCTGCGCTGTGACTGAGTTTCCCTCTCCTAGCTGGACCTGTCTCCCACTTAGAGCAGTGTCAGGGCCTGAGGGTCGGGCACTCGCCCACCCGCAGTCAGCATCTGCTAATGTGAAGCAGCCTTCTGGTCCGAATTAGGACATCTCTCCCAGTGAAGAAGATAGCGCTGTTAGCTCTGGGCGAGCTGGGAGACATAGCCAAGGTTCTTGGTTCCTAGGAGACTGGAGTTGAAATGCTGGGGAAGGAGGTGTTTGAGATAACACTGACATCTCCACCAGTTGAATCTGGGATGCTTCAAAAAAGACTCTGAGTGCTGGGAATCCAAATGAAGGCGGAAGACTGAGAAAACGCAGAGCCCTACTGTGTGCCGGGTCCTTCCTGTAGATCACCTTAGGGAATACACACAGTGCCTGTGAGTCTTCTCTCCCCATTTACTCAAAAGCCCACCTGAAAACCCTGCACTGGCCTGGAAATCTCCCTTCTTCACTGCCATGTGCAGCAGTCAACAAGCCCTGTCAATTTTACCTCCCAAAGAATTATTGATTTTATTTCACCCTTGCTGAACCATCTAACTTCTATTAATATTTCAAAACAGGCCGGGCGTGGTGGCTCACACCTGTAATCCCAGCACTTTGGGAGGCTGAGACAGGTGGATCACTTGAGGCCAGGAGTTCAAGACCAGCCTGGCCAACATGGTGAAACCCCATCTCTACTAAAAATACAAAAATTAGCCAGGCGTGGTGGCATGTGCCTGTGGTCCCAGCTGCCCCAGAGGCTGAGATGGGAGGATGCTTGAGCCCAGAAGATTGAGGCTGCAGTGAGCCAAGGCCATACCACTGCACCCCAGCCTAGGTGACAAAATAAGCAAAAAAAAAAAAAAAAAAAAAAACCACACAAGAAAAACCCCTATATATATATAAACCTACATATATACACACACACACATACATACATATATATATATACACATACATACATAAATAAATATACATATATATATTTCGAGACACAAGTATTAAGTGGTAAATATTATTATCATTCCCATTTTACAGGTGAGGAAAAAGATCTGAGAGAAAATCTAATATAATTCCCTTGTTTTGGGTGAGAAAAAATAGATCCTCCTTCACAATCTATTTGCTCTTAGTTTACACATAATCCTAACACATTTTCTTGTTTTCCAATCAAAACACACAAAATGCAGTAAACTATATTA
The DNA here is from genome assembly GCF_028885625.2 of Pongo pygmaeus. Classification (NCBI taxonomy): domain Eukaryota; kingdom Metazoa; phylum Chordata; class Mammalia; order Primates; family Hominidae; genus Pongo; species Pongo pygmaeus. The sequence continues at coordinate 99,137,195 of NC_072389.2, read as the reverse complement.
CTATAAAGAGGCAGGAAAGCTGCTATATATTTTCTAACAGCCTAATGTATCAGAAGAAAAGCAAAAAAAGTCTATATAGCAGCAGACTAGAAAGGCACAGCAGCCTGGGGTCATCTGCGGAAGGGCAAAACCCTAAAACTTAAGGGGCTCGGAAAGAGTCTCTATGTCTTGAGTTTCAGCACAAGACATTAACTAATATCTATTATAATGACTTAGCATTATCAATAAAATATCAAATTATGTTACATCCTATTCTCTTACAAAAGACATAATTTCCTTTTTGGGTAGAAAAATTTACAAAACACATTTGAGAAAGATTTTCATTAACAAAATTAAGATGTTTTGTTTTTAAGGGAGTGAATTGGTTTACCGAGAAATTCACTCACGTAAAATAGATATTCTACAAATGCCATATTTAAAAACAAGCAAAAATGTCAGTGGGGATGAGTCTAGGGAACCAGAGTTGTTCAAAATGAAGAAAGTGAAAGAAGTATTCTTTGGTGTACAGGTAATTTGGTTGTCATTTGGCCAAGTAATCTCACCTCTAGCAAAGAGTATGTATTTTGTGCTCACCCTGACAGACATAGCAACCAAGGCTGTCAAACTCACATTTCAGCTTGTAACATGGGTGTGGGAACACCTGTGGACCTGGTTGCAGAGCCCTGAGGCTGGCGGCAGAGGTGACACCCTTAGAAACAGCCTTTTCCCCAATAGGACAATGGTCCTGACCTCAAATCTAACCCAGGTTTGAGGAATGAAAAAATCAAGAGAGGGAAATATTATAAACATTAGCTTTCTGGACATTGTTTGCAACAGAAAAAACAGAAACTTGGTTTTTGAAATCCATTCTTTCTATAATCCTGGAAAGGTCCCAACCCAACCAAAAAATGGCAAGAAATTCCTTCAGAGACAGAAAGTACAGAGAAATATGAAATATTAGGATATGAAAAAAACTTTAAAAACAACACAGCTGTTGAGTACATTGGGTTTAAGACAAGGACTCCCTGGTCTATAGTGGAATACCAACAAGATAAATTCAAATCAAAAATTATTATTTGGCAATTTAGTTAAGGTTAGCCCCTTACTAAAATACCATGAGGAAAAGAAGGAAAAAAGTCTAAACTACAGGCAGTTTATGTTGTGCATAGTAGTGATCTAACTGTAACTTGCGCTTATTAGAACTGTGTAAAGTGAAGACATTGTTCTAATATGCACAAATTTCAGTTATCGTGATGACTGGAAAAGCAAAGACTGCTTGCATTTAATAAAGCAAAAGGTCTTATCTAAGCCAGCAGTACATTAAAAGGATAAAACAGTAATAAATAAGGTTTCTCCTAGTAATGCAAGAATGGTTCAATGTTAGAAAATTTTTCAATGTAATTCTATACATTAACACAATTCAATTTATTAACATAATAAATGACAAAAATCATATAACCATCTAAAACTTGTAGAAGAGCATTTGATAAAACACCCACTTCTGATGTATATGTTCATCTTTTAGTGCAGCTTATGCTTTGAAAACTAGAGGTAAAAGGAACTCTTCTAACTTGAGGGCATCAACCTACTGGCAGTATTGCAAAATAATTAAACACTTGAACTCTGAAGTAAGCATTCCTGCAATCGAATCTCTAATAGATGTAAATGCCACAGTCAAGTTCCCTAACCTCTCTGTAATTCAGTTTCATCATCTGGAAAATGGGTATCATAAGAAATGGATAATGCAAATAAAATTCTTACAATACTATCATTTAGTCAGTACTCAATAAATACTATTATTGCTATAAATATGTAGCAGGTAAAACCTTAATGCTAAATTAAGGTTACTTAATTACATAATGCTAAAACCTCATCAATATTTTAAATGTTTAAAATTACTTAGTGTTAAAACCTTAGCAATATTTCCATTGAAGTTGAGATAGTTGTACCTGTTATCATTTATTGCTCTGATTCAACATAATGCTGGTGGTCCTGACCAATGTAATAAAATAAGAAAAAGAAAAGGAAGAGCTATAAATAATGGAAAGGTGAAAACAAAAAAGACAAAAGACTCAGAGGCCTTGGAAAATTGACTGTGTGTGCTTAGTCAAGTGGAAATAGCTTTCTTAGGGCTTGCTACCACTTCGAAAATGATTTGCTTACCCAAATTGGAATTGCAAAGGAGTTCTCTTCCCATAAACTGACCACAGCTGGCAGGTGGCCTGGAAAGCCAATGATGCAATTCCCAAATGGACTGGGTGACCAAATTAATGGGCAACATCATTGTTAGACGGCATGTGTCCTCACCCAGAAAGAATTTATAAATGTGTTAATTTCACCAACATGGTCGCATGTACTGGAGAGAAGGGGTGATTTTGTGGGACCACTATGGCAAACCTACATTGTGGTCTTTATTGTTATTTTCTCATGGCTAGGGTGCTGTGGATAGAGGACTAAATGCTCCTAAGATACAGCTGCTCGGGACTGGACTGATTAAAGGCCACCATCATTTCACACCCAGGGAGACGGGCGGGTGATGCTCCACAAGGATATCAGGATACCTCTGTCCTTGGAAACTGGGTTCCTGTGGCCAGGCTATGACTAAGCCCATAAACCAGATGGAATCTGGAACTTTTAAAAAATGATCTGTAAACTCCATGTACAGGAAATATATGTTATATGGCAAAAAGATGCAAATGGAAACTGATTCTGTAATATTTATTGATGTGTGTGATATGCTAGACATTAATCTTTCTATTAGAGTTATATAATAAAGGGTTTGTAGGTTCCGTTATAGAATTAAATAAAAACAGAACTTACATGTATGATGATCCTCTGGACTAAAAATATTTAGGATAAATGACTTAAGGCCTTCAATTAACCTAATACTAATGGGGATTGCTTGGCCAAAGAGAAAGTAAATTTGATTCTAAAGAAACGATATACATAGATCAATGAATCTCTCAGTACCTATAAAATGCTATAAGAGGTCATGGGTAAAGAAGGAAGAAACGGAATAGAATAGCTTGATTAATTAGAGGATTTCGAAAGGTATGTGAAGGGGGATGGTCACAAAATGTATGTGGCGGGTGGATTCCCACTTATTGGATATTCTGGGCATCGTGGTTGGTAGTGTGTTAGTGCAGTTGGCTCTCCCTATCCATGGGTTCTGCACCTGCAGATTTGATCAATCGCTGCTCGAAAATATTCAAAATAAATTAAAAATAACAATACAACAATAAAAAATACTACAAATTTTAAAATATAATCTAACAACTATTTACAGAGCATTTACATTGTATTAGGTATCATAAGTAATCTAGAGATGGTTTAAAGTATACAGGTCGATTTTACAGGTTATATGCAAATACTACACCATTTTATATATGGGACTTGAGCATCTGTGGATTTTGGCATCCATGGGGGTCCTGGAACCAATCCCCTGAGGATACCATGGGACAACTGTATGTTCATTTTTATGTGTTTAATTTTGTTGAAAAATTTAATAGAAATTATAATAAAATACCTGGGAAATATGTGACGTAAAAGCTATGGCAAGAGGGTGGGACTGAACAGAAAAGATTAGCAGCTGGACTGTGAATCACTGTACCAGTTTCTTTGGGGCAGTTTGACCCTTAGTCAGTGTGATGATTAGTTTTATGTGTCCACTTGACTGAGCCAAGGGATATCCAGAAGGTAGTAAAACATTATTATTGGGTGTGTCTGTGAGAGTTTCCAGAAAAGATTAGCATTTAAATTGGTAGACTGAGTAAAGAAGACCTACTCTTGCCAATGTGATCGAGAACCTAAACAGAACAAAGAGGCAGAGGATGGCAGATCTGCTTCCTGTTCAATTTGGGACTTCCTTCTTCTCCTGATGGTGGACACAGACTGGGACTTAAGACGCTGGCTCCCCTGGCTCAAACTTGGATTGAATTATACTACGGGCCTTCCTGGTTTTTCTGCTTGTGGATGGCAGATTTTGAGACTTCTCAGCCTTCATGATTGCACAAGCCAATTCCTAAATATATCTTATTGATCCTATTGGTTCTGTTTCTCTGGAGAACCCTGACTGGAGAACACCTAGGTGTTGGCAAAATCAACCCTGAAATAGATGAGGGGTTTTCAGGGCCTCCCATGTACTCATTTCTGATCCGAGAATGTTCTGAGCTCACTCACAAAACTTAGCTTTTAGGATTGTCCAGAGAATCACTTTCATTTTATTGACCTGAGCTCCACTACAGAATGGGAAGCAATCACTTACTTTTATAAGGGTTATATACCAGTATTTAAACTGAGGGGAGACTCCAAGCCATTCCCCTACCCTCTGCCATCCCTGCCAACCCATGCCAGTGGCTTTGCATGCATGTACTGATGTGGCTTGTACTCACATGATCTTTTCATGAGCCTCAAACCAAAACACATCTCATCTGGTAACTGAGGACAGTGGAAACTGCATCTGAGTGCCCATGACACCCAGGTGCTCATTGAGTAAAATAGTTTAATTAGAATTTGATTAAGATAATAGAATATGTAAGTATATAACTACATGTAAGATACAAAGAATCCTCAAGTAATTAACACCCATGTATCCACCTCCCAGTTTAAGAAAATAAACAAAGGTTGTCTCTGAAATCCCTTTTGGTCACCCCGAAATACTATCCTTTCTTCAGCAAAGGTAACCATTATCCTAAATTTTGTTTTTCTGTTTCATTTCACCAAATTGCTTATATGCATAAATATATTGTTTCATTTTGCATGTTTTTAACTTTTAATAATGTGAGGTATTCTTTTATCACTTTCTTTTTTAAACTCAATATTATTTTCCTGGAGTTCAACCAGGTTGTTGCAAGTAGCTATAATTCATGCTGTGAAATATGCCATCGTATCACTATACATACTTATTCATTCTATTATTGGTGGACATTAGTTATTTTCAACTTTTGTTATTACAAATACCACAGCTGTGAACATCCTTCTTTATGTCTCCTGGGGCACACATGAAAGAATTTCTCACTCAACTGCTTCTCTGCCATTATTGTATTTTAGTATTTTCTATTTTTAATCCCATAAGGTATTATTATTTTCTTACATAGTTGAAGGTTATTTATATTACCTCACTTTTTTTTTTTTTTTTTTTTTTTTTTGAGACGGAGTCTCGCTCTGTCGCCCAGGCTGGAGTACAGTGGTGCGATCTCGGCTCACTGCAAGCTCCAACTCTCAGGTTCATGCCATTCTCCTGCCTCAGCCTCCAAAGTAGCTGGGACTACAGGCGCCCACCACCACACCCAGCTAATTTTTTGTATTTTTAGTAGAGGCAGGGTTTCACCGTGTTAGCCAGGATGGTCTCGATCTCCTAACCTCGTGATCCGCCCGCCTCGGCCTCCCAAAGTGCTGAGATTACAGGCGTGAGCCACCGCGCCCGGCCATTACCTCACATATTTTAATACTCTTAATTTGTTCTTGTATCTCAAAGCTTCCATCTGGAATCACTTTCTATCTGCCTAAGTTATATTCCTGAGATTTTACTTTAGGAAAGGTCCAAGAGGGGAAAAAAAACCCACATTCTATGTTTGTATGAAAACATCTTTAATTTGCCCCCATTTATGAAAGATATTTTTGCTAGGTATGAAATTCTGGGTTGACAATTTTTTTTCATAGACCACAATCTTTTATCTTTTATTGTTATTCTTAAAAAGTAGTTATTAATGCAGGAACAGAACACCAAATACCACATGTTCTCACTTATAAGTGGGAGGTGAATGATGAGAACACATGGACACGGGGTCGGGAACAACACACACTGGGGCCTGTTGGGGGAGTGGGTGAGGGAAGGGAGAGCATCAGGAAGAATAGCGAAGGGTTGCTAGGTGTAATACCTAGGTGATGGGTTGATCTGTGCAGCAAACCACCATGGCACACGTTTACCTATGGAACAAACCTGCACATCCTGCACATGTATCCGGGAACTTAAAATAAAATAAAAGTTGAAGGAAAAAAAAAAAAAGAAGTAGTTGTAAATCTGATTGTCATTCCCTTCAAGATAGTCAATCTATTATCATATGCTTCTTTTTTTTTTTTTTTTTTTTTTTTTTTGGTGACAGGGTCTCGCTCTGTCACCCAGGTTGGAGTGCAGTGACACAATCATAGCCCTCTACAATCTCAAATTCCTGGGCTCAAGCAATACTCCCACCTCACCCTCCTGAGGCTAACTGGGACTACAGAAGTGTGCCACTGCGCCTAGCTAATTTTTTTAATTTTTTGTAGAGACAGGGTCTATATTGCTCAGGCTGGTCTCTAACTCCTGGACTCAAGCCTCAGCCTCCAAAGAACTGGGATTACTGGCATGAGCCACCATCACATGCTTAAGATCTCTTATCTTTGTTAATATTCCATTTTGCTAAGATTTTTTAGGTGTGGATTTATTTTCTTATGCTCAGGATTCATTTGGCTTCTCAAGTCTGGGGATAGATGTCTTTCAGTTTTCAAACATTATCAACAATTTTTGTATTCAAATATCGCTACTCCCCTAATTTTTGTCTTTTCTCCTTCTGAAACATGAATGAATGAGACACATACTGGAAAATTTCTATCCTATGTTTGTGTGTGTTTGTGTGTATATATACATACATACATATAAGATATATATGTTAATCTCTTTTTTAAAAAAATCTCCTTTCTTGAACTGTTCTGGATAATTTATTTAGATCAACGCTCTAATGCACCAAATTATTCCTTCAGATAAGTTTGAGGCTATTTAACCTATAAAATTTTTAATTAGCATCAGTGAGGTATAATTTACACACAATAAGACTCACCAATTTTACGTGTATGTTTCAACAAGTTTTGACAAATGTACACAATTGTGTAACCACAACCTCAATCATGAGCTAGAATATGTCTATAACCACCAAAAAGTCCCATTGTGGCCCTTTGCAGTTAATCCCCTACTTCACCCACGACCCTTAAAAAACACTGACCTGCTTTCTGTCACTAATTTTGCCTTTACTAGAATTTCACATACAGCGAATCATACACTATATATTCTTTTGTGTTCATATTGTTTTACTTAGCAAAATGCTTTTGAGATTCACCCATATTATTTGGCATTAGTAGTTTCTCCTTCCAGGTGATGAGGAGTATTCCATTTATGGTTATACTGCAATATATTTATTCATTCACCAGTTGATGGACATTTGGGTTGCTTGTAGGTTTTAGCTATAATGAAAACAGCTACTATGAACATTTGAGCACAAGTGTTTGTGTAAATCCACATTTTAATTTCTGTTCGGTAAATAATCTGTTTTCCAAAGTGTCTGTACCATTTTGCATTCTCACCATTCATGTATAAGAATTCCAGTTGCTTTATATCCTCACCAACATTGCTATAATCAATCATTTTAATTTGACCCATTCTAACAAATGTGCAATTCTATTTCTCCTGATGGTTTGGTTTTGCAATTCCCTAATGTTAATGATGTTGAGTATCTTTTCATGTGCTTATTCACCAACTGTACATCTTCTTTGGTATTCAAAACTTAGTATTCAAAACTTTTGTCCATTTTTAAATCTGATTGTCTTATTATTGGATGGCAACGCTATATATTCTAGATACAATGACTTTATCAGATATCTTCTTTGCATTTATTTTCTCCCAGTCTATTTCTTGCCATTTCACTTGCCTGTATCTATTTAGAAACAAAAGTTTTTAATTTTGATGGAGTGTAAATTTTCAATTTTTCTTTTACGGTTTTGTTTTTTGTGTCTAAACCACGAAATTTTTAAGCCAGGCCACACCCACACATACATACAAAAATCTTCTATGTTATTTTCTAGAAGTTTTGTAGTTTCTTTTTTTTTTTTTGAGACAGAGTCTCGTTCTGTCACCCAGGCTGGACTACAGGCGCCCGCCACCACGCCCGGCTAATTTTTTTGTATTTTTAGTAGAGACGGGGTTTCACTGTGTTAGCCAGGATGGTCTCGATCTCCTGACCTCGTGATCCGCCCCCCTCGGCCTCCTAAAGTGCTGGGATTGCAGGCGTGAGCCACCACGCCCCGCCAAGTTTTGTAGTTTTACCTCTTAAATTTAGATCTGTTTTTTATTTTGAGTTCATTTTGTATATAATGTGTGGTAAGAACCAAGATTCACTTTTTTACACATAGAAATCCCATGATTAAAGTAAGAGCTGTTGGAAAATTGGTCCTTTCTCCATTAAATTACCTTGGCATCTTTGTAAAAATATTAACTGGCCAAATGCAAGTGACTCTATTTCTAAATTCTCTATTGTGTTTTATTGATCTATATGTTTACCTTTATGCCAAAATTACACTGTATTAACTATTAAAGATTTATAAGTCTTTAATTAGATTGTGAAAGTCTTTCCAGTTTTTTTTTCAAAACTGTTTTGTCTATTTTACGTGTTTTTAATTTCCACACAAACTTTAGAATTATTTTTTCCATTTCCTTTTGTTGTTGTCAAAAGTTTGCAGAGATTTTGATTAGGGTTGCAATAACATAAAGATCAAATTTTGTAAAATTTATATCTTAATAATATTGAGTCTGCCAGTCTATGAACATGGTCTGTCTTTGCATTTATTTTGTTCTCCTTTCATTTCTCTTGGTAATATTTTGTTATTTTCAGCATATAGGTATTACGTATGTTTTTAAAAATTCATTTCTAGGTAGTTAATATTTTGATACCATTTTAACTTTTTAAATTTCCACTTCTGATTGTGTGTTGCTAGTATGTAGAAACAAAATTTAATTTTGTATGTTGTCTTAGTTTTAAGAAAATTTCGTAAATGCACTTATTGATTTTAGTAATTTCTTTGTAAATTCCCTAAGATTTTCTACATTAACAATTATGTCATCTGTGGATAAAGAGTTGATTTCATTATTTTCTATTGGTATGCCTTTTATTTCTTTTTCTTGCTTCCTGTACTGACTAGGACTTCCAGAATAATGTTGAATAAAAGTCATAATGAGAATGAATACACTTACCAATCTCCCTGTCACTATTAGGTATGATGTTAGCTGTAGGATTTTTATTATAGATGCCCTTTATCATGTTGAGGAAATTCTCTTCTATTACCAGTTTCCTAAGAATTTTTATCATGAATATATGTTTAATTTTATCAAAAAAATATTTAGTGTCTATTGAAATGAATCTTTCTTTTGTCTGTTAATATAATGAACTATAATGTTTTTGAATAGTAAACCAACCATGATTTTCTGCATGAACTCTGTTTGGTCAATGGTATATTCTGCTTGTGTATCATTGGATTGCATTTGCTAAAATTTGTTAAGGATATTTGCATCTGTATTTATTAGGTACATTAGTCTGTAGTTTACTTTCTTGTAATACGTTTGTTTTTGTTCTTGTTTGTGTTTTTTTTTACCATCGGGGTAATGCTTGCCTCATAAAAGGAGTCAGGAAGTGTTTCCTCTTCTATTATCTGTAAAGATTTGTATAGAATTGGTATTTTTTAAATGTTTACTACAATAATCAGATAAATCATCTGGGCCTAGAATTTTCTATGTGAGAAAATTTTAACCAAGAATTCAAATTGTTAAGTACATATATATGGTTAATTCAGGTTATGTTTCTTCTTGCATGAACTCCGGTAGTTCGTGTCTTTCTAAGAATTTGTTCATTTCATCTAAGGTAGTATATTAGCATAAAGTTGTTCATAGTTATTACTTTAGTATCCTTTTACTATTTGTAGTATCTATTTGTAGTATCTGTTCTGTTATTACTGGTTTTAATTTTTGTCTTTTATTTTTTGTTAAGTTTGGCTAGAGTTTTATCGGTGTCATTATTCATTTCAAAGAGCCGGTTTGGATTTTATTAATTTTCACACTTGTCCATTATATTTACCTTTTAATAGAACCAGATTTGGGTTTCATTTATTTTTCTCTGTTATTCTGTTATCTGTTCTATAGAATTCTGCTTTTATCTTTAATAGTTTCTTTCTTCTACTTGCTTTGAGTTTTGTTCTTCTGTTTCTATTTTTTAAGCAAAAACTTACATCTTTAAGACCTATCATTGTTTTTCTAATGTATACTGTTATTAGTTTGTTAGGTCTGCCATAACAAAGTAGCATAAACTGGGTAACTTCAACAACAAAAATTTATTTTCTCACAATTCTGGAGGTTAGCAGTTCAAGATCAAAATGTCAGCAGGGTTGGTTTTGTCTCAGGTCTCTCTTCTTGCCTGGTCGACAGCTGTCTTCTCCATGTGTCTTCACAGAATCTTCCCTCTGTATGCTTCTGTGTCCCAATCTTCTCTTCTTATAAGGATGCCAGTCATATTGGATTAGGGCCCACTTTAATGACCTCATTCTAATTTAATTACCCTTTTAAAGGCACATCTCCAAATACAGTAACATTCTGAAGTAGCAGGAGTCAAGACTTCAACATAAGAATTTGGGAGATGCGATTCAGTTAACAGTAACTATGCCCTAAATTTTGATATGTTTTTCCATTCAGTTCAAAACGTTTTAAATTTGCCTATGATTTGCTCCTTGGTTTGGAAATTTTTTTCAGACATCTTTTTGTTTACTTCTAGTTTCATGTTTTGCAGACAAAGAATACACTTTGTATGATTTTAATATCTTATGTTTGTTGAGACTTGTTTAATTCAGTATTATGGTAGATATTCATAAATGTTCCTTGTATACTTGGAATGAATGTGTATCTTTCTGGTTTTTGTGATTTATAAAATGTCTAGTTGAGGCATTTATAAATTAGTTGCTACAGCTGGTAAAGTCTTCTACATCCTTACTGATTTCCTGTCTACTTGTTCATTCAATTATTGTGAGAGTAGGGTTGAGATCTCCAACAATGACCATGGATCTGTCTATTTCTCCTTTTGGATGTAATAGTTTCTGCTCTATTTACTGTGAAGCTCTGTTCTTAGGAACACAGACATTTGTGGCTATTATATCATCTGATGAGATGACCACTTATTCAATATGAAATGGCCCTTTTTATTCCTGGTAATATTCTTTGTTCTAAATTCTACTTTGATATAAACATAGCCAGTCCAACTAGTTTGATCACACAGAATATATCTTTCAATTCTTTTAAACTAATTGTATCAGATTTATTGTGTGTTTCTCTCAGACAGCATGTAGTTGCGCATTACTTTTGTTAATCCAAATTGACTATCTGTCTTTTGATTGGTGTGTTTACATCATTTCCATCTCATATATTAATATGTTAGATTTAAAACATTTATCTTGCTGTTCATTATATATTTATTCTGTCTGCAGTTTGTTTCCTTTTTGCCTTTTGCCTTAAATTTTTCATTTCATTTTATCTTCACTTTGGGCTTATTAGTTTTGCCTCCTTGGTTTACTTTTTTGGTTGCTTTAGAGCTTACAATATCCATCTTTCACTTATCATTGATTATCTTTACATAACATTATAACACATCACTTATCATGTAAGAGCCTTACAACAGAATGCTTTTTCTTCATCTATCCTCTATGCTATGCTATTATGGTCACACCTTTAACGTGGTCACATCTTTAACTCTGACATACTCTATAGACCTAACAATAAATACACTGTGACTTATTTTTCTTTAAGCAATTAACAATGAGAAATAATACCTTTTTAAAGTTTATCCCTCTTCCTGACCTCTCTTTCTGGGCCTCCAGTTATATTTTAGACTGCGTTTTCCCCTCTGTTGGGCTATTTATTTTGAGAAGTTTCTGATGCTATCTATATATTCAGGTTCACTCTTCTTTTCTTCTGTAGTGTCTAACCTGTCATCTCATTCAGTGTATTATTTTTCCTTTCAGTTTTTATTTTTTTAACCAAAAGGAATATAATTCATTCATATATTTTCTATTTCTCTCCTCAATCTGCTCATGTTTTCTTCTACTTTCTTAACATTCAGAGTACACCTGTGTTCATGTCCTTATTTGCTATTTCTACCACCTCTGTCATTTGGGGATGTGTTTCTATTTAATGATTTTTATTTGGATTATGGACCTTATTTTTCTGCTTCTTTCAGGCCTGGTAATTTTTGACTGGATGCCAGACATCGTAAAATTTAAATTGTTGGGTGTTCGATTTTGTTTTCTTTAAATAGTGTGCAATTTATTCTGGCTCACAGTTAGGTTACTTTAAGTCAGTTAGATCCTTTCAAGTTTTGCTTTTACACTTTGTTAGAGAAGAGTCAGAATAGCCTTTAGTCCAGAACTAACTTAGAATCATTATTAAGGGGATACCCTTTTGAGAATTCTATTGGATGTCTCATGTCTTATGAGGGCTTTCGACTCTGGTCAGTGGTAGCTAAATTATCCCAATCCCTGTTGAGCTCTGGGAATTATTCTGCTGTCTCCATTCCAGTAGTTCGAGTAGTTCTTCCTTGGCCATTGGTAGTGTTTTTTTTTGTTTTTTTTCAATCATGCACAGATCAATACCTAGCCGAACATCATGGGGAGCCCTCTGCAGATCTCCAGAGCTCTTTTTATAGCTGTTCCTTCTTCTTCTCTGGTATTCTGTCCCATATACACGCAGTTCTCACTTAATATCATTGATAAGTTCTTAGAAATTGCCACTTTGAGCAAAACAACATATAACGAAACCAATTTTACCGTAGGCTAATTGACATAAACAAGAAATAAGTGTCTATGGCATATTTCTGGTCACATAAACATCACCAAACTTCTACAAAAAGACCAAAACACTTCTAATGTTAAATATTGAAAAAACTATGAGCTATACAGACATTTAAGACAGATTAATAAAAACAAGCCAGGTAATTCTTCACCCAATTATTCAGTTCAGGATCTCAGATGGCTGGACCCTATCCCAGCAGCCCAGGGCACAAGGTGAGACCCAATCTTGGATAGGATGCCATTTCATCACAGGGCACTCACACACACACTCACACTCACTTGGACTGGTAGAATTTAGACATGCTGATCAACCTAGCGTGCACATGTTTGGGATGTGAGAGGAAATCAGAGTACGCAGAGGAAAACACAGACATGAGATCATGCAAACTTCACACAGATGGTGGCCCCGGTGAGGAATCGATATTTTTTTCCTCATTAGTGTTATAATGAAATGACATTATTTGAGGACCTGCTACATTCTATTTGGCCTCCTCTACATCTGAGCACTGTCTCCTCAACCCAGTAAGGGCACTAGCCTTAGTTTCAGTCTCTCCTCCCTAACTTATATCCTGAAATTTGCCTCTAGGATGCAAGCTGGTGCCATCATAGGGCTGACTTGACTTCTCTTGCTTATCATACTTCTTGTCTACCAAGTATCCAATGTCTAAAAACTGTTGTTTCATGTGCTTTGCCTGATTTTCTAGTTGTTTAAAGCAAAAGTATAAAAATCTGGTCCCCGTCACTAAATTTTGATCAAAAGTAGAAATACGTCATCGTTGAGTTTTACATGTCAATCATTTTGAATTTCTGGAATATCTGTTTGATTCTTTCTACAAATCTTCCTGTTCTTCACTCAGTTTCAGGTTGTTCTTTTACATTTTGAAATTTAACAGATTATTTTCTGTGTCTGAAAATGTTAATATTTGAAGTCTTCAAGGATCTGATGTTTCTCTGCTGATCTTCACTCAAAGTACCTTGTTATTTTGTGTGTGGGGTGTGTATGTGTGTGTGTGTGTGTGTGTGTGTGTTTTACTATGAAGTGCTCATTTGTATCTGGAACTTTGAGAATGAAGATAAATTCTTCTAATTGGAATCAGTTTTTGCTTCTGGAAGACATTGATGGAAACTACGAGTCCTCAGTCATTTCAATCTCAAATAGAGATTTTTATGGACCTCCCAGGTGGCAGGTTTGAGAGCAGTAAACAATGAAAAGGGCTAGTTTGTTGCAATTTACTAGGGAATATTCCCATCTCCTCAATTCAATTCCAAGTCTTAAGTCTGACAGTTATCTTTGCAGTCCCCTGCAGGTGTGAAAGTGGGTGTCTTCTATTCCACCCTTAAACTGATGTAGCTCGCTAGAGTCCCAGTTTTATAAAGTGGATGTCCTATTCCAATCTCCACCTTACATGGATGCTGGGCATTGAATGCCACCCCATAACATTTGAGACCAGGCAAGCAAGGACCTAACCAAATACCTCAAGTCCAAAGCCAGATAATGAGTTCTACTTACTTCTCAGAGATTCTTTCATTTTTGCCTTACTGTTCTTTAATATCTTGTCTCATATTCGTTTAGAAATTTTTAAAATATATTTATCTGGTACATCCAACTGTTTTCAGCAAGTGAGTCAGTTTAGGTGTCTTGTTCATCATATTAGCAGAAGCCAAAATAGCACTGTGTTCTTTTGACTGTAGTGTGTTTGACAAATGTATTTTGATAAAGTCAATTTTACCACCCTTTTCCTTTGTATCTGCTATCATGGCTGAAGTGGTTTGAAAACAGATTGGGGGAGGGGCCTTTGCCTGTTTTTTTCTTCTAGTATTTTATAGCTTTATTATTTACATTTAACTATTTAATTATCTGGAAATTATTTTATGAAACATTTAAATTTATGTTTTTCAAAACAATTAACCATTTGTCTCAGCACTGTATATGGAACAATCTGTTTCTGGTTGCTTGTATTATCCTTATGTACTTGATTCTCATACAATTATCTGTTCCTGTACTATCCATATTGGATCACCAAACCATCTTTGGATTCTTGCAGTAGTATGACACGATGCTGTTTCAGTTGCTGTATATGTTTAGAATGTTTCTCTCTGGAATGGTAAGTTAAACCTAGTATTCCTTTCTATAATGTGTCTTCTTTCTTTCTTGTCATGACATTTCTATGTTCACACACAGTTCTAGGATCTAGACAGGAAGTCATTAAAATGTACGTTAATTTGGGAAGAATTGATATTGGACTCCAACACAAAGTCACTTGATTTTGTTCTCATGTTAGTCCTTCAATGAGGGGTAATTTTTCAAGGTCCCATGAAGGAAAGACAGCAGTCTCATGACTTCCATAGTCACTCTTAAGTAACACAGAGTCCTGTGGTCCCTTTATTACAAAAACAATCCCATATCAGAAGCTAAAATGTGTTTTAATAAGGTATATTTCGGTCTGTATTCATATTCACGCCTGTCCCCATCACCCCTTACAAGGGTCTGCTGCAAGGAAGTAACCAGCAGACAGGAAAACAGTGTGTTTTCTGCACCTTCCTTCTTTCCTGTTGGCCTCTCCCTCTGCATGCAGAAGCAGTGCTGGCTATTCCAGGGTTGGTTGGATGAAGTAGGAGAATTAAGAGAAGAAAATTCTTACCTACCTGACATTGTCAGAAGCTGGATTCATGTACTGAGCTTGGCCAATGCTTCCACCTGGTGTTTTCTCTAATGGGACACTTTCATGATCCTCTGAACTGTCACTAGGGGTCTCTCACTTTCTTTTATCTGGTCATGTACTTGGCTTTACTGATGGCCACTTACTTGATCTATAGTCCTCAAGAATCCAGCAACAGCTTCAGCTTTTCTTCATTGAGTTCAATTTGCCTTCACAAGTTCCTAGATAACCTCACGTTGGGTTTCACACAAGGCCCACTTTCGGTCCAGAGAAACACCTTCTTTGCCCCAAGTGCTATTCATGCAAATCAGTCCCCACCCTCCCCACCCCCATGCCACCATCAGCTTGTCCATCCACACCTGCCTAGCTCATTTTCTACCCCTCACTCAAGAAAGAGTCAGGCACCAGCCCACTATGCCCCTTACTGAAAAGTGACATACATGGTTTTCTATATGGTTTTGTTGACTTGAAGTGAAGGAAGAAGAACCAACACCACACACACACGCGCGCACACACACACACACACACACACACACACACACTCCTTGCTGCTTTATATAAGTAAAAGTTCACCTCAAAGTTCTTTTCAGAAACACTTCCTTCAAAATCTCTCTCCTGGGCCGGGCACGGTGGTTCACACCTGTAATCCCAGCACTTTGGGAGGCTGAGGCGGGCAGATCACTTGACATCAGGAGTTGGAGACCAGCCTGGCCAACGTGGTGAAACCCCATCTCTACTAAACACACAAAAATTAGCCAGCCATGGTGGGGGACGCCTGTAATCTCAGCTACTCATGAGGCTGAGGAAGGAGAATTGCTTGAACCTTGGAGGCGGAGGTTGCAGTGAGTCGAGATTGTGCCACTGCATTCCAGCCTGGGCGAGAGAGCAAGACTGTGTCTCAAAAAAAAAAAAGAATTTAAAAAATATAAAAAATCTCTCTCCTGACTCATTGATATGCCTGATGTGGATGAGAGGTTTCAGAGACACCAGTTGTCAATCCACCACCCCAAACCTTGTTCACGGCAGTCCCTTTGGTGTGTCGCACCTATTGTGTTCATGCCTCAGCCAGAAATAAGAAGGGTCCTCTTCAAAACTTCGTTAGGCTAGGCCAGAAAGTTAGATGAGGGATGAATACTGCTTCAGTCCGTTTTGTGCTGCTGTAACAAGATCCCTGAGACCGGGTCATTTATAAAAGACAGAAACTTACTTCTCACAGTTCTGGGGGCTGGGAAGTCCTGGATCAGGGCAGAAGCTGGGCTGATGACGGCTGCTCTCCACTTCCAAGATGGCACCTTGAATGCTGCATCCTCCAAGAAGGAGGAATGCTGTGTCCTCACATGGCAGAAGGCAGAAGGGCAAGAGGGCAAAAGGGGACCAACTCCCTTAGTCAAGTCTCTGTAGAAGGGCACCTAATCCATTCAGAAAAAAGGAGCCCCCATGGCCTAATCATCTGGAGTGTCCCAACTCTCAATACCATCACACTGGCAACTCCTGAATGTTGGAGGGAACATGTGTGAACCCTAGCAGATATGTAATCCTCTTGAGGGCTGATATGGTTTGGCTGTGTCCCTCCCCAAATCTCATCTTGAATTGTAGCTCCCATAATCCCCATGTGTTGTGAGAAGGACCCAATGGGAGATAACTGAACCATGGATGCAGTTTCCCCTATACTGTTCTTGTGGTGGTGAATAAGTCTCACGAGATCTGATGGTTTTATAAGGGATTATTTCCCCTTTTGCTTGGCTCTCATTCTCTCTCTTGCCTGCTGCCATGTAAGACATGTCTTTCACCTTCCACCATGATTGTGAAGCCTCCCCAGCCACGTGGAACTGTGAGTCCATTAAACTTCTTTTTCTTTATAAATTACCCAGTGTTGAGTATATCTTTATTAGCAGCATGAGAACAGACTAATACAAGGGTGATACATTTGATGTGCAGACTGAGGCTCAGATCACCTGCCTGTTCTGAGAAACCGTGGGCTTTCAATACAATGGCCACAAACATCCTCCCCAGAGGCCTTCTTCCCACAGTCCCTGCCACCCTTCAATCCTCCCCCTGAGGTTCCCCTACTAATTATGTCCATTTTGTGCACCACCCACCTAGGCCCCCATTCTCATAGAACATTTTCCCCTTCCCCTCAAATTTATAAGAGTGTCAAGTGGCCCTGTCCCTGGAACTCCTGCATTCTTCATGAAAGAAGCCCATCAGCATTTTATAAGCCTCTCCTAAAGGGAGATAATGCCCAGCTTCATCACCAAATGACCTTCCTTTCAATGGTAGCTTCCTCCTCTTGTATGGCCACAGAGAACATTTGTGACCACATCCCATCAAATGCCAAAGTTGTCTGAAGCCCCTGGGCTCCAGGGACCTGTAACCCCACCCATCACAGGACACAGTTTTGTGGGCCCCAACATGAACAGAAGCATGATATCAGCATGATATTAGTCTCTAGGCCCAGACAGGAGCATTCACTCACAGAGAAGGTATGGACCCCAATTTCTTTTCTAACTTTTCTTCATTCCATAATTTTTTTTATATAGAATGGTTTTTAAGGATCCAGAAAGTTCTGATCCTATCCCCACACATCCCTGGCCATGAAGAAAATAAACCGATATCCTTTGCCACAAGGCACGTTTCCTATACATTATCTTTAGACCAAAATTAATCACTGATAAAATACGGTCTGTCATGTGGTTAAGTAGCCCTTAGATTATTCTGTGAAAAACAGAATACTGGATGACAGGATTTCACTGATCCTTCCCAATCTAAGATCAATTATTCTGATCCCAAATACTTTCATTTTCCTTTTATCTTCAGTTTGGCAGTGAGACACAGGCGCCTTGGGAAGGAGGTGAAAGAGAAGGACAGGTGGACATGTAAAGAAGAGGCCACGAGTTCTGGTCTCTTTTGGAAGGTTTGTGTGCTTGTTGGTTCTGTATCATGCTGTTCATCTCTCTCCGCTCAAATCTTTAGAGTTGACTGGAAATTCTGAAGATATATCTGGTATTCAAACTTCCTCTCACTTCTCTGATCATTTCTAGAGACCCCTTGGTGATAGAAGAAAGCAAGTCATGTCAACAGCAGGGTTGGAGAATATTTTCCTGCTGTTCCAGCTGTGCTTATCAGAGGCCTCTTCCCTGCCCTAGACAGCTCGAAATGGAGTTGAATTGGGATTTGTAAAAGCAAACAATGCAAAGCCCAAGTTGGTGTTTTTTCTATCACCCAATGGATGACAGGCTGTGAGTAAGAACTGTAGAGAACTCAACAAGACTGCTTTTCCTAAGGCTGACGGAGAAGCCAGTTGTGGGGGCTGGTTCCGGCAGGGAGCGAGTGAAGCTCCTCAGCTGAGGCCGACTTCACACTGCAGCTCCGTCAACGACCCTGGAAGAGAGTTGCCTCTGTTGACCACCAAAGTCTCCTCCTCTGTCATCCTTGGGAATGTTTTCAAAACATCTACAAATACTGTTTTATTTTCTAGAAGCAAACACATTTTTTAAATAACCTGGGTTTTCTTCATACCCTGTGGTCAGAGACCCATGAGACTCTAGGCTGCTTTCCCCAGATACACACTCTGGCTCACTCGAGAATCCACCTAGAGGTTGAGGTAAATTCTGTCAGTCTAGTTGGCTCATCCTAAATCATGCATTTAACTTTTAAGTAAACAGACCCTTTATTTATAAAGGCTTCATTTAAAAGCCAACAACAGTCATTATAGAATAGAGCAGTCATAGCTGTCTTAGATACAGATTGCCATTCGTACGGTCACCAACATCATCACATCCTTGGGAAGGCCACTCCATAAAGGGACTGGTTCACTGGGTTGAAGTCATACTACCTCCTGGGAGCAAGCTGGGTGAGCACATTCCTGGGTGCCATCTTAACAACTGCAAAGCTATATAGAGACTATAAAGTCCCTCTCACCCTCTCCTGCTTCTAGCCTCTCCCTGGCAGAAATACCCACAGAAATCCTGAACCAAGAAAACGCTTTCATTAGGACCCCGACCTTCTGTTTAAAAAGGCAAAGTTATACTCTGCTGTTTTTCTAGTAAATTACAGAATAGGTAAAGTTGGAAACACAGACACAGACTATGACTGACAACCAATCTGTTGGTAAATTGGGTGGCATTTAGAAATGTCTTTCTACGTAGAAGGTTAAATTCGTGAAAAAAGAACAGAGCTGGCTGGGCACGGTGGCTAATGCCTGTAATCCCAGCATTTTTGGGAGGCCGAGGCAGGTGGATCACCTGAGGTCAGGAGTTCAAGACCAGCCTGGCCAACACGGTGAAACCCTGTCTTTACCAAAAAAATTTACAAAAAATTAGCTGGGCATGGTGGTGGGCACCTGTAATCCCAGCTACTTGGGAGGCTGAGGCAGGGAGAATTGCTTGAACCTGGGAGTGGTGGCTATAGTGAGCCGAGATCATGCCACTGCACTCCAGCCTGGGCGACAAAGCAACACTGCATCTCAAAAAAAAAAGAGCTGTTGCATTGTTTTTGACTATATGAAATAAAGTTGCTTTGCCTTCTTTAACGAAAGTAGGAATAGGCTTCTTCCCTAACCTTTTACAGCCTTACCTAATCAAGGTTGGGATCCAGCCAAACACAGCACTGGGCACCGGACAGCTGCCTGTCTACTGTGTAGCTGACGCCCTTGAAGTGACCACAATGGTAGCAACTCATAACCCTGTTCGTCTTGCTACCTTCATTTGAGGACTGAAGCATCCAGTAAACAAGGGCCCAGGGTAAATGGGTGGCTGCAGGATGTGACATGGCAATAGATTCCCTAGCAGTAACATTCCATGGGAGGCGCAAAACTACAGAAAACTCAGGTAGCAATTTATGATGAAGACTGTAGTTTTTCATTCATCTAATCAGAGCAACAGAATACATGTCTGAGAGAACATCTCACAGCAGCATCAAAGAACCTACAAACTAGGAAGTGAGCTGGGGCTACCTGACAACGTGACTTTTCAGCTATCAAAACAATCAAGGAAAATCTAATACTCTGTATGCTGGCAAATGCTGAGCCTAAGAATGTTTCTGGGGCTGTGGGGTTGCAGGAAGACAGGCACAGGCGCGTGCACACACACACACGCGCACATTTAGGCCTATGTAAATACTCACTCATCTATACGTATTTTGAGGGTTCAGTTCACAGTGGTTCCGAATCATTTCAGCTTGCTTTGGGTGCAGTTCATGTCTCCAATCCTTGTAGTGCCACATATCCCTAAGTTTAACTGAATTTAATATAGAATGATAGCACTCCAAATATAGAATGATAGCACAATGATTCTTTGACTTCTAAAGTCAAAAAAGCAGAATTTGAGTTATTTCATGTTATGAACTGAATGTATCCCCCCAAAATTTGTATGTTGGAACCCTAATCCCCAAAGTGATGGTATCAGGAGGGGGCCTTTGGGAAGTGATTAGGTCGTGAGGGTGGAGGTCTCATGGATAAGATTAGTACCTTTATAACAAGAGACATGAGAGAGATGATCTCTGTCTCCACCATGTGATTTTGGACTTCCCAGCCTCCAGAATGGTAAGAAATCAATTCCTGTTGACTAAGCCACCCAGTCTAGGATGTTTTTGTTTATAGCAGCCTGAGCTAAGACACTTCGATTTTATTGTTCTATCTTACCACTTTGTGTTTAAAATTTAAAAAGTGAACACAATATATTTCTTTAAGCTGCAGCTATGTTTTTTAAAAGAAAAACATACTTAAGAAGTGTATTCAATATTTTCCTTAAGTTGAATATTATCTTTAAAATTGAAATGTATACACTTTAAATTGTCTTAAAACTAAAGAATAAATCAGCCCCACACCCAGCTGACGGGAGCGCAGAGTCCCGGCTCCCGCAGGGAGTCCTTTAACCGCAGTGAGTCCTTTAACCGCAGTGAGTCTTTTAACCCCGAAAGTCACGAATTGGACAAGAGCTTCCGGCTAACTAAACTGAAGGGCACAGGCTGCAAAGTGCCCCAAGATGTCCTGCAAAAATTGCTGTAATCTTTATAGGAGAACCACTTCCAAGAAGATGAGCAGTTTCTGGGAGCCGTTACGCCAAGGCTTGGCAATGGAATGGATACTCGTGTCATTCCTTGGAGGCACGGTGGGCTTTCCTTGGTTCAAACCACAGATTACATTTACCGGATGGTAGAGGACCCTTCCATGATGGGCAGGATAGCACATGCCAATGTCTTCAGTGACCTCTACGCAATGGGGCTCACGGAATGTGACAATATGCTGATGCTCCTTGGAGTCAGTAATAAAATGACCGACAGGGAAAGGGATAAAATGATGTCTCTGATTATCCAGGGTTTTAAAGACGCAGCTGAGGAAGCATGAACATCTGTAACGGGTGGCCAAACCGTACTAAACCCCTGGATTGCCCTGGGAGGAGTCACTACCACTGCCTGCCAGCCCAGTGAATTTATCATGGCCAGCCCCAAGTTGGACCAGCAATAGGGGATGGTGTTCCCTCCTGGGATCCGTGAGGCAGCAGCTGAAGGACAGATAAATTTGAAGTTGGAGATGACCTACACATGCACCACATCCCTAACCTGCAGAGGCCTGGAGATCCAGTATTAGAGTCCAGCCCCTCTGACAACCCAGAGGTATCTACTGAGCATTTTATTCAGCAACAACATTCATGCTCCTTAATGACAGCACGGCCGGCCAGCCTCATCTTACAATAAAATTCTGAGCACAACTATACTACCAAGGGAGAGACTCCTTTATTCTAAAATTTTGGTTGCCGTCTTCAGCAATCAGTTTAAGAAATTGGGGCCGGGCACGGTGGCTCATGCCTGTAGTCCCAGTACCTTGGGAGGCCGAGGCGGCAGATCACGAGGTCAGAAGATCAAGACCACCCTGGCTAACATGGTGAAACCCCGTCTCTACTAAAAAATACAAAAAATTAGCCGGGCATGGTGGCGGGTGCCTGTAGTCCCAGCTACTCAGGAGGCTGAGGCAGGAGAATGGCGTGAACCCGGGAGGCGGAGCTTGCAGTGAGCCAAGATCGTGCCACTGCACTCCAGCCTGGGCAACAGAGCTAGGCTCCGTCTCAAAAAAAGAAAAAGAAAAAAGAAATTGGACTCAACTATATATTGATATCCAGATTCTAAATATTAAGTATCAATTTCTCTTTTAATCTTAGACGTCGTGGTGGAAGGAAATATCAGTTAGCAAATAAGCAATCCCAGAAAATGTGTAGCTATTTGATGCCTTTATACCTTAAAGACAATGTTGAACGCAGTGAGGATAGGTTCCCTTTATTGAATGTTTTTGTGAAAAATTAGTTTTTCACTGCGTTCCAGACCTAAATCAATGTGTACTACTTTGGACATTAGCCCTGGAAGAAGGAACAGCTTTTTCTCTTCTGGCACCACAGTGTATCTGCATTTGATTTTCTCCCATTGTGAATGAGCACCTCATGGGCCACAAAGATGCGCTTTGAGAGCTCCCTGAAATGAAGTTTATTTTAAAAGGAACAACAACCAACACTACCACCAGCCGCACAGGGGCTGTCCAGTGTACATTATTATCATCTCCTTGTGTTATGAGTGTTGATTTTTAGAACACAGTTTGGAAAGTGCTAATTTAGAATATTAATGTCTTTATCTTTAATTTTATTTTTCATTCTGTAAACACAACTAGCTTACAAACAATTTTGTTTCAAATGCACTAGACTTTGTAGCTAATTCAATTGTAAGTAACTTTAATTAAAAATGGTAAGTTTACGCTCATTAAAAAAAGAATAAATGAAGATGATAATTGATTACATGATCACTAACAAAAATCTTACCATGTAGAGAAGGAGGTATTAAAAAGGATTCACTTCAAGGAGTCAATCCACAAGATGCATCTCTGCACTTGCTGTACCCACTTCCTGGAACGTTCTTACCCAGATACCCCCATAGCATGGCTTACACTTCCTCAGGCCTCTGCCCAAATACCAGCTCATCCAAGAAGTCTTCGTTGACTACCACCCACCTCCATCCGTGTCTATTGTCCTAGCTGGATTCATTTTTCTTCATCTCACCAGTTTCCTGTCAAGCTGTTCATTGGTTGACTCATCACTTACTGTGTTTCTTCTTCACTAAGAGCTCCCTGTTCCCTGGGAACAAAAAAACTTCATTTTCTGTTGTTCACATGGTGAATTTTTGAACCCAGAACAGTACCTGGCCTGCCCCCAAGCAGACTCTGGGGGAAAAAATGACTAGGTGATTTCTGTATCAATTACTGCATGCTTTACACTGATTTGGAATGCCACCTTTATTAGGAAAAGTTACGCCTCAATACACTCAAGGATGAAAGCTCACATTTGCAGTCTACAGAGTGCCCATATTGGTGATGGGAGTTGGGGGAGAAAAGGGAAGAATCTCAGCAAATGGAAGGCCATTTTCATCAGCTGGGGGTGCAGCTGGAGCCACGGCATTCACTCCACCAGCTCTGCTGGAGGTAAGAAGTTTCACAGACCTGCCTTTGCCTTTTTCTTCCTATCTTTAAAAAAAATCCAGAGCACCATCTAGTAAGCATGTGCAGACTTCTGAGGAACCTCAGGGTTCCAGCTATAAAAAGCATTAAATACCAAAAGGAAGTGTGCTAAGCAGCTGGACGCAAGACAGGACAGGAAACAATGGGGAACTTCTGGGGCAAGAAGAGCAAATCCCCTCTTAGCTGGCCACACCCTCATTCCAGCCTCGTACCATGGTGGCAATTAATAGGGACATTCACCTCACTTTGCTCTCAGCCATGATGCATCTGTATTAGTCACAGCTCTAAATAGAAACACTGATCTCAAAGCATATAAGGCAAAAATGAACCTGTATCTAGGTTTTCTCCTCTTTGTCATTGATCTATTTGGCCACCAAGGTTCATGCTATTTAAATGATTTCAGATTTATTTTAAATACACTTCAAAGCTAACAGCACAAGCTTTTGCCCATTTATTTTACTTATTGTTCCTTTTCCCTGGGCTAGTTTCACTTGTTCATCCAAAATATATTCTTCAAAATAAATAGTAGAAATACCATTACAAGTTCCAAAAAAACCTCACACTATTTTGATGGAAATTGTGTTAAATGCATCTGTTCATTTGGGGAGTACTGACTGCTTTGCAATGTGAGGTCTTCCTTCCACAAGATGTGGGGGTCCCTGCATTACCACTCTCCATGAACAGCATTCCCTGCTGAGTCCAGAACTGCGCCACGAGCTGAGGCTGTTAGTGGGAAAAGAGAGCCGTGAAAAAGGAGAAAGTGCCAACCCTTCATGTCTGGACCCACCACCATCCCTATGCCTGCTCCCCGACAAGCCCAAGCAGTCTCCTGACTTCCCTATACCCCTCACCTCTGCGTGATTCCTGAACTTCCTTGTGATTGTCATTGCCAGCGCAAGTCAATGTCTTCCTTCCTCGTGACCTTAGGAATCTGCCCCACAGGACCCTTGACCTGTCTTGATACAACCCCCCTATTCTGTTCAGAGCCATTGGTTTCTCTTGCCCCTTCTACACCTTTCTTTCCCAACTGTCTTCCTTTGACCCTCCTCTTCACCTACACTGGGGCATTCATGCAGATGAACTCTTACAATTTCAAAGCCAAAATTTTGAGAGGTCCCTTAGCTTGGGGAGGTTTTCCATAGACTCCATGAAGGTGACCTTGAACATGGGACTCAGACTCAGCAGGGAAATAGCCTCGAACAGGCACAGAAAGCCTAAAGCCCATGGCATCTCACGGTCAGGCCCTTCTCCTTCTGACCTTCCCTCCCTGGCTCTCTGCCCTCCTCGTTCCCTTCAGAAGGGTCCTTCTCTCTCCCTCTCACCTGAGGGCTGCCTGAGAGGTGCCCTGTGAGAGTGCTTGCTTCAGCGCTTCAGTCGTTCAGGGTGAAGAACTGAGAAAGTGTATTTATCAGAACTCGACCTTGCTACATCCAGCTCTGGGCAACTTCTTCACCAACCAAGTGATGTCTCTTTCTCCCTCAATATTCTCAAAATCACCAATACAATAACACTCACACAAAGAGTCCCATTCAGAAGCTGTAGGCACAGGCCAGATGGTCACCTGGGTTTGTAGTGAACTTGTGATGTAATCAGCAGCACGGCACTGTCCATGAGGGTCACATCAAACAGAAGAAGCATAGCCGTGGCTGATGCTCCACTGTCCAGCCCAGGAGGACTGGTCTTCTTCCCAGAGGTGGGCAGTTCCTAAATTCATTCATGTTATCACTTGTCTTATTTCCTCGCATGTGTGAAATGAGATGTTTTTGCAAACCTGAAGAGTCTTAATCCTAACCCCATGTATTCCTTTACAGCAAAAGGATTGCCGGGCAGTCCTTCCCTTAGATGCCTCCTATCTTTGGAGTGTCCTTCAATTCATCACGCATGTGTGGATGATCTAATGGATGGAAGTCCCATTTCCTGAGCACCCAGGGAAAAGCATGTCTTCCTCTCTGTTTCCAGAACTTCATGGGGGATTGGTGAACATTAAGTAACGTTAACTATGACCTTCTTCCAGAACAAGTTTTAGAAGGGGAAGGTATCTACTGAACATTTAACTATGCACCACGTATTCCACATTACAATTTTCTCTGGCTTTTCAGCTTTACAAAAACCTGTAATCTTCTCATCTTCTAAGATTCAGCTCAGACATCTCTCATCCAGGGAAACATCTTTGTCTCCCTTCAATAACCTCATCATATTAGCACTGCTATTCTGAACTCCAGAGTGTTTCTGGACCAAACCAGTGTACATCTTACATATATTGATTGATGTCTCATGTTCCCCTAAAATGTATAAAACCAAACTGTACCGACCACCATGAGCACATGTCTCCAGGACCTCCTAAGGCTGCATCATGGGTGCATTCTTAACCTTGCCAAAACAGACTTTCTAAATTGATTGAGATCTGTCTCAGATACTCTTGGTTTACAAGGGTCATTTCTTCTCAACGTGACCTTCAGTCACTGTGTGACACTCATGTTATACATGTGAACACAATTTGGAGGATAGAAAAAAATGCAACAAGAATATCAGTGAATTCTTTCCTCATTTGGAAGTCCTCATTAGGACTTAGGGTTAGGGCAGTCATCTATGGTTAACAAAATTCATATCGCTTCACTTCCCCCTCATACCAGCTCTGCTTGGTCATCTGGGCAGGTAAGATTATCCCCATTTTACAAAGGTAGAAAGTGAGACTCACAGAGCCTAAGATCACCTAACTGGGCAAGAAAACCATTTGCTGCTCAGAACTCTCCCCCTACCTCCCAAATACCTCAACTCCGGCCTTTGAGTAGCAACACTCAGCTTCGTGTCACCATAAGTGAGAAAATTTTCATGACCCAAAGTAGGAAACCCATATCATGTTATTCCTATTGGATTTTTTTCCTTCCTAGCATTAATCATAATTTGTAATCATTTTTAACTCTTTTTGTCTGTCTCCCCAGCAGAGTCAGCAGCTCCATCAGTGCCGGTGCCATCTCTATCATGCTGGCCATTGAATTTCTGGCCCCTAGCACTGACTCCAGAATATGAAGGATATTCCAATAAATATCCATGGCCTTCTGATTCTGAATTCCCTATCCTTTCCATTTTAATAAGCATGTTGGGAAACGATTTCTCCAAACTGTCCTACTATGTAATCCTAAAACTGAATCTTATCATTACCATTCAATCTTTAACTTGAAATGTGCACTTTTTGAGCAGATGGAATCACATCAATAATAACAGGGTTTATGCCACCAGAGTCCAAGCATTTCATGTAAATGGGCAGTGCCTGATGAAATCATGATAATACTGACTAGCATTTGGGATGTGTCTGGCTGCTCTAGTTATTAAATATATCAACTAATATATAAAACCCTCATGACAACTCTGTGAGGTAGGGATGACTCTATTATCTCCATTTTCTAAATGGAGAAATTGAGGGCAGGAAGTGCAGCACTGGCCCCATCCTTGGGATAACCACTCCAACATTGATCCTTCAAGGTCACGGCATCTTCCTCTGGTGCTATCAATGTGCCTGCTGTCTCCTGCTGAAAACCTATTTCTTTCCTTTTGTTTTCTTTGAGATGGAGTTTAACTCTTGTTGCCCAGGCTGGAGTGCAATGGAGCAATCTTGGCTCACTGCAACCTCTGCCTCCCAGGTTCAAGTGTTTCTCCTGCCTCAGCCTCCCAAATAGCTGGGATTACAGCTATTACCACCACAACCACCATCACGCCCAGCTAGTTTCTGTATTTTTTAGTAAGGATGGGGTTTTACCATATTGGCCAGGCTGGTCTCAAACTCCTGACCTCAGATGATCCTCCTGCCTAGGCCTCCCGCAGTGGCTGGGATTATAGGCGTGAGCCACCGCGCCCGGCCCTGAAAACTTATTTATTGTCCCAATGTATGTCTTGCCTCGGAGGGCTTGAGGAGGCCACACCCCAACGGGGTTCTGAGAGTCCAGTGATTCCTGCCCCCTAACTGCCACCCTCTACTGCCACTGCCTCCTGCTGAGGCCATGGCCTCGAGCCTACACCATTGCAGGGCTGACTGCCTCTGTGTGGTAGGGCTTCATTAGGAGAGATTCCAGTTGAAGGTTGTCTGTGATGGATGGCCAGGCACAAAATGGCAGCCATAGTAAGTGATAGAGGGGGCTGGCCTGCCCCCAGCTGCAGCACACTGGCCCAGGGGGTGGTGGAGGGGATCTGACAGACTGCCTCCGTCTGCTAAGGTCGTCTTCACTTGTGGTCCACACTGACCCTTCCCAGCTTCTCTCAGCCTGTGTGTGTCTCCATGGCCCCTTTTCTCCAGACCTCTTGGATGCTCAGAGCAGCTCTGAAAAGACCAGGATGAGCAGGCTTTGGAGACTCCTTTGGAGCCCTCCTGCTTCGGGAACGGCCACCCTGCAGCCCTGATCAGGCACTACCTTTCCGGAGCTCCAGTCCCTCACTCCTGTCACTTATCCTAGCCTTACCTGCCTCTTACAAAGCCACCTCAACCTGCCTCAAATTCAAGTTACAATTATCTCCCTCTGTGTTTGCTTTCACAATGAGCAGATCCCTGACCTCACAGCCTGTCAATTTTCCTCAACTGGGTTACATGTCAAATCCCTTCTCCCCTCCAAGGTTCTCCCTTTCCCAGTGGGCCTTCTGACCAATCTCCACTTTTGCCTTCTTCTAAGTTGTGTGCCACACGGCGCAGGTGTCCTCACTTAAAAGGAAAAAAAAAATGTGATCATTTATCTCCTCTGCTTAAGATCCTTCATTCAAAGGCTTCTAGGATAAAAGCTGAAATTTTGAACCTGGTCTGCAAGTTCTTATAGCAAGTTATCATAACATCTCAGCCTCCTTTCCTGGCCTCAGCTTGCACCATTATCTCTCACACCTCACTCCAGCCAATTGCTCTACAAAACTTACTCTCTTCATATAGAAAGTTTGTCAGGGAAGAAACTCTCTAAGGATGTATGTCTGTTTCTGTTTGCCTAACACTTTTTGTATCCCCAGTACATAGCTAATGCCTGGCATATAGGTGTTTAATAACTGTTAAACGAATGACTGGATGACTGAATGAATAAATGAATGAGAAAAGTATAAAGTATTCCTTGTTCCAGGAGTACCAAGAGTGACCAGGGTAAGCTGCAGAGCCCAAGGCCAGCTCTGATTAGATGGGCCTCTCACTCCCAGGTACTAAACACCTGTAGTAAGACACAATCAAATCAGAGAGGAGGCCTCAATTTTCCCAGTAGACACACGAGCCCAGAAAGAGATCTGGTTAAGCATGAGGCATTGTTGGGGGGCATGAGTTTATATTTCTTAGAGCTATACACATCTGCAACCCCTGAAGAAGCCACCATAAGCAACGCTTTTGCACTGGCTCTTTGAGCCACTAGAATGGCCTTTCCTCCTCCTCCACAGCCTAGCCCCAGCCCCAGCCCTGAGCATGGAAGAACACAAGCATTTGCAGCCTTGGAGTGTGAGCTACTTTGGGGTATGCAATGTTAGGGGTGACAGGGGACAGCTGCAGCTTCAGGTCAGGAGTGTCCTAGGGGGTTGAGCCAAGTAAGGTAGCAGGAAGTCCTGTGGTCCCCAACTTTCCCCAGCTAGGCCTGCCAATGTATCCACAGAAGTTTCTCCTCAACCAAAGCAGATGAGTGTGGTGAAATTGTGAAGCTGCAGCAGAGGGGTCACACAAGTAACCATGATGGCCTTGGAAACTTGGTTAAGAATTAGGCGGGAAAATCAAGTCGCCATGCACTGCTGTGTGGTTACTGGGTGCTGAAGGCTGAGACCACTCAGAAGTAAAGGCTGGACCCAGTCCTCGGGGCCTTGTAGTCCACCCAGCCACAGGACCAGGGCACCAACCCCTGAGAATTTTGAGGGTGGAACATTCTGATGGCAGTTGAAGCCAACAGTTAAGGAAAGGTTCAGGGCAGGGCAGGATTCACAGTCCAGAGAAGGGTACAGATACACTGGAAAGAGGGGCTTGGAGAGGGAGACAGGGCCAGGCAAGGCTGCTGGGGAAAGAGAAGAAAAGGGATGTGGGGCACAGGGGCCTGCTAAAGATATGAAAGAAAAGATGAAGCCTTGGGGCACCCAAGGGGCTGAGAACCCAAAGGGACCAAGGAACCAGAAGGCAAACTAATCACACTGTGGGTCTTTTGGGGGGCATCCAGCCTGGAGAAGAGCAGCCCAGCCACCTTCCCCGCCACCGAGTAAACAGGCTCTTTGGCTCAAGGGGCAGGAGTCATGGCTGTCTCTGTGTGTTCATTGGGTATTGGGACAACAAAAAGTCTTGATGCACAAACTAGAACAAGTTTCAAAAACTAAACGCACTCATTCACTCATTCATTCAACAAATACTTATTGAACACCTGTGAGCTGGACGTTAGGAATATAACAGCAAGAAGAAGGACAGCTCATGCCCGATGAGAAGTGCAGATAATCCTACAATACTTATCTGTGACAGGTGTTATAAAGAGACAGTACATGCACTGTGAGAGCTTAAAGCCCTGATCTAGTTTAGGGCTCCTCTATGAACAATGGAGCTGAAATCTGAAAGACATACAAGAGTAATTACCTGGTTGAAAATGGGGAGGATAAGGAGTAAGGGCAAAGGCATTCTAGGCAGAAGGAACTGCATGAGCAATGCCTCAGTGCTGAGAAGGAAGGACTGTGGCATATTCAAGATGCCAGCAGCCAACAGGCCAATGGACAGGCATGAGCCAAACCATGCATGCTCTTGGAGGTCACGCCCAGTATTTATTTTTGAAGTTGATGTTGAATTGTTCTGGTCTTGATGCTGAAGGCAAAGGCACGAGTAGCCAATGGCAAGGCCAAAGCAGGGGCCAAATACAGAAGAAAAAGATGAGCATATGTGAATTCATAGGCAGGACCATGCACTTAGGGGATCATGTGCTATAATCCAGCATTGTTGGAGAATCTGCACTCTTTCCCTCTGAATTAATTATACAGAAAAAAATACCAGGCATCTCAGGCACAGAAACTTACTAAAGCTTAAATTGTGGTTGCACCAATGACAGACATTAACACAGTTTTGTTGTGTATGTATGTGTATGTGTGCATAATTCTCCTAACCAAATCTACATATTGATGTAAAAGAGATGAATATTACCTCCTTTTGTAGAAAAGCTAAGGCTTACAATGGTTACATGGCTTGTCAAAAGGGAGAAAGAGACAGAATAGAGACTAGAAACCACTTTCTAGCTTGTCTCACAACATGCTTCTCTCTAAATAACAATGCTTGGAACTACTATTTGATAAGAAAATGAAAGTAAGATAAATTAGTCCCCCAAAATCCATGCCTGTATGCTTATGAAGTAGTTGGATAATATATCAAAAGGGTTCCATCCTGAGTTTGCAACTAAGGATATTAAATACTAGATACTTTACCAATCTTCAGACTGAAGTGATTTACTTAAAGCAAGGAAATTATCAAAATCATAAAAGGAAAAATAAAAGAATAATTGGAGAGGTCATGAAGTAAATGATAATGATATAAAGTCACCCAAGGAGTCTTTGGATATGCAATACTGATTAATGCACATGTACATTATAGAACTTGAAAAAATGATGGTGAAATGCATCTGGATGGCAGAATTGTCAGGTGCGTGACAGAACTGATGCTCTAGCCACTCCAGACTACAGAACAGAACACGACAACACTATTCAAGCCATATCAAAATGGGTTCAAAAGGGAGGAGGGGGGATTACCAATGGTTTGGAAAAGAGAATCCAAGAAGTACAGACGTGTCAGCTTGTGAACAAGCTGCTCCTACCCCTGGGTCCCCCCTGCTGGCTGCCACTTACCAGTCCACTCAGACACCCCCCCCCCCCAAAAATGCCTCCAAACCTGTCACCTGCCAGAGCGTCTCAGGAAAGCCTGGCTCCAACTTCCGCCATGACAAGCTCTCCAGTGGTTCCTCTGCCCCTAGCCTCACGCAGCCCAACGTGAGGCACATCACTGTCCCTCTTCTTTGAGCTTCTGACAGCCTCACCTAAATCCAGCCAGCTGCACTTCTTTCCCTCTTAACACTCAACTCTCTTCCTCCAGCCTGTACCCACTAGAAGCAACAATATCCCAAGGAAATGAAGATTCCATGAATCATGCATGCATCAAGCTTCTAGGTCATACATCCTCTCAACCCAGGAACTTCTTGTGGGATCCCTCTAAGACGGTTCATGGTGATCTCTCGTCTGATCTCAGAAGCTAAGCAGGGTTGGGCCTGGTTAGTACTTGGATGGGAGACCAAAATGAGCTGGATTCAGCTGTGATGCTGCTGCAGTGTGATGATATCTCCCTTCTTTTAAAATTATAGAATTTGAACGGATTTGAGGGGCCCCTCTGCACCTGCAACCACGCTCTGTGGAGACTTCCAGTAGTCTGGCTGCTCTGCTGTGTAGGGAGGTTTTGCTCCCAGCAGAGCCTCAGGGAGGACAGGCTAGGTGTGCACAGGGCTGAGGCCACATCCCTCTCCATAGCTGTCCTCTCTGAATCTCATTTCCACCCACCTATTCTCTCTTCCTTGTCATTTACAAGATTGAAGTGCTAATGGAGGATGAGCCCAGGGTTCACGTGGCAGCTCTGCTGAGAAGAGCATGGGCAGGGAGAAGCCTACACGTGGCAAAGAAACAGAAGGTTGGATCCTGCTCCTGGGTGGGGCTGGTACTGACCCCTCCCCAAAACAAGCACAGTAGCCTGCACAGACCTGGGCACCAGCCTTTGCCCACCTTCCCCCTGCCAGGCAGAGGACCCCATGAGGCCCACTGGCCCAAAAGACCCTCAGTGTTGGCAGGACAGCATTTCCAGGGGCATCACAGCAGCCCCACTTCCTGCCCGGAGCCACCTGTGCCTTCTTAAAGGCTATTCTTAACTTTCTGCTTCCTTCCCACTCTTCTTTCAAAACCCGTGTGTGCGTGTGGGGGGGGGGGGGGGCAACCCAGGGCACAACAAGCATTTTAGTTATGAATGGAGTCTGTTTTGAGTAATTTCTCACATCTAAATGCTACATTCTTCTACATGTCATATTGAAAGAAACCCCACAGATGCTCTACGGAAACCTTTTTAACTCCTCATACTATCAACCACAAACAACCAAACACATGCCCAGGTTTGGGAATTCACAAAGGGCCTTTAGATAATTCAAACTGCTTGTCAGACAAGTAGGTAAAGTTTGGAATTAGTAAGGGACAAGGGCACTTACTTACCACTATCAATTGTTAAAACCTTCCCTGGGCTTAGTTTAGCAATTCAAGCACTTGTTTTCTAAGCATATTCTATGGAATAGGTACCATTTTAAATTTTGAAAAATATGAGAACCTTATCCTGGGTATATGTATGTGTGTGTGTGTGCACAAACAATATAATTGTAAAACTGAACACATAAATATCTTTATCTCCCTTCCAGACATGTTCTAGCAGAGAGATGGTATATTAGTCCCTTCTCACGCTGCTAAGAAGGAATACCTGAGAATGGGTAATTTATAAAGAAAAGGGGTTTAATTGACTCACAGTTCCGCATGGCTGCGGTGGGGGGTGGCGGCCACAAGAAACTTAACAATCATGGCAGAAGGACCTCTTCACAGGACAGCAGGAGAGAGAACGAGTACCAGCAGGGGAAACGCCAGATGCTTATAAAACCATCAGATCTTGTGAGAACTCACTCACTATCACAAGAACAGTATGGGGGAAGCAGCCCCCTTAATTCAATTACCTCCTGCCGGATCCCTCCCACAACACATGGTGATTATGGGAATTACAATTCAAGATGAGATGTGGGCGGGGACCCAGCCAAACCATAAGAGATTGTGTGAAGAGTGCTTGTGGTTTATCAGTGGTCCCTTTCTGCCTTAAGGGTGATGGGAATCAAAAAGAACTTCTCCACCCTTGGCTCCGATATTTCAGGCGCACAAACAAGTCCTCATTCATCCTTCCCAGGGCCGATCCACTGGCATAATTTGCTCTAATGCCAACATCACCACCCCTCCCCAGAGGCCCTGCCAGCCTCTACTCTCCCAGGAAGTCAGCCCCACTCTGCTGGCTAGTCCTGGCTCTCCACTGTCTTTCTGGGCCCAGCATGGCTCCCTGACCACCCAACTCTGAAACAATCTCCAGGTCCAGGGCATCCCAGGAACCAGGTCATTGATGGAGCTGCTATTTGGTAATTGCAGGTGGGGCAGGAATGGTATGGGGAAGTAGAGGCAGAATAAAATGGCCTGGAAGAAGTTACCCTTTTTGGATGAGTTCAAACCCCCTAGGGCTGATGCACCTAACCCCTGCTCTGTCATTCGTGACCTGCTCTTTCTAGAGCAAAATATCATGGGATGGGAGGGCCCTCTGAATCTTTTCCTATGAAGTTGACTTTGATGATGTGTTGGTCCTTTTGTTAAGCCTGAGCCGCTGTGGTCTGATGCTGAGTGTCTCACCTGTAACATCTCAGCACATAACACTCCACAGTGACAGCCTTCCTTCTGCGCCTGGGAGGGAGAGCTTTACGGAAGTATTTCCAAGCAAATTTCCAGAAGGCCTCAAAGTAAGCAGCGGAAGCTGCTGCTGGTGTGAGCAGCAAATCAGCAATCAGCTTGAGGCCTCCCAGCCTGCCCCGGGAGGGGCACGGCTCGCAGCCTTTGCACTCTGGGTTCTTTCCAGTGAGGATCCCATGGGGCACTTCCAGGAAGGAGCCCCCGCTGCTTTCTCCAAAGGGCTCTGCTTTGGGTCTCTAAGGATTGGTTTTATCTGCAGAGAAGCTAAAGGAAGGAATCTACTGGTCCCCTAAGGACCTGATGACACATGCACAGAGATCCCATTTCTCTTTTCATTCTCTGAAGTAAGGGAGGCAATGAAGCCATACGTGTACCACAAAGAGTGTGAGAAAGAAGGAACTCTCCAGCCCGGGGTCTTTCTCTGAGTCATTTTTGGGTCTTAGGGTACAAAAAGCTCCAGGTTATATTCAAGGTTTTATTTTTTCCAGAGTATCTTCAGGGGAAAAAAAGTATATATGAAAATCACAGAATCCTTCAAGGTAAATTAGAGGATTTGAATGGGCAGTGTTGGATGGGCTCTGGGTTCCCCTCTATTCCAACACCCAGACTCCGAGATTGCTTCCCTGTGGGAGCTCGGTCTGGCCTCCTCCCATGCGCGTTTCTTCCACCGTGGAGTTTTGTCAGTGGCGTGCCTGATGGCCAGGGCCAAATGCTGTTCTTCACATCAGAACGTCATAATTTAAAATGTCTATGCTCTGAAGCAAGAAATCAGAGCTTCAAACCTAAAACTTGTAGGATTTACAAAGCAGTTTCATTCCACCAACATCTATTGAGTACTCATTATGGGCCAGGTACAGAGATGAGAAGTGGGTCTGAGAACAGTCCCTGCCCCCAAGGAGTTCACCAATCTCACTGTGAAGAGGCAGGCACAGAAAATCTATCCATCTGGTAGTGGCCAACCTAAGCCAGGTAGGCAAGACTTTCCCTCATAGAGTTAGAGGGTAGTTTAAAGAAACTGCCACCCAGAGGGAAGGGGGTGAGGTTTTAGGAATTATGATTCCTTTCCTAAATTTCTTTGCTATTTGTTATGAGCTATACAAATGTTTATACACAAGTCTTAAGGTTTTGGCTGATTAGAATATTTTCAATAAAGAGAGAATGTCTACTTAATGGGCATCATGTATGTTTTTTGGGTAATGCATATCCCAGAAACCCTGACTTCACCACTACACAATCTATTAGTGTAACAAAATTACGCTTGTACCCCATGTATTTACATAATTTTTTTTTAAAAAGAGAGATAGGGAATTTAGATTTAACAGTGAAAAATATTTGAAAAGCTTGACTTTGGTTCCCTTTTTCTTTTCCGAGAATACAAAACAAACAGCATACAACTGGCAATTATCTTTTTGCACAAAGGACTGGAACGAAATGAAGTTTGAGTTGCACATGTTTTGTTGGAACTAGTTCACTAAAGCACTATCAACTACAGAACACTGTTGAAATAGGGACAGGCGTATTTATGCAGAA
The DNA here is from genome assembly GCF_028885625.2 of Pongo pygmaeus. NCBI lineage: Eukaryota > Metazoa > Chordata > Mammalia > Primates > Hominidae > Pongo > Pongo pygmaeus. The sequence goes on along the minus strand of NC_072389.2, from coordinate 99,101,417 downwards.
ATTTACAAGAGATTTATTTCTAGCTCTGAAAAGAGGGCTTAAAAAGTAAATTCAAATGGAACTAGGGAAAAGTTGGCCTCTTTTAAAAAAGCAAAGGCTTTCATGGCTTTGCTTGGATTAAAATGTGAAGATATCAAATCCAAGTCATTGTGATGTATGAGTGATGGTTCCTGCCCAGGGTTCAAGGGTGTGTGTCAGGGCAGGCATCACAGATCCTTGAAGGTCATAAATGTTTTTTGCCATTTTCTTTTGTTGCTTTTTCTTTTTTCTTAATTAGGCCCAAGTAATAAAGATGTGAGCCCAACCTTACTGTATTTCAGAATCCTGACACTAGAACTAGAAAGTTCAAAGACCCAGCCCCCTGCGTGCCTTCTCTGGCCTCACAGTCCCCAGTTCTTCCACTCTCATTTCAGGATTCCTCTTGCTGTGCTCCCTCTAAGCCTCCGAGAAGCTTCAGGCTTCTGCCCTCCTCACCAGGACAGATACATGTTCTCCAATCCTACTCCACAAGTCCCTGCTGGGGCTGGCCTAGAAGTCCTTTTCAAGGAGCCCTAGGCCCTCCAAACCATAGGGCTTTCTTCCTCTACTTCCTCCTCACTCCAATTCCAGAAACAGCTCTCTCCTCCCTTCCCCTTCCACAGCCTGGATGCCAAGCCCAGTCTCCCCTTCTCTCCCCACATGCAGCCATCAGTCACAATGAGGCTGTCACCCAAGAGGCCTTTGCAGCCGCCCCTGAACATGGGACAAATCCTTACAAGCTGCTCTTATGAGAAATGTAGTGTATCTGATTTGGGAAGCCATCTCCCTCCCCAGATTCATTCACCAGTGATTGGAAACAGCCCCCACAGGAGCCTCTTGATCCCAGCTCCTGGATCTGCAACTGTTCTGTTCTTGCCACCCTCTCTGTTAGTTCCTGTTCTTTCCACCCTCTCTGCCCAGCAAACCAGACCTCCTCCTGCTCAGCAGCACAAACTTTGGGAAAGCACCACTGGCCATACAAGTGGAAGATTCTCTGGTGGCCCCTGCCGACTGCAGTCTTACACATATGCCTCATCTTTCTAGAAGGAACGAGAAACAGGAAGAAGACCCCATCTGAGACAGCACTGCCTCCTTTTCACAGCTTGCAATGGTCACACGAAGGATCATCATGACATCAAAAAGCTGATGATGTTTCTCGAATGAAACTGGGTGCCAGTAGGCAAAGGAGCTCTCTGCAGGGAGGTCCCTGCCGAGACTATGAATGCCTGAGGATCTGGGATGGACAATCCCACTAGCACACAGAGAGGATTCTGTGTATGAGGGTAACATGCCAAGTAAGGGAAACTTGACAACTTGGGGAGCCTTCTTGCAATTGTATAAAAAGAAAACAGAAAATCAGCCAGACTAGCATTCTCAAAAGAAGGCTTTCTTTTCTGCAGAAAGTAGACTATCACAGAACAGAGAACAGAAACTGGAAAGGAAGTCACAGACTCTCCATCTCTCTCTCCTCTGCCTCTCTGGGCCTGCAGGTCTTCTCTTGGGTTCCCTTTGTCCAGAGCTTCATTTCCTTCTTCTCAGAGGATGTGTAAGTTTTCAAGGCTCTTGTTTCCACATTTGCAATCTTGGGGAGGTCACCTCTGCCCTAGCAGACGACAGAGCACAGCAGTCTAACCACAGCCTCTCAAACTCTTCAATGAGGAATGGCACAGCTGTGGCCATCCAATAGATTCCTTACCCCCATCCAGAATCAAATGTCCAACCCGTGTCCAATCAATGGAGAATAGGAAAGCAGGATCCCTTGGTAGGGACGCGACCTACATGGTGTAACCAAGAAGAGGCGCTCCGAGATGGGGAGCTCACCTGTGACAGTGACACGGGACGGGCACAGGGAAGTGCTGGGTAAAGAAGGCTGGGGTCCCTGGCAAGGGCTCCACCCTCAGGCTTGTGCCCACGTACCTAAGTGAGGACAGGCACTCCTGTTTTCGAGCCCAAATGTTGCATTTTCCAAGATCACTCTGGCCCACCACACACCCCCATCCTGTGCCTATAAAAACCCCAAGACCCTAGTGGACCCAGACACAGGCAGCTGGACGTTGAGAGGAGCAAATGAGAGGAAGAGCACACCGACAGGCACCAGCAGATGCCAGCAGGCAATGGACGGCGCGTGACATGGAATTCAGCTGGGGGCAGTCAGGAGAGAGCCCAGCCGCTGGACAGCCCGACTCCAGGAGAAGACCACCTTCCCACTCCATCCCCCTTCTGGCCCCCCATTCACCTCACTGAGAGCTAGCTAGCTCCACTCAATAAAACCTTGCACCCATCCTCCAAGCCCACATGTGATCCAATTTTTCTGATACACCGAGGCAAGAACCTGGGATAGAGAAAGCCCTCTGTCCTTGCAATAAGGCAGAGGGTCTAATTTAGTTGATTAACACAGGCCACCCGCAGACGGCAAAACTGAAAGAGCACCCTGTATCACATACTCACTGGGACTTCCGGAGCTGTAAACACTCAACCCTAGATGCTGCCAAGGGGTCAGAGCCCAAAATGCTGCCCACAACTTGTCCTGCAGGCTCCCCCGGAGGGGTTTGAGTAGTGGGGCACTGAAGAAGTGAGTCACACCCCTGTTGTATGCCCTGCGAGGGGGATAAGGGAACTTTTCCCGTTTCAGTAGGGTAGAGCTGAAAGCATTGTGTAAATTGCCAAGTGCTGTGTCACCATGGGACCAACACCACCGGCAGTGTATGGTAGCACCCGCAAGTGCAGCAGAAGTCACAGGCAGAGAAAGGAGAAGCTGCTGGGATGAACTGCCACTGAGAAACCGTGAGGTCTGAAGACTGCAAAAAGGCCACAAAGACGCAATTCAAAAAAAGTCTTGGCGGTCTTTGATTATCACAGCTTCTTACAATAGGCATAAAAGGGAAAGAGAAACACAGGAGCCAGCCACCTTGTCGTCTGAAGCCACTTAAAGACAGAAAGGAAAGGGTGAACTGGGAGGATGAGTGGGAATTTTCTTGAGAAAAAGGGAATTGGAAAGAAGATAAGAAGTGCAGGAGGCTAGGTCCTTTCAGCACTACCGCTGTCCAGGGGGCCCTGGAACACAGCTCCTGAGCCAGCAGGAATGGGGTGCAGGTCTAAGCCTCAGCTCTGCAACTCACCAAATTCATGGCTCCACTCTGTGCCTCAGTTTCCTCTTCTGTAAAGCAAAAGCAGCCCATGTTTTACAGGAGTGGTATAAGGATCATACATGTCTCTTGCTCAGCCCGCACTGAGTTAATGGTAAAGGTTTACTATATGGGACCTATAGAGAGAGAAGTGCAGAAGTTTCCCCCACAAGAAGTGATTCCCCCTTCCAGGCACAAATCACACGCGCTGATTTTCTCTCAGACCTTACCACACTTTGTCTCAGGTTTTAGTTTCTTTAAGTAACTTCCCAGCTCGCCATCTGGCTGGACTGGACAGGAGGGTCCTATCCTCTTGGTGACCCCAGCCCCAGCCAGTGGTGCAGTGCCAAGCACACAGACAAGGCAGAGTCACTTGCCCAGCCTTGAAAAGCTGATCTAGATGGGAGACTGAGGGGGATGCCTTCTGAGCCCCAGCATTGTCTGATCACTGCTTGCATGCTGCTCCGAGCAAGGGACACCAGGTCAATGGGCCTCAGTGTCCTCATCTGTAAAATGACAGGCTTGGTCTTCATGTACTCCAGAGGCTTCTCTTGGAAAAGCTGGAGAAGAAGAGTCATTTTCCTCTAGAGTTAATAAACTCAAAAGTTTGGGAAAGGTGCACTCATGGAAATGCCCATTTCAAAGGTGTCAGTAGGTTGCCAGAAGTGGTCCACAAATGTGGCCCCAAGCAGCTCCTACATCTCTGAGTAGCTCTGTAGTTTAAAAAATCAAAAGCGCACACACACATACACACACAAAAGCCCTCATTCTTCACCTGAAGCAGGATATGGGGCTCCAGACTAAGAGGGAAGCAATTCAGAAGAGAAACTTGCTCTTTTTTTTCCTCCTTTCTGAGCTCTTTCCTTTCTTGGTGAGCAAAATCCAAATGCCCTGGTCTCTTCAGTAATCCTTTACCTTGAGGAAGTGGCCAAGAAACCTCTCGCCCATCACTGGCACCTGTGCTTTGGAGGGTGCACCTCTAAATCCTACAGAGCCTGGACCAACGCTGGAAGTTGAGTTTGCAAACTTCAACTCAACCAACAGCTATGAAACTCCTACTTCATGTGGGGTGCCATTCTCTCCTTAAACAGGCCTTGCCCAGACAGAGTATATGATTGCCCTTCCACCTTGCCTCCTCGGCCTTGGCCATGTACCAGTCCACCAGGCTGGTCCTGGTGTTCTGTCCACATGGGCTGGCATGTCTGCCATCTCTGCTAGACTGTGAGCTCCTTGAGGACAGGAAGAGTGTCTTCCTCTCTGCCCCTTACAAACATGCACATTTTCAGACAGCTGACCCGGAGATGACTAACCCTTGATATGTGTTTTAATTAGGTAATTGGCTTTGGGAAATAGTAGATAGTGGGTACCACTCACAGAACTAAGAAACACAGAAAGGAAGATTTGAGAGGTGAAGACCATGAGTTGACTTGGTGGCACTGAATTTGATTTGCCAACTGAATGGCTAGGTGAAAGGATGCAACAGGTGAAGGGACCTGGAGATGCAGGGGAGGGCTGAAGCTCAGGAGAACCATTGGGAATATGTTTGGAGTGACCAATTTATTGGGTAAGCACAATGGACATGTATGAGATGAGCCTAGAGGAGGAGGATTACCAGGGCACGAGGCTACTCTTCTGGAGAAGTCCATCTCTCAGAGGACAAATAAAGAAACAGGAAGAAGAAGCAGAGAAACAGATATTGACCAATCAGAACTCAGTTGCATCAACCAATCAAAACTAAGAAAATTTCAGTCCTTCCATTGTATAGACAGACCTGATTGACAGTCTCAGAAGTATTGTGGAAGAAAATGGAGGCAAGCGTTTCAAGAAGGAAAGGCTGGAAATTGCAGCAGAATCTTTAATACGGTGGTTTTGAGAGAGGTGTGGAAGGCAAGGGCAGGCCAAAGCCAAATGAAAGGATCACACCAAGAGTCAAGTTCTGCCAATAAACTGAAGAGTGCATGAGGAAAATTGATGTAGCAAAGATTTCTCATAAAAAGCACCTGAGCCTTAGCAAGCCGTCTGTTTTGCAATCTGGAAAGTAAGATTTTCCACGCTACAAGCACAAGTTAGCGAAGGAACAAAGAGTTGATATTTTCCAAGACTTCTTTAAACTCCTCGTTGCTAGCACCCCACCCCCATTCAAGTATGCTGTTTATCTTATAGGAGAATGGCAAACAGTAACAAATTCCATTATGGAAAGGCTCCACAAAAAGGCAAATTGGGACTCAAACACCCCTCCGGCTTTGTGGCTGGTTGCATAGAACACAATCGGATGTGTGGTGCTAAAGTACGCCCCCCGTCCGCCCACCTACAGACAAAATGGACTTTGTGTGGCTAACTGAGGTATGCAAAGTTAAAACAGAACCAGGTGACCATAGCTGGATGAGGGGGTGGCCACATACTGTGTGTTATCAGAAAGATATTGTAAAAGTATCACAGGATCTCCCTTTCTACGATCCGGCCAAACTAGTTGCTGCTGTCAGTACCAAGATAAACTACAGCAAGAAATCCAGCTCCCCCTACCCCCACTAGCCATTTTAAAGAAACATCTCACAGAGACTTCCTATTTTTGTCTTAGAAACCAGCCAATCAGTGCTCACCTGAACCAACCAATTAGAGATTACCTGCCCTGGCCAATCACAGCTCAGTTTTGTCAACCCATCAAGGCTCAGTTATATTGACCAATCAGAACTCAGTTGCATCAACCAGTCCTTCCATTGCATAGACAGATGTGATTGAGAGACTCAGAAGTATTGTGGAAGAAAAGGGAGGCGAGAGTTTCAAGAAGGAAAGGATGGAAATTGAGACTCTGCCACAAAAAAAAAAAAAAAAAAAAAAGATAACTGGGGTTTTACCTAAGCAAAATGTAGCTTGTGAGCTTTCATTTATTTATTTATTCATTCATTCATTCATTCCACGAACATTTTTGGAGCGCCTACACTGTGCCAGGCACAAGAGAAACTTTAGAACATTCACAGCGAATCTTTCATTTACTATCCGGAATTATGCAGGTATTAAAACTGAGGCTTGGGTACTTGTTCCAAGTAGCACAGCTAAGCAACCATGGTTTTCCAATCGGGCATTAAAAAATAAGCCAAAGTGTGGCCGGGCGCGGTGGCTCACGCCTGTAATCCCAGCACTTTGGGAGGCCGAGGCAAGTGGATCACAGATCAGGAGTTCAAGACCAGCCTGGCCAAGACGGTGAAACCCCGTCTCTACTAAAAATACAAAAAAAAAAAATTAGCTGGGTGCGGTGGGTGGCAGGCGCCTGTAATCCCAGCAACTCAGGAGGCTGAGGCAGGGGAATCCCTTGAACTCGGAGGGCGGAGGTTGCAGTGAGTCGAGATCGCGCCACTGCACTCCAGCCTGGGTGAAAGAGTGAGACTCCATCTCAAAAAAAGAAAAAAAAAAAAAAAAGCCAAGCTTTCAAACCCAAGTAATTACTATTTCTCTTTTCCTTACATGTATTAGAAATGCCACAGAGAAATGTCTGTGGAATGACTCTCTGGAGCCATTTGAAGTTTTACTTATTAGGATTTTTCCTTTTCTTTTCAGCTTTTCCAGCTTTTCACAAAGAATCAAGTATATGCATGTTGCAAAATTTCTGCTTAATAAAACATATTTACTTCTCATGTACAATGGCCTTTAAGGTAATACTTGAGAAGTCCTGTTGAAGTTCTTCACTGGAGACCCACTCTTCACTCCCCAAGCAGGACTTATTTTTCACAGCAAAAAGAAAAAAAAAAAGCTGCTGAAAGTAGGGTGGGAGATTGGGGAAAGCCAAAGGGGAAAAAGAGAGAAGTTTGGGGCTTTTTCTTTTTTTTTTTTTTTTTTTCCTTTTTTTCTGGCCAGAGCCTGCCTTTAAAGAGAAAATAAAATCTAAGTACTTACAAAGTTTATTTGCCTGGTTTTTTCTTTGTCATTCAATATCATATACCCAATTTTCCTAATATCTCTGCAAAACTCAAGCATACGCTTTTTCACCCTTGGTCTTCTCTGCTCTATGAGAAAGTCAGCAGGTAGCCCATCTCAGCCCCAACTGAAGCTGCAGCTAAAATCCCTAGAGTTTACAGGGTACTCAATAGTCGGCCCATATCTTCCTGGAGCTTGCTGCACATGGAAACCTCATGTCCCACTTAGGACAGTTCTGATGGTCCTGTCACCTAACCTAACTTCACGGGAGACCTGGAAGAGACACAGGGGTACATACCTTTATAAACTGTGTGGCCACCTTGCCTGTGGCTGAATTGCATTGCCTATTATTGCAGGTCGCTTGGATTCCCTCTCCAGAACAGAGCCACACTAACTCTCTGCAGGTACCTGGCCAGAAAGGGAGACAAAATACCAAGTAATTGTCTGTAGAGAACTTTCTACTGCATAAAACTCTTGTAAAGCAGTAATTGAGATATATTTTTAGTCTTTCTCGTGGACCCTAACATTAGCTATCTCTTATGCCACATGCTGCTCTTGGTGTTTCTTACATGTATTTACTCATATAATCTTTGAAACAGTCATTAGAAATCTTGCTACTGACAGCATGGCCCATGGGACAGCAGCATCACCACCATCCAGGAGCTTGCAGAATTTCAGGTTCCACCCTAGGTTCACTAATTCAGAGTCTCCTTTTTTTCTTTTCTTGAGACAGAGTTTCACTCTTGTTGCCCAGGCTGGAGTGTAATGGTGCTATCTTGGCTCACCACAACCTCCGCCTCCCAGGTTCAAGCAATTCTCCCGCTTCAGCCCCCTGAGTAGCTGGGACTACAGACGTGTGCCCCTGAGTAGCTGGGACTACAGACTACACCCGGCTAATTTTTTGCATTTTTAGTAGAGATGGGGTTTCACTATGTTGGCCAGGGTGGTCTTGAACCCCAGACCTCAGGTGATCCACCTGCCTCAGCCTCCAAAAGTTCTGGGATTACAGGCATGAGCCACCATGCCTGGCAGAGTCTGCATTTTAACAAGCTGATGTTTGTGCATATTCTATTCCAGTTCAAGAAGCACTGCTCTAGTAACTGCTATTATCTTCATTTCATATACAAAGAAACCAAGGCACAGAAAGACTGAGTAACTTGCACAGGAATATGCAGATAGTAAGAGGTAGAGCTGGGATTCACACCCAAGGAGTCAGGAGTCAGAGCCCGTATCTTTCACACCACAAACGTGGCCACTGAATGACTACTTAAATACCTTCCCAAAGTGATTTCTTATTGCCAGCTCTCCATGAGTGAGTCCAGGCCTCCTCCTCACTGTTGCCAGTGTCTCTGCAAAACACTGCTCTCATTATACTTCCCTGCGTAGCATAGTCTATGTCACCCCAAGACCTACAAGATCAAGTCTAAATGCTTCTTCACAGAGGGGAAGGTCTGTGACAATATGGCCCCGACAATCTTACCCACCTGATCTTTCAGCTTTCCTGCCTCCTCACTCATGTAGTCCAAACCCAGCGGGCAGATCATATGAGGTCAGGAGATCGAGACCAGCCTGGCTAACATGGTGAAACTCCATCTCTACTAAAAACACAAAAATTAGCTGGGTGTGGTGGCAGGTGCCTACCGTCCCAGCTACTCGGGAGGCTGAGGCAGGAGAATTGCTTGAACCCAGAAGGCAGAGGTCTCAGTGAGCCAAGATCGCACCACTGTACTCCAGCCTGGGTAACAGACTGAGACTCCATCAAACAAACAAACAAATAAATAAATGGGATCATATAGTCCAAACCCAGGATGCCTTTGTATCCTCACACAGACTGAGTGTGCTCTCTACCTGGAAGGTTCCTACTTATCCACCTGGCAAAAACCAAGGCCTCCTACAAATCCCAAGTGTCATTTCAACATAGAAGCATTTCTCAGCTCCCTTGGCCAAATTTTACCATCTCAGGCCTTCTGTTCTCACAGCATCTAGTTCAGTCACTTTTGTAAATGCTACATGTGGTTATAGGTGTATGTCTCTCCTCTAACTCCCAGATGTGACCTCCATGAGAAGAGGCCATGTCATATTTGTTTTTAGCCTACTGTGTCCACACAGGGCTTTACCCATGATGGTGGGTTCTTCTCCTGTGAGTCAATGAAATGTGTGGGCTTTGTAGTTCTATTGAAGAATGGAGAGAACAGAGTATTTTACACAAGAAACCCTCTGCTTGGTAGAAAGAAAGTGCCACCTATTGTGTCTTCTCTCTAATGGTCCTTGGAAGTAGCAGTGCAGATTATGTAATGAACAGCTTCATTTTAAAAGCCAGCAACTTCCTTAGCTAGTATAGAGAGGAGGTTGAAGAGTGCAGTCATGCTACCGTTAGCCATTCTCTTTGTATCCTGATAGTTGGAATATCCTCAGGGTCTTGCTCTTTTCTGATCTCAATGTTCTGTGAGCCAAAAATCATAGCATGTGGGAAGCTGACACCGAGATCATTCGACACTGCGCACCCCAGCCCTTCAGTACAGAGAGGGAATTATTTCAGTTGTTCATAACTTTGGGTCACCAGTTACTTCTAGGTACATTTGCTTTTATTACATTTCAATATCTTTGTTTTTGTTTGTTTGTTTTGGAGATGGCGTCTCACTCTGTCACCCAGGCTGGAGTGTAGTGGCGTGATCTCGGCTCACTGCAACCTCTGCCTCCTAGGTTCAAGCAATTCTCCTGCCTCAGCCTCCAGAGCAGCTGGGATTATAGGTGCGCACCATCGCACCTGGCTAATTTTTGTATTATTAGTAGAGATGGGGTTTCACCATGTTGGCCAGGCTGGTCTCGAACTCCTGACCTCAAGTGATCTGCCCACCTCAGCCTCCCAAAGTGCTGGGATTACAGGCATGAGCCACCGCACCCAGCCACTACATTTCAATACCTTAATGTTGAATCAAATTGCCCCTTAAAATAGGCTTTTGGAAAATGCAGGCACTTTTTAAGCCCTCCTGAACAGAAAACCAACTCCTGGACCATATCCACCTGCATGACAATATTTGTTTTTGGAAAAGTCTCAGATACCAATACTTCCTCCAAAATATTCAAAGAAAAGTCAAAAAAACTGTCAAAAGACAGTAACAAAGGAGGGAGACTGAGAGACGTCTCTATTGTTTACCACTTGAAAATGTGCTACTTAGAGAGGACCTCTGTCATAAGTATTGTAGTTGGTATTTTAGTCGCCCCGTGAATTGTCAAGCCTTTGTAATATTTCCATGTGGCTTTGAAAAACGGTTATGGAGGAGATGTGCCAGTTCTAGCTCTACTTCTCATGTCCTATCATTTAGAGATGGTGGGAACAGTCTGTATTTGCCACAGAACATTCTTTTGCCCAACATTCATGGCAAAAGGGGCCTCCACACCCTCAGCCCCAGACTTGCATCTCACTAGCTCTTGGCCTGTAGGGAAATGAACTGGACAACTCACTACATGCCTTTAACTATGCTCTTCTATGTACCTGGAGTGCCACCTCACACCTGCTTATTTGTCACTGTTCTAAATCCAACTCGTTTCTCAAAGTCTAGTTCCTCTGCTGGCACGGAGTAGACCAGCTCAAGATCTGTGCCATGGAGGGCTGCTCACACCAAGACCACTGTGAAGTCGTGAAGGCTACTGTTGCCTCCCTCAGAGGCAGAGAACTTTTGAAACTCAATGGTAATTAACATGTATCTGACTAGATGTTTCGAGCATCTGCATGATAGGAACAAAACTATACCTCACTTGTATCTCCCCATGGTCCCTGGCACATAGCAAGTATTCAATAAATGTTTATTGGATTAACTGGATGAATACAGTCTCCTGCACTTAAATGAATATTAGTTTGTGATTAGACACAACATGAAAGTATGTTTATACATATATATTACTAGTTCCTAAGTGCAATTTAAATATTACCTTATTAAAATGAAACAAATTCAAAAGAGTAAGATAATAGTGAGAAGAGTCTTACACACAAAATCTTGTTATATTATTAGGAAAGTAACAGTAGTTTCAAATAAAATGGCACATAAATAACCCATCCAGTGGGTATGGAACAGAAAGGCTGTAAACCCAGGTGTATTAGTCCATTTTCACACTGCTGATGAAGACATACCCAAGACTGGGAAGAAAAATAGGTTTAATTGGACTTATAGTTGCACATGGCTGGGGAAGTCTCTGAATCATGGTGGGAGGCAAAAGGCACTTGTTACATGGCAGAAGCAAGTGAAAATGAGGAAGAAGCAAAAGCAAAAACCCCTGATAAACCCATCAGATCTCGTGAGACTTATTAACTATCATGAGAATAGCACAGGAAAAATCAGCCCTCATGATTCAATTACCTTCCCCTGGGTCCCTCCCACAACACATGAGAATTCTGGGAGATACAATTCAAGTTGAGACTCAGATGCAGACACAGCCAAACCATATCATTCCGCCCCTAGCCCCTCCAAAGCTCACGTCCTCACATTTCAAAATCAGTCATGCCTTCCCAATAGTCCCCCAAAGTCTTAACTTATTTCACCACTAACCCAAAAGTCCACAGTCGAAAGTCTCATCTGAGACCAAGGCAAGTCCCTTCTGCCTATGAGCCTGTAAAATCAAAAGCAAGCTAGTTACTTCCTAGATATAATGGGGGTACAGGTATTGGATAAATACAGCCATTCCAAATGGGAGAAATTGGCCAAAACAAAGGAGTTACAGGGCCCATGCAAGTCTGAAATCTAGCGGGGCAGTCAAATTTTAAGGCTTCAAAATGATTTCCTTTGACTCCAGGTCTCCCATCCAGGTCATGCTGATGCAAGAGGTGGGTTCCCGTGGTCTTGGGCAGCTCCGCCCCGTGGCTTTGCAGGGTACAGCCTCCCTCCCAGCTGCTTTCACAGGCTGGCGTTTTGTGTCTGCGGCTATTACAGGTGCTGGTGTTTAATGTTTGTGGCTATTCCAGGTGCACAGTGCAAACTGTCAGTGGATCTACCATTCTGGGGTCTGGAGGACAGTGGCCCTCTTCTCATAGCTCCACTAGGTGGTGTCCCAGTAGGGACTCTGTGTGGGGGCTCTTACCCCACATTTCCCTTCCACACTGCCCTAGCAGAGGTTCTCCATGAAGGCCCCACCCCTGCGGCAAACTTTTGCCTGGGCATCCAGGGGTTTCCATACATCTTCTGAAATCTAGGCAAAGGTTCCCAAACCTCAATTCTTGACTTATGTGCACTGGCAGGCTCAACATCTCATGGAAGCTGCCAAGGCTTGGGGCTTCCACTCTGAAGCCACAGCCCAAGCTGTACATTGGCCCCTTTCAGCCATGGCTGGAGCAGTTGGGACACACGGCACCAAGTCCCTAGGCGGCACACAGCACGGGCACCCTGGGCCCGGCCCATGAAACCACTTTTTCCTCCTGGGTCTGTGATGGGAGGGGCCGCCATGAAGGTCTGTGACATGGCCTGAAGACATTTTCCCCATGGTCTTGGGGATTAACCTTAGGCTCCTTGCTACTTATGCAAATTTCTGCAGCCGGCTTAAATTTCTCCCCAGAAAATGGGTTTTTCTTTTCTATCACATAGTCAGGCTGAAAGTTTTCCAAACTTTTATGCTCTGCTTCCCTTATAAAACTGAATGCCTTTAACAGAACCCAAGTCACCTCCTGAATGCTTCGCTGCTTAGAAATTTCTTCTGCCAAATACCCTAAATCATCTTTCTCAAGTTCAAAGTTCCACATATTTCTAGGGCAGGGGCAAAATGCTGCCAGTCTCTTTGCTAAAACATAACGAGTCACTTTTACTCCAGTTCCCAACAAGTTCCTCATCTCCATCAGACCACCTCAGCATGGACCTTATTGTCCATATTTCTATCAGCATTTTGGGCAAAGCCATTCAACAAGTCTTTGGGGGTTCCAAACTTTCCCACATTTTCCATCTTCTTCTGAGCCTTCCAAACTGTTCCAACTTCTGCCTGTTACCCAGTTCCATAGTCGCTTCCACATTTTCAGGTATCTTTTCAGCAATACCCCACTCTACTGCTACCAATTTACTGTATTAGTTCATTTTCACACTGCTGATAAAGACATACCCAAGACTTGGAGGAAAAACAGGTTTAATAGGACTTAGAGTTCCACATGGCTGGGGAGGTCTCAGAATCATGGCAGGAGGCAAAAGGCACCTCTTACATGGCAGCAGCAAGAGAAAATGAGGAAGAAGCAAAAGCAGAAACCCCTGATAAACCCATTAGATCTCGTGAGACTTATTAACTATCACAAAAGTAGTCCGGGAAAGATCAGCTACCATGATTCAATTATCTCCCCCGGGGTCCCTCCCACAACAAGTGGGAATTCTGGAAGATACAATGCAAGTTAAGATTTGAATGGGAAACAGCCAATATCATACTGAATGGACAAAAACTGGAAGCATTCCCTTTGAAAACCAGCACAAGACAAGGATACCCTCTCTCACCACTCCTATTCAACATAGTGTTGGAAGTTCTGGTTAGGGCAATCAGGCAAGAGAAAGAAATAAACGGTATTCAATTAGGAAAAGAGGAAGTCAAATTTTCTCTGTTTGCAGATGACATGATTGTATATCTACAAAACCCCATCGTCTCAGTCCAAAATCTCCATAAGCTGATAAACAACTTCAGCAAAGTCTCAGGATACAAAATCAATGTGCAAAAATCACAAGCATTCCTATACACTAATAACAGACAGAGAGCCAAATCATGACTGAACTCCCATTCACAATTACTACAAAGAGAATAAAATACCTAGGAATCCAACTTACAAGAGATGTGAAGGACCTCTTCAAGGAGAACTACAAACCACTGCTCAACGAAATAAAAGAACACACAAACAAGTGGAAGAACATTCCATGCTCATGGATAGGAAGTATCAATGTCGTGAAAATGGCCATACTGCCCAAAGTAATTTATAGATTCAATGCTATCCCCTCAAGCTACCACTGACTTTCTTCAAAGAATTGGAAAAAACTACTTTAAAGTTAATATGGAACCAAAAAACAGCCCGCATTGCAAAGACAATCCTAAGCAAAAAGAACAAAGCTGGAGGCATCATGCTACCTGACTTCAAACTACACTACAAGGCTACAGTAACAAAAACAGCATGGTACTGATACCAAAACAGATATATAGACCAATGGAACAGAACAGAGGCCTCAGAAATAACACCACACATCTACAACCACCTGATCTTTGACAAACCTGACAAAAACAAGAAATTGGGAAAGGATTCCCTATTTAATAAATGGTGCTGGGAAAACTGGCTAGCCATATGGAGAAAGCTGAAACTGGATCCCTTCATTACACTATATACAAAAATTAACTCAAGATGAATTAAAGATTTAAATTAAAGCCTAACATCATAAAAACCCTGGAAGAAAATCTAGGCAATACCATTCAGGACATAGGCATGGGCAAAGACTTCATGACTAAAATGCCAAAGCAATAGCAACAAAAGCCAAAATAGACAAATGGGATCTAATTAAACTAAAGAGCTTCTGCACAGCAAAAGAAACTATCATCAGAGTGAACAGGCAACCTACAAAATGGGAGAAAATTTTTGCTATCTACCCATCTAACAAAGGGCTAATATCCAGAATCTACAAAGAATATAAATTTACAAGAAAAAAACAACCCCATCAAAAAGCGGGCAAAGGATATGAACAGACACTTCTCAAAAGAAGACATTTATGCATCCAACAGACATATACAAAAATGCTCATCATCACTGGCCATCAGAGAAATGCAAATCAAAACCACAATGAGATACCATCTCATGCCAGTTAGAATGATGATCATTAAAAAGGAAACAACAGATGCTGGAGAGGATGTGGAGGAATAGGAACACTTTTACACTGTTGGTGGGAGTGTAAATTAGTTCAACCATTGTGGAAGACAGTGTGGAGATTCCTCAAGGATCTAGAACTAGAAATACCATTTGACCCAGCAATCCCATTACTTGGCATATACCCAAAGGATTATAAATCATTCTACAATAAAGACACATGCACATGTATGTTTACTGTGGCACTATTCACAATAGCAAAGAATTGGAACCAACCCAAATGTCCATCAATGATAGACTGGATTAAGAAAATGTGGCACATATATACCATGGAATACTATGCAGCCATAAAAAAGGATGAGTTCATGTCCTTTGCAGGGACATGGATGAAGCTGGAAACCATCATTCTAAGCAAACTATCACAAGGACAGAAAACCAAACACTGCATGTTCTCACTCACAGGTGGGAGCTAAACAATGAGAACCATCGACACAGGGCGGGGAACATCACACACCAGGGACGGTCAGTGGGTGGGGGACTGGGGAAGGGATAGCATTAGGAGAAATACCTAATGTAAATGACGAGTTGATGGGTGCAGCAAACCAACATGGCACATGTATACCTATGTAACAAATCTGCACGTTGTGCACATGTACCCTAGAACTTAAAGTATATTTAAAAAAAAAAAAAAAAGATTTGGATTGGGACACAGCCAAGCCATATCACCAGGTGAGCCAGAATCTTGCTGCAAGCAGGTAACTTTTAACCCCAATCACTACTGATGGAGGAAGAGAAGACAGGAGAAAGGTAAGGGGTCCCTAGTGATATTCAGAAATGCGATGGAGGAAAAGGTTTTGAGTTAGAGCAGGCAAATCTTTTCAGGCAGCTCTCAAACCAAAATTTATCTTTTCTTTTTTTTAATCCTTTTCTTTTTTTAATCCTTTTCTTTTTTTCCTTAAAGAAAACTATAAAGCCTTTCTTAGTACCACAAGAAGGACCACAGTTGGAAGGGATTTGAAAAACATCTTTTTACCTACAGGGGACATCAAAGTCACAGCTCATAAGGTACCTATGAAACGATGGAAAATTGCGTAACAGCAATCAGCAATAGAAATGGCAACATAAACATATCGATTCTGTATTACCGGTACCTGAAACCCAACACCCCGGTCCTGATAAAATTTTGAAAACTCACTTTGAGAAAGTGCAGCAGAGGGATTGAGATACCTCATAACATCTGCCTTGTAAGGAGAAGCGCGCACTGTGCATATCATGGTTAAGAGCTTGGAGCCAGGCTGCCTGGGCCGGAGTCCTGGATCCTTCATCCAACCACCTGTGAGTTTTAGCAAGTCACTTAGGCTCACTGTCTCAGTTTCCTCTTCTCTAAAGTGGGAATAATAATACCTTATAAGGCTGTTTTGAGAATTAAATGGGCTAATATTGAGGGGTAAGTGAGTTAACATTGTCAAATGCTTAGAAATGGGTTTGACACATACTAAGTAAGCACTGTTGTTCAACAAAGAGCAGCATCCAGTGCAGAAGTGATGAGTGGCAGTGTGGAAAAGATACAACAAAAATGTGACATTCATGCTTCTTCCGTGAAGAGTTTTGCCCATTTTCATTGGATTATTTGTCTTTTTTAGTATTGATTACAGAGTTTTTATATATTCTAGATGCAAGTCATTTGTCTGATATATATATTTGAAATAAACACATTAAAAGGTGTTCAATATCACTAGTCATTAGGGAAATGCACATTAGAACCACAGTGAGATAACACACACCCACCAGAATGGCTAATGAAAGACAGATGACACCAAATGTTGGGGAGATTGTGGAGCACCTGGAACTCTCAGCACTGCTGGTAGGAGCGTAAAACGATATAACCATTTTGGAAAACAATTTGGCAGCTTCTTGTAGAGTTAAATATTTACCTGCCATATACCTTGCATATTTACCCAGAAGAAATGAAAATATATGTTTACACAAAGAGTTGTACAAGAATGTTCACAGCTACTTTGTTCATAACAGCCAAACACTGGAAACAGCCCAAACGTCCATGAAAGGGAGAATGGCTAACCAACTATGGTCTATTGATATCTTGGAACTGATACAACAAATAAGACTCTCATGGACATTACGTTGAGCTAAGGATGACAGACACAAAAGAGACCATACTGTGTACCTGTATTTATAAAAAGTTCAAGAACAGGCAAAATTAATCTGCAGAGATGTAAGTCAGAAGAGTAGTTACCTCTGTGAGGAAGGGGGATTGATTGCAATGGGCCAGTAAGAAACATTCTATGGCAGTTATTCTCAACCGAGGTGACTTTGTCCCTGGGGGAACATGTAGCAATGTCTGAAGATATTTTGACGGTCATGCTACTGGCATCTAGTGGGCAGAGGTCGAGGATGCTGTTAACTAGCCCTGAATACACAGGACAGCCCCCGACAACAAAGGCAGAGACTGAGAAATCCTGGTCTGGGTTGATGGAAATGTTCTATAACTTGATTGGTTACATGGCTGTCAAACACATTTGACCAAATCTATCAAATTGTGTATTTTGCTGTACGAACAATTTAAAAAGACACTGAACATAACGAAAAGAGTCAGACCAGGAGAGAGCTGCTTCCTTAAAGACATACTCGGCTTCTTAATTCACCACCTGAGGAAGGATTGTCAGTTTTACAGTCTTATACCTATACCAATGCTATACCTATACCAATATTTTATATATTTTTCCTACAAAATACCAATATTTTGTGTATTTTATATATATATAATATATACATATGGTTTTGTTTTGTTTTGTTTTGTTTTGTTTTGAGAAGGAGTTTCACTCTTATTGCCCAGGCTGGAGTGCAATGGCATGATCTCGGCTCACCACAACCTCTGCCTCCTGGGTTCAAGAGATTCTCCTGCCTCGGCCTCCCAAGTAGCTGGGATTACAGGCATGCCCCACCACAACCGGCTGATTTTTGTATTTTTAGCAGACACAGGGTTTCTCCATGTTGGTCAGGCTGGTCTCGAACACCCAACCTCAGGTGATCTGCCCACCTCGGCCTCCCTGAAAGAAATCTTAACTAAGAAGAGCCCATTAACATCCTGGCGATTGGAAACCTTACACATAATGGGTAATTGGCAGTGTATGGAGCTCATGCCCCCAAACAGTTTGAAAAGTACTGAAAAATACAATCCTTAGTGTGTTTTTAAAAATATTCCGGGGTGAGGCGCGGTGGCTCACACCTGTAATCCTAGCACACTGGGAGGCCAAGGAGGGTGGATCACCTGAGATCAAGAGTTCAAGACAGGCTGGGCGCAGTGGCTCACACCTGTAATCCCAGCACTTCGGGAGGCTGAAGCGGGCGGATTACAAGGTCAGGAAATCGAGACCATCCTGGCTAACACGGTGAAACCCCGTCTCTACTAAAAATACAAAAAATTAGCCGGACATGGTGGCGGGTGCCTGCAGTCCCAGCTACTCGGGAGGATGAGGCAGGGAAATGGCGTGAACCCAGGAGGTGGAGCTTGCAGTGAGCCCAGATCACACCACTGCACTCCAGCCTGGGCGACAGAGCGAGACTCCATCTCAACAAAAAAAAAAGAGTTCAAGACCAGCCTGGCCAACATGGCAAAACCCCCTCTCTACTAAAAACACAAAAACTAGCTGGGTATGTTGGTAGGCGCCTGTATATGCCATTAAATGCTTTTGACAGCCACAATCCAGGAGGCCATTCCAGTCCTGACAGTGTTCCAAAGGGCTGAAACAAAGACAAGACATGGAACTCATCCCTCAGTTGGCACCAGACAGATCAAAACTCCAGCCACAATTCTTTGAGAACAAGGTCCATATGGCCCCCTGAGATGGCATCAAGCCACACCAAGAATGTAAGCTGGTGTCAGTCCTGTGACCACTGCCTAGCTGAAAAATGGAGAATTGTAAGCAAATAAGCAAAAAATCCAAAATGCTGTCATCAAAATTTAGCAGCTTCTCTCTTCATTAAGTACTTCCCTGATTGTTATAAGTTTTGTATTAGATTCTAGAGTTTTGAAAGAGTTTATTCTGACAGTTTTGGGCAGCTTCATCGAGCTTCAGTGAAGGGAGGGATACTTAGCACTCCCTACTCCACCATTCTCCATGACATTACTTTGTAAACCTTTTGTTTGTTTGTTTGTTTTTGTTTTTGTTTTTGAGACGGAGTTCCACTCTTAGTGTCCAGGCTGGAGTGCAGTGGCATCGTCTCGGCTTACTACAACCTCTGCCTCCCGGGTTCAAGCGATTCTCCTGCCTCAGCCTCCCAAGCAGCTGGGGTTACAGGTGCCAGCCACCACGCCCAGCTAATTTTTGTAATTTTAATAGAGACAGGGTTTCTCCATCTTAGCCACGCTGGTCTTGAACTTTCGACTTCAGGTGATCCACCCACCTCAGCCTCCCAAAGTGCTGGGACTACAGGTGTGAGCCATCACGGCCAGTCAATCTTTTTTTAATCTTTAATATTTTTTCAACGGAATCACCAAAAAGTGTCCATTCTTAACCTACTAAAGTTTCATTTACTGCCTTAAATGTCAGCTTTCTTAAAATGTGAACAGTTGTTTACAAAAATATGTTAATATCCTGTAGGACACAAAATTTAAATTATATCTATTAAATCAAACTTATTAAGTCATTTATTCAAATATTTTATACATCGATTTTTCTTATTTGTTAGAGATGAATAATGCATTTAGTTATCTTCTTGCTACTAAATTTTTGCCTTTTCCTCATATTTCTAGTTATAAGTGTGCGTTTTTATGCTGTTATTCATCATACCAAAGTAAACAATTTCTAAATATTTATCGTGGCTTGTGCGCTTTAGCTCTTTGTTTCATTTATGGTTTTTTCTCAGATTTTTATTTTGTCTCATTTTTAAAATACCATCTTCTTTCGTTGTATTTTTTCAAGTCCGTTTTTGTCTTTCACTTTTAACTTAAACATGTAATTTGTAGATGTCTCTAAAGTAGCATATAGCTTCACTAGATTTTGTTCTATGAAAATTTATCATCACAAAATGTGACTATACTACTGTCCTTCTGCCTCATGCTTTGTTTTCTCACACTTTCTTGCCCTTTTCTACTTTTTGTTCTGTGCTAAATGGTATGTTTTCCTTTATCCATTGATTTAAAGCTATTCCTGTCTCTGTTCTACAAGTTCTTTCAATGTAAACAACACATTTGAAGCCAGACGCAGTGGTTTATGCCCATAATCCAGTACATTGGGAAAGCTGAGACAGGAAGATCGTTTGAGGCCAGGAGTTCAAGACCAGCCTGTGCAATATAGCAAGACCCCTGTCTCTACAATTTTTTTTAATTAGTTGGGCTAATTAATGGTGGTGCACACTCATAGTCCTAGCTACCGGAGAAGCTAAGCCAGGAGGATCGCTTGAGCCCAGAACTTCAAGGTTATAGTGAACTGTGATCAGGCCACCACATTCCAACCTACGTGACAAAGCAAGACTTTGTCTCAAAAAATAAAAGAAAAAAGTATACATATATACACATCACACACACACACACACACACACACACATATATATATAGCTGAACTCTTTTGTCTCTGATGGTCAATGCCAAAAATTAAATAACATCTACACTGGCGGTTCCAAGATGGCCGAATAGGAACAGCTCCAGTCTACAGCTCCCAGCATGAGCGACGCAGAAGAAGGGTAATTTCTGCACTTCCAACTGAGGTATCGGGTTCATCTCACTGAGGCTTGTCGGACAGCGGGTGCAGGACAGTGGGTACAGCGCACCAAGCATGAGCAGAAGCAGGGCGAGGCATCGCCTCACCTGGGAAGCGCAAGGGGTCAGGGAATTCCCTTTCATAGCCAAGCAAAGCTGTGACAGATGGCACCTGGAAAATCGGGTCACTCTCACCCTAATACTGTGCTTTTCCAATGGTCTTAGCAAATGGCACACCAAGAGATTATATCCTGTGCCTGGCTCGGAGGGTCTCAAACCCACGGAGCCTCACTCATTGCTAGCACAGCAGTCTGAGATCAAACTGCAAGGCAGCAGCGAGGCTAGGGGAGGGGTGCCCACCATTGCTGAGGCTTGAGTAGGTAAACAAAGTGGCCGGAAGCTCGAAATGGGTGAAGCCCACTGCAGCTCAAGGAGGCCTGCCTGCCTCTGTAGACTCCACCTCTGGGGGCAGGGCATAGCCAAACAAAAGGCAGCAGAAACCTCTGCAGACTTAAATGTCCCTGTCTGACAGCTTTGAAGAGAGTAGTGGTTCTCCCAGCACGCAGCTTGAGATCTGAGAACGGACAGACTGCCTCCTCAAGTGGGTCCCTGACCTCCAAGTAGCCTAACTGGGAGGCACCCCCCAGTAGGGTCAGACTGACACCTCACACAGCTGGGTATCCCTCTGAGAGGAAACCTCCAGAGGAATGATCAGGCAGCAACATTTGCTGTTCAGCAATATTCGCTGTTCTGCAGCCTCCGCTGCTGATACCCAGGCAGCAGGTCTGGAGTGGACCTCCGGCAAACTTCAACAGCCCTGCAGCTGAGGGTCCTGACTGTTAAAAGGAAAACTGACAAACAGAAAGGACATCCACACCAAAACCCCATTTGTACATCACCATCATCAAAGACCAAAGGTAGATAAAACCACAAACATGGGGAAAAAACAGAACAGAAAAACTGAAAATTCTAAAAATCAGAGCACCTCTCCTCCTCCAAAGGAACGCAGCTCCTCACCAGCAATGGAACAAAGCTGGACGGAGAATGACTTTGATGAGTTGAGAGAAGAAGGCTACAGATGATCAAACTTCTCCGAGCTAAAGGAGGAAGTTCGAACCCATGGCAAAGAAGTTAAAAACCTTGAAAAAAGATTAGACGAATGGCTAACTAGAATAACCAATGCAGAGAAGTCCTTAAAGGACCTGATGGAGCTGAAAACCATGGCACGAGAACTACATGACACATGCACAAGCTTCAGTAGCCGATTCGATCAACTGCAAGAAAGGGTATCAGTTATTAAAGATCAAATGAATGAAATGAAGCAAGAAGAGAAATTTAGAGAAAAAAGAATTAAAAGAAATGAACAAAGCTCCAAGAAATATGGGACTATGTGAAAAGACCAAATCTACGTCTGATTGGTGTATCTGAAAGTGACAGGGAGAATGGAACCAAGTTGGAAAACACTCTGCAGGATATTACCCAGGAGAACTTCCCTAACCTAGCAAGGCAGGCCAACATTCAAATTCAGGAAATACAGAGAATGCCACAAAGATACTCCTCGAGAAGAACAATTCCAAGACACATAATTGTCAAATTCACCAAAGTTGAAATGAAGGAAAAAATGTTAAGGGCAGCCAGAGAGAAAGGTCGGGTTACCCACAAAGGGAAGCCCATCAGACTAACAGCAGATCTCTTGGCAGAAACTCTCTACAAGCCAGAAGAGAGTGGGGGCCAACAGTCAACATTCTTAAAGAGAAGAATTTTCAACCCAAAATTTCATATCCAGCCAAACTAAGCTTCATAAGTGAAGGAGAAATAAAATACTTTACAGATAAGCAAATGCCAAGAGATTTTGTCACCACCAGGCCTGCCCTAAAAGAGCTCCTGAAGGAAGCACTAAACATGGAAAGGAACAACCGGTACCAGCCACCGCAAAAACATGCCAAATTGTAAAGACCATCGAGGCTAGGAAGAAACTGCATCAACTAATGAGCAAAATAACCAGCTAACATAATGACAGGATCAAATTCACACATAACAATATTAACCTTAAATGTAAATAGGCTAAACGCTCCAATTAAAAGACACAGACTGGCAAATTGGATAAAGAGTCAAGACCCATCAGTGTGCTGTATTCAGGAAACCCATCTCATGTGCAGAGACACACACAGGCTCAATATAAAGGGATGGCGGAAGATCTACCAAGCAAACGGAAAACAAAAAAAGGCAGGGGTTGCAATCCTAGTCTCTGATAAAACAGACTTTAAATCAACAAAGATCAAAAGAGACAAAGAAGGCCATTACATAATGGTAAAGGGATTAATTCAACAAGAAGAGCTAACTATCCTAAATATATATGCACCCAATACAGGAGCACCCAGATTCATAAAGCAAGTCCTTAGAGACCTACAAAGAGACTTAGACTCCCACACAATAATAATGGGAGACTTTAACACCCCACTGTCAACATTAGACAGATCAACGAGACAGAAAGTTAACAAGGATATCCAGGAATTGAATTCAGCTCTGCATCAAGTGGATCTGATAGACATCTACAGAACTCTCCACCCCAAATCAACAGAATATACATTCTTCTCAGCACCACACCACACCTATTCCAAAACTGACCACATAGCTGGAAGTAAAGCACTCCTCAGCAAATGTAAAAGAACAGAAATTATAACAAACTGTCTCTCAGACCACAGTGCAATCAAACTAGAACTCAGGATTAAGAAACTCACTCAAAACCGCTCAACTACATGGAAACTGAACAAGCTGCTCCTGAATGACTACTGGGTACATAACGAAATGAAGGCAGAAATACAGATGTTCTTTGAAACCAACGAGAACAAAGACACAACATACCAGAATCTCTGGGACACATTTAAAGCAGTGTGTAGAGGGAAATTTATAGCACTAAATGCCCACAAGACAAAGCAGGAAAGATCTAAAATTGACACCCTGACATCACAATTAAAAGAACTAAAGAAGCAAGAGCAAATGCATTCAAAAGCTAGCAGAAGGCAAGAAATAACTAAGATCAGAGGAGAACTGAAGGAAATAGGGACACAAAAAACCCTTCAAAAAATCAATGAATCCAGGAGCTGGTTTTTTGAAAAGATCAACAAAATTGATAGACCACTAGCAAGACTAATAAAGAAGAAAAGAGAGAAGAATCAAATAGATGCAATAAAAAATGATAAACAGGATATCACCACCGAT
Organism: Pongo pygmaeus; assembly: GCF_028885625.2. Taxonomy (NCBI): domain Eukaryota; kingdom Metazoa; phylum Chordata; class Mammalia; order Primates; family Hominidae; genus Pongo; species Pongo pygmaeus. The sequence goes on along the minus strand of NC_072389.2, from coordinate 99,077,617 downwards.
CCCACAGAAATACAAACTACCATCAGAGAATACTATAAACACCTCTACACAAATAAACTAGAAAATCTAGAAGAAATGGATAAATTCCTGGACACACACACCCTCCCAAGACTAAACCAGGAAGAAGTTGAATCTCTTAATAGACCAATAACAGGCTCTGAAATTGAGGCAATAATTAATAGCTTACCAACCAAAAAAGTCCAGGACCAGATGGATTCACAGCCGAATTCTACCAGAGGTACAAGGAGGAGCTGGTACCATTCCTTCTGAAACTATTCCAATCAATAGAAAAAGAGGGAATCCTCCCTAACTCATTTTATGAGGCCAGCATCATCCTGATACCAAAGCCTGGCAGAGACACAACAAAAAAAAGAGAATTTTAGACCAATATCCCTGATGAACATCGATGCAAAAATCCTCAATAATATTCTAGCAAACCGAATCCAGCAGCACATCAAAAAGCTTGACCACCATGATCAAGCGGGCTTCATCCCTGGGATGCAAGGCTGGTTCAACATACACAAATCAATAAATATAATCCAGCAAATAAACAGAACCAAAGTCAAAAACCACATGATTATCTTAATAGATGGAGAAAAGGCCTTCGACAAAATTCAACAGCACTTCATGCTAAAAACTCTCAATAAGGTATTGATGGGACGTATCTCAAAATAATAAGAGCTATTTATGACAAACCCACAGGCAATATCATACTGAATGGGCAAAAACTGGAAGCATTCCCTTTGAAAACTGGCACAAGACAGGGATGCCCTCTCTCACCACTCCTATTCAACACAGTGTTGGAAGTTCTGGCCAGGGCAATCAGGCAGGAGAAAGAAATAAAGGACATTCAATTAGGAAAAGAGGAAGTCAAATTGTCCCTGTTTGCAGATGACATGATTGTATATCTACAAAACCCCATCATCTCAGTCCAAAATCTCCTTAAGCTGATAGGCAACTTCAGCAAAGTCTCAGGATACAAAATCAATGGGCAGAAATCACAAGCATTCTTATACACCAATAACAGACAAACAGAGAGGCAAATCATGAGTGAACTCCCATTCACAATTGCTTCAAAGAGAATAAAATACCTAGGAATCCAACTTACAAGGGATGTGAAGGTCCTCTTCAAGGAGAACTACAAACCACTGCTCAACGAAATAAAAGAAGATACAAACAAGTGGAAGAACATTCCATGCTCATGGATAGGAAGAATCAATATCGTGAAAATGGCCATACTGCCCAAAGTAATTTATAGATTCAATGCCATCCCCATCAAGCTACCAATGACTTTCTTCACAGAATTGGAAAAAACTACTTTAAAGTTCATATGGAACCAAAAAAGAGCCTGCATTGCCAAGTGAATCCTAAGCCAAAAGAACAAAGCTGGAGGCATCACGCTACCTGACTTCAAACTATACTACAAGGTTACAGTAACCAAAACAGCATGGTACTGCTACCAAAACAGAGATATAGACCAATGGAACAGAACAGAGCCCTCGGAAATAACGCCGCATATCTACAACCATCTGATCTTTGACAAACCTGACAAAAACAAGAAATCGGGAAAGGATTCCCTATTTAACAAGTGGTGCTGGGAAAACTGGTTAGCCATATGTAGAAAGCTGAAACTGGATCCCTTCCTTACACCTTACACAAAAATTAATTCAAGATGGATTAAAGACTTACAGGTTAGACCTAAAACCATAAAATCCCTAAAAGAAAACCTAGGCAATACCATTCAGGACATAGGCATGGGCAAGGACTTCATGTCTAAAACACCAAAAGCAATGGCAGCAAAAGCCAAAATTGACAAATGGGATCTAATTAAACTAAAGAGCTTCTGCACAGCAAAGGAAACTACCATCAGAGTGAACAGGCAACCTACAGAATGGGAGAAAATTTTTGCAATCTACTCATCTGACAAAGGGCTAATATCCAGAATCTACAAAGAACTCAAGCAAATTTACAAGAAAAAAACAAACAACCCCATCAAAAAGTGGGCAAAGGATATGAACAGACACTTCTCAAAAGAAGACATTTATGCAGCCAACAGACACATGAAAAAATGCTCATCATCACTGGCCATCAGAGAAATGCAAATCAAAATCACAATGAGAAACCATCTCACACCAGTCAGAATGGCAATCATTAAAAAGTCAGGAAACAACAGGTGCTGGAGAGGATGTGGAGAAATAGGAACACTCTTACACTGTTGGTGGGACTGTAAACTAGTTCAACCATTGTGGAAGAGAGTACGGTGATTCCTCAGGGATCTAGAACTAGAAATACCATTTGACCCAGCAATCCCATTACTGAGTATATACCCAAGGGAATATAAATCATGCTGCTATAAAGACACATGCACACATATGTTTATTGTGGCACTACTCACAATAGCAAAGACTTGGAATCAACCCAAATGTCCAACAATGATAGACTGGACTAAAGAAAATGTAGCACATATACACCATGGAATACTATGCAGCCATAAAAAATGATGAGTTCATATCCTTTGTAGGGACATGGATGAAGCTGGAAACCATCATTCTCAGCAAACTATCGCAAGGACAAAAAACCAAACACCACATGTTCTCACTCATAGGTGGGAATTGAACAATGAGAACACTTGGACACAGGAAGGGGAACATCACACACTGGGGCCTGTTGTGGGGTGGGCGGAAGGGGGAGGGGGGAGGGATAGCATTAGGAGATATACCTAATGTAAACGACGAATTAATGGGTGCAGCACACCAACATGGCACATGTATACATATGTAACAAACCTGCACGTTATCACATGTACCCTAGAAGTTAAAGTATAATAAAAAATATATATATATAAAAAAAGAAAAAGCAGAGGGAAACTTAGTTGAATCATAAACACCTAAAATGCAAATGTATCATTGTCTTAATATGATTCACATAAGGTTAAATCCTGAAAGAAATAAAGGTTGTAATTGAATTTAAAAAAATAAAATAATAAAATAAAATAAAATCCCTTTTCTCTCCCAAAAAAAAAAAAAAAACTATAAGCCCTACCTGTGAGCAGAAATAGTTAGCTTGCTTTTTTTTCTTCCTTGCTTTCATAATTTTCAAGGTTTTAATGACTTAGGATTTTAAATGTATATAAACGTATATTTAAATGTATATTATTTAATATATTTAGCATTATTTACTACTCTTTAGGGAATAATTTTCATAATCATATTAATAAAAATTGTTCAGACTTCTATGTCTTATATGGTCTATGGCCAATTCTATGAAACCGCAACTTCCTAATTCATGATATGATTATATGTCCAGAACCACTCGAAAAGATTCCAGTTTTTCAAGAAGAGTTTATAAATAGCGTTTGACATTTTGGAGCCCCTGGGGTGGGTCTGAAAGTTTCTTTTACAGGCAGGGCCAATTTCTCCATTATGCTCAGTGGACACAGTGCCAAGAGCCTAAGATATTTGCAGGAACCCCTAAAAAATATTTTCTTTAAAAGTTGGGAGAAAAAAATGAATGTAATCCAGCCTGGATTCTACTAGTCATTTTTTTTTAAAGGTGGGGTTTTGCTCTGTCACCCAGGCTAGAGTGTAGTAGCTCAATCACAGCTCACTGCAACCTTGACTTCCCAGGCTCAAGCGATTCTCCTGCCTCAGTCTCCAGAGTAGTTGGTACTACAGGTGCACCACCATGCCCACGTAATTTTATTTTTGTATGTGTGTGGAGTTGGGATTTCACTGTGTTGCCCAGGCTGGTCTCAAGCTCCGGGACTCAAGCAATCCTCCCACATCATCCTCCCAATGTGCTAGGATTACAGGTATGAGCCTCTGCACCCAGCTGTCTTTACAAAGATAACTTGTAATGTCTTTTTGTAAAGGAAGAGGCCCACCAAGGCAAAAGTGTCCAGGGCACAGGAGAGTCATGTGGCTCTGCATACAGGAAGGACTCTGCAGTCTTTCCCATCAAAACTCTGCAGACTTGATTCAATTGCCTTTCTATGCTATTGATTTAGAAAATAATGGATTTGGTTTATTGATATTTAATCTGCTCTTTTCATCCTGCATATTTTTATATGCAAAACTTTACCAGTATGGCTCTAGATGATTATTTTCTTATCATGGGTTTTATCTAATGTACAGGAAAGACTCCGATGTGTTCCTTCAACTCAGGCAAGTTGACGTCCATTTATTTGATTCTTGTTTCTGCTCTGTTGTTTTCTTTCTTGAATTTTTGTTTTGTATGCATCACATCTTCTAGACAAGTGCTCACAACTCTTATCCATTCTCTCATTTTAGATTGACTCCTGGGAAAATTTCTCAAGCTGGTATTTTTACTGATTAAATTCCTAGAGTCTCCAATTTGCTGTTTACTGCCTCATGCCATTGCACTCCAGCCTGGGCAACAGAGTGAGACTCCATCTCAATAAAAAGTAAAATAAAATAAAAATAAAAAAATTAGCCGGACGTGGTGGCAGGTGCCTGTAATTGGCATTTTAAATTTAACAAAGTTTTCGTCTCCTTGCAGGATTTCCTGCTCTCAACTGTTCCTTCTTTGCGAGAAGCAATTACCATAGAGGTAATTCTACCTTCAACCTTGTTGCTTATCTAGTCCATGTTTCTCAATGTTCTTTTCTGCAACTTTTATTAACAATATGCTATGGTCTGAATGTTTGTGTACTCCCAAAATGTGTATGTTGAAACCTAATCCTCATTGTGATAGGAGGTGGGGACTTTGGGAGATGATCAGATCACGGGAGCACAGCCCTCATGAATGGGATCGTGCCCCATAGTAGTTCCCCATAAGGGGCTAAAGCGACCAAAGTTCCCCGCTTCCATGATGTGAGGATAGATGAGTAAGTCATCATCTTCTCATCTGGAGGAGGGTCCTCAGCAAAACCTGACCATGCTGGCACCCTGATCTTGGACTTCCGGCCTCCAGAAATGTGAAAAATAAATTTCCATTGCTTATAAGCCACCAGGTCTATAGTATTTTGTTATAGCAGTCTGAACAGACTAAGACACAAGAGTAATCATTTATTGTAATTCTTCAGTGCAAAGCATTTTTTAAAATATGTTCAGTAATGATTTTCTCCTTTTTCTCAATTTATAGAGGAAGGAATTTGCTTATCCATCAATGGATTTGAGATGATTTCCGCCTAAGAACATAAAAGCCTCTGGTCATATCAGTCTGGCCCAAATTAAGAAAAGAGGGCACATATTTGAATAAAGTATGGTATTACTTTGCTCTTTGAAAGCCAACATTTGGAGACAGCAAAGGGACTCTAGAACCAACAGCTATTGGAGCTTCAAGGACCTTCATCAGCATGTCCCAGAAATTCTTATCTGTATACTGGCCAGCAATTAGGCATCACTCAGGCCATAGCACCCAATCATTGTCTAGAAAAGTTGTTCTCAGTAGGAGTCAGCCATGCGCTCTGTTGGCCATTGACACCCAGGACTGGCAGGAACACATGCCTCTAGGGGCTCATGCAGCCTGCAATGCCTGGTGAACTTCCAGGAGGGGAGGGTGGGATGGAGAAGAGTCTGTCAAGGCTCTGTGGCCTATCTTCTATGCCAGCCCTAGCCCCACCAAGGAAGAGGACACAGGTCTTCAATTCCTTTTCTGTGTCCTTTGGGGCCAGCTGTGTTTCAGAACTCAGAACACAGAAAGGTAGACACAGGAGAAGGACAACTGTGATAACAGGAAAGCATCTTGGAGAGCTACTGTGGAGTGTAAGTTACACTTCCAAGATGTGTCACCTGAGGCCAAGAAACTGCAGCATCCACTCAGTCGTTAGTTAAGGGCTGGGGGGAAGGTAAGGCGTACGTTCTCAGGTACTATACTTACAGCACTTCCAATGATTCAGGCACAAAGTCTACACTAGCAGCCTTGAGGGCAGTCCTCCCAGAAAGGGCCTCAGGTCTCAAGAGCTGGCCCTAGAAAGTGAAAGCCTATGAAAACAAAATTCTAAAAACAGACCCCAGGGCTCTGGGCAAAGTATCTACACCTCCCACCATACGCACTCACGGACATCCCAGGCAGGTTTCAGACAACTTCTTAAAATCAAGAAAACATTCTGCAAATATAGGGAGAGTTTCAGTGAGTGGGATAAAGTGTATAAAATCATATAAATCCTATTAGAGTTTTTCCACAGTTAATGTATATTGTTATAAACTGTTTGGTGACGCCGGGCATGGTGGCTGACGCCTGTAATCTCAACACTTTAGGAGGCCGAGGTGGGTGGATGACCTGAGGTCAGAAGTGCAAGACCAGCCTGACCAACAAGGTGAAACCTCATCACTAATAAAAATACAAAAATTGGCTGGGCATGGTGGCTCACGCCTGTAATCCCAGCACTCTGGGAGGCCGAGGCGGGTGGATCACGAGGTCAGGAGTTCAAGATTAGCCTGGCCAACATGGTGAAACCCCATCTCCACTAAAAATACAAAAAATAGCCAGGCACGGTGGCAGGTGCCTGTAATCCCACGTACTCAGGAGGCTGAGGCAGAGAATTGTTTGAACCCAGGAGGTGGAGACTGCAGTGAGCCAAGATCATGCCACTGCACTCCAGCCTGGGCAACAGAGTGAGACTCCGTCTCAATAAAAAATAAAATTAAATTAAAATTAAAAAATTAGCCGGACATGGTGGCAGGCGCCTATAATCCCAGCTGCTCAGGAGGCTGAGGCAGGAGAATCACTTGAACTCGGGAGGCAGAGGTTGCAGTGAGCTGAGATCGCATCATTGCACCCCAGCCTGGGTGACAGAGCAAGACTCTGTCTCAAAAAATAAAATAAGAAATAAATAAACTGGTTGGTGAAATAATGTGATATAGACCATAAATATAAATACTCTTTTTTTTTAGACAGAGTCTTGCTCTGTCGTCCAGGCTAGAGTGCAGTGGCGCGATCTCGGCTCACTGCAAGCTCCGCCTCCTGGGTTCACGCCATTCTCCTGCCTCAGCCTCCAGAGTAGCTGGGACTGCAGGCGCCCGCCACCACGCCTGGCTAATTTATTTTTGTATTTTCAGTAGAGACCAGCTTTCACTGTGTTAGCCAGGAAGGTCTCGATCTCCTGACCTCGTCATCCGCCCTCCTCGCCCTCCCAAAGTGCTGAGATTATAGGCGTGAGCCACTGCGCCCCGCCTGCTCTAATTCTTTCTTTAAGGAATCATTCTTTATAACCTCAAGCTCATGTTGAATCTAACTAGGGTAAGTGCTTCCACCTCTGCATCTGAGAAGCATTGGTGTCATCTGAGGTTCTTGCCATGAGCAGGCTGGGGTTGGACATGCACGCTGGGCTGGGAGCACGTGCTCAGATGAAGCAGCAGCACCACCAATGATTTTTAAAACTCTTCCTGTGTCCTTGCTCTCACTAATCATGTGTTTCTAAATAGTCTCTAACTGAGTAAACAGCCATCATCCCTTATTTACAGGTAAGTGTGTATTGTCCGGGACAGAAATTAATCCATCACGCTTTTCACCATTTAATCCACTGAATTCTTTTTTCCTGTGTTCACAGAGTCATGACTACGATCCATCATAGTTCAGGTTATTCAGGAGGTTACTTTTTGTGGCCAAATCAGTTTTGGTGCCAACTCTGATTGACAGCAAAAGCTATGCGTTTTCAAATCTACTCACATTTTGGAATCTCAGATATAAGATTGCAGCCCTGTACTAGCAGCGTTTCATTGAGATCCCTTCCACTCAGCTCCCAAGCAAGCTGTTCATTTACGCAAGGGGAAGCCCAGGCAAACTCCTCCTCCATCCAGCAGTACCAATCCCGCAGAGATTCCTCAACATTTCCAGAATGCGGGTGTCACGCTATAGCACTGGAGCAGGCTCTGGTTTCTTCCCAGTGGAAATTAGGGAGGGGAAGAAATTAAATATGTGTTCTCAGATGATCCTCCTATCTAAAAGTCCTATTTATGGTATATAACCCTGGAAGTGTCAGGGGTTTTAAGAACCACATACTTTCCAATAAAGTCCTCCTTTGCTAATCAAGACCTCTTTATTGCTACCAGAAAGTAATATATTCTCTCGTATTAACTGCAGTGCCTGCCAGTGTGTGAGTATGAATTTGCTGTTTCATGTTTCTTGGACTTGTTTTAGTTAAAAACACCTTTCCAAAGGCAAACTCTTTGAAGCTGCTACTGTGTGGTTTATCATATAGCTGGCGACTTTTATGTGTCAGGAATATTTACCTATTGTTAATTGATGCCAACCAATCATTCAAAGAACCACATATAAGCACTGCTTCGGCAATTTGGAAATCAGAAGTTTTTTTCTGGATTTAGAGGACAAAACACTAATCCATCACTGTGTCTATCCAATTGGAAATGGCTCTTATTCTTCTATAGCAGCAAAATCATGAAAGAACTCTTACCAGGGAAAACATCAGCTTAGGAAAAATAGAAAGTTATTTTTCTCCGTTGCCTATCATAAAAAACAACCTCTGAATACTTATTCATATATCCAACAGAAATGACAGTCTCAGCACACTTGGTCTTAACTTAGTTGGTGGAAGGTTTAATTCACTGTAGGCCAGAGTTAAAAAGATGACCAGGAAACCAGGTTGGAATGCATTCCAATCTAAGCACAAAACTCTAAACCAGATCTTACATATGAAAAATTATCAGACCAGCAATGAAACTCTGGTCTTTATCTCAAGCTTTCACATAACTTGGGACCCAAATTTTGGACAAAGAAAAGTTTTAGGATTAGAACCCAGTATAGCAAGGGCCTTGAAGCCAGGTAACCCTGACTTCACCAATTCTGGGTCTAGCTTTAGAAATGTAACTCTAAACTGTTTGCTCATCATGGAAGTGTGTCTCTTTCCATTTGTTGCGAAAATTAAATCAGAGAACTTTTTTTTTTTTTTTTGAGAGGGAGTCTCTCTCTGTCGCCCAGGCTGGAGTGCAGTGGTGCAGTCTCGGCTCACTGCAAGCTCCACCTCCCGGGTTCACGCCATTCTCCTGCCTCAGCCTCCCGAGTAGCTGGGACTACAGGCGCCCGCCACCACGGCCAGCTAATTTTTTTTTTTTTTTTTTTTTTTTTGTATTTTTAATAGAGACAGGGTTTCACCGTGTTAGCCAGGATGGTCTTTATCTCCTCATCTAGTGATCCGCCCACCTCAGCCTCCCAAAGTGCTGGGATTACAGACACAAGCCACCACACCCAGCCAGAGAACATTCTTGAAAGCACTGAACACCATACTTGGCACAGAGAAGGCACTCAGAAGAGGTTGCCGTCATGCGTCATGAAGGAAAAATTCTCACCCCAGGCATTGGCGATTCCTTCTCGTCAAAAGACCAAGATATATTACAGCTATTATGCCCTTCTGTCTCCAGTGTTTTCTATAGAAGTTGATTATAAATGTGGCTTGCACAATGACGGTGCCCAATCAGCCATCAGCTTACACACAGACCAGCTGCAGGGCCAACCTCCTGGAGCCCAGCATGGTCAGAGCTCTTACCCAGAGCTACAGAGGAAGCACTTTGCCTCCACATGCCTGACACTGAGTGGGGAGTCAGGACTCAGCTCCAGTAAGACTCCTTGTCTTCAAAAGAGCTCGCACAGGCAGTGGGACAAGGCAGCCAATGTCAAGTGTCACAAGAGAAATACAAAAATGAGAGCCTTGGGCTCCCTAAGTCCAGCATTTGGGCAAGAGTCTTGAAAACAAAATTTGAAACAGTAATTGGAGGGTGAAATATTGCAGACTGAAGAAGAAGAAGGGTTGCTTCCCTGTCATCAGCAGAATTATCAGGAAAAGACAACACTGAATAAACAGAGCCCACTGGGCCAGGCTGGCCTCTGGGGTGTAGGTGTGCAAGGTGAGGGTGCACGTGCACAAGCGCTTTTGTGTTCTGTTCCCTCTGGAATTTCAGCTTTGCTTCTCATTTGCCTCCTTACAACATAAGTTTAGAAATACATTTAAAAGGGATTTTTCTGTCTGCTGAGGGCTAAAGGGAGAGTGGACAAAAACACATTAAAAAGATGCTTCCCCTTGAGCAATTTTTATGCATTCAGTTGCTGTAACTTGAAAGAAGACCTCAAATCCCTTTGAGTGACCCAGAAAGAGACACACGGCATGGAATCTCTTAATCTTCTCTCTCCTAAGGTACTGCTTTAGGAGAAGAGTGTGGGTCATTGCAGCTGCCACCGGCAGTCTTTGGCGGAGGTCACTCCAGAAAGTTTTACCCCAGCTGGAATATCTGTGGCTCCCAGATATTTCGTTTCTGGCTCAGCCTTCCTGTCTGTGCCAACCACGATGATTAAAAATGTGTCCAAAGTAAACCTCAGACAACTGGACCTTCCTCAGCAACGTGGGGGGCACTTGGTGTTAGAGGGTGGTCCCTGGGTTGCTGCAAACGTTGCCCCAGGTGCTCAGCAGCTGGCTGCAATGGCTCGTGAAATTCTATCCTTCCAGCTCCCAGCACGCTGAAAAGTAACCCAGGGAAGCCAACAGCCTTGTCCCACCTATGGAAATTAATGGTGCCAGCTCAGCATATTGGCAGAGAAAGGAAATTTACACAGCAAACAAACTGCTGAAAAATTGGAAATATTTGCTTAACAGAAGCACATTGATTAAAGTCACTCCAAGATCAAATTACTCTCCCAGCCTGGGCAATTTCATCCCGGAGGGCAGCAGACTTACATCGGCAAAATATTGATGAAAAGCTCTCACTATGTCTAGATGTACCATATTAGGGGTGTTAATCTCAGAAGTGGCCCATAATTTTTCTTTTACACCCAGACTCTTCATTTGAAAGAGTTTAATTCCAATACAAATAGTAATAAGGAAATAAAAGCATTGATGTATGTCTTTCCAATATCCGTCTTTGGTAAGAACTTTTCACTTCTATGGTCAATTAAAGCTCATCTTAAATAAAAAGTTAAGCTCATTCCAGCAGACTTCCAAGGTTACTTGGTTTCTCAAATCTTCCCCAATTTCAAAAAAAAATAAAGGTACAGCTAAAGCCACTCCTTAACAATAAAGACAAGCAAACCACCAAATAAATATGTATAGCATGACTTATAATGAAGGAGAGAAATTAGCAATTCCAAGAAGGATCCTTCCACTGGTTCCTGAAGAGAAGGGCATTGGAGGGCTGGTCTGAGGTCAGCCAGATGCTTAGGAAAGTTCTTCAGGGGTTTGAAGAGGTAGATTAAGGTCGCCTCGGATCCCTGCTGCTGCCAGCTGAGACACTGATTCCTCATTACAGCCCTAACAATAACCCACATCTAATTTGCCAAAGGATTTGAAACAATCCATGAAGGGGCAAATATTTGCTTTGCACACTTCTGCTGCTTCTTTTGGTAAGAATAAAATTATTTGTTAAATGGATGAGTAATTGTGCATATTTGTGGAGTATATTGTGATGTTTCTATACATAAAATTGTATAGATTATACATATAAGGGATACACAATTACAGCTAAATAGGAGGAATAAGTTCTAATGTTCTATATCACTGTAAGATGACTATAGTTACCAATGATATATGGTTTCAAATAGCTAGAAGGAGGATATTAAACGGTCTCAACACACACACACAGAAAGATAAATGCTTAAGATGATGCATGTGATAATGACCCTGAGCACTTGTGTACTCTACTTCCGCTTCTTAAGGTCAGCCATGATGAAACAGACTTTCTCAAACTCTGGCTCAGGTGGGCTTCCTTTGTGGCCCTCTCACAAATGAATGAGCCCAAAATGCATGCTGGAAAAGAACACTCCAATGTGGGCCTCTTCACCCCTGTACACCTAAATATGCAGTAGCTGCAAGACCCAAGGGCTTCAGGGTTGCAAGAGAAAGCACTTGGGGGCCAGCTGACTGTAAGCCTGCTCTGCCTTGCTTCCAACAAACGGGATGCTCTGGGCTGCCCACCACCTCTTGCAGATCTGGAATCGCCCTCCCTTTTTCACTCCCAAGGGGAGCCCCCGGACCGCAGGAACATGCAATGCTTCCCTTTACTCAGCCACCTGTCTCCAGCCTAGACAGTCTGAACTGGCAGTCTGCATACCTGAATTACAATGACAATGAATGCTCCAAGGAGGAACCCTCGTGAGCAAATGGAAAGCTCCCTACACTCTGCCAGAAGTCATAGATCCACGCCTCCCACCCAATCGCCTGCCTCTGAAGAGAGTATGGAACCCGCCATGCCCGTGCACACGCACACACATGCACAAGTGCACGCACACACACAGGCTCATAACAACAGGCACTTAGATGGGATTTGAAAAGGATTTTGTTTATATTAACTCATCAGGAACAGGGGTGGGGTGAGCAGGGAATGGGAATGATGGGGTGGAGGGAGGTAGAAGGTGTGGAAACGGTGGGGCAGGGAGAGATGGAGGAACCCAGAGGCCGGGGGACGGAAGCCACCATGCTTAAGCACCTGGGTTCCAGGTACTGCTCTGGGTGTGCTTTCTTCATTTATCTCACTTAATCCTCACAGCACTCCTGTGAGAAGCTTAGGTTCAACCCTGGCTGCACATTACAGTTACCTGGGAAATCTTTTAAGTAATACAGGAGCTGAGCTCCAACAACGTGGATCAATTGAATCAGAATCTCTAGGAGTAGAACCCAGGTAGCCATGGTTTTGTTGTTGTTGTTTTGAGAGAGTCTCGCTCTGTTGCCCAGGCTGGAGTGCACTGGTGGGATCTTGGCTCAGTGCAACCTCTGCCTCCTGAGCTTAATTGATCCTCCCACCTCAGCCTCCCAAGTAGCTGGGACTACAGGCATGCACCACCACACCTGGCTAATATTTGTAGTTTTTGTAGAGATGGGGTTTCACCATGTTGCCCAGGCTGGACTCAGACCCCTGGGCTCAAGCAATCTGCCTGCCTCGGTGTCCCAGAATGCTGGGATTACAGGTGTGAACCACTGCACCTGGCCAGCCATGGTTTTTTGTTTGTTTTTTTGAGACGGAATTTCACTCTTGTTGCCCAAGCTAGAGTGCAAGGCGTGATCTCGGCTCACCGCAACCTCTGCCTCCTGGGTTCAAATGATTCTCCCCCCTCAGCCTCCCGAGTAGCTGGGATTACAGGCATGCGCCACCACACCTGGCTAATTTGTGTGTTTTTAGTAGAGACAGGGTTTCTCCATGTTGGTCAGGTTGGCCTCGAACTCTCGACCTCAGGTGATCCACCTGCCTTGGTCCCCCTAAAAGTGCTGGGATTATAGGCATGAGCCACCATGCCCAGCCCCAGCCATGGTTTTTAAAAGCATCCCAGGCAATTCCACTGAGCAGCCAGGACTGAGAATCGCCATACCAAAGAAACTCTAAGCTCCTTTTCCACTGCTATACTATGAAATACTGCCCTTCCCCCACACCCTGCACCCCTGGCTCTAGAACTGTCTAGACCTATAGCCAGGCAATAAAATGCCACCCACAGAAACTGGGGATTTTTGCTTTGCAAGTTTCGGTAAAGAAGTGAATCTGAATCAAATTTTACTTTCTTAAACTCTTTAAATTCCTAAGGCTTGCTTCAGTCTTGAAAATATAGGATCACATATCTTAGAAGATTTGCAGCTTTGGGGATAATTTCTTTTTCCCTTTTCACCTAGATGTGGAGCTACTGCACTAGAGCTTGCTCCTCGTTTGATTATGACATGCAGTGAGCAGCCAAATGTCATTTTGAAGAATAATTTTTTTTGGCTTAGGAGAAAATGCATGCTCTAGTTCCTGATAATTGATTTGCAAGGTTCCAATTTAAGTAGCAAATTGCTCCCGTTACCCAGGTACTTCATATTTTATATGGGCACTTAGATAGAAAACTCAATATTCCTTATGCTGACAAGGAAATGGCAGGAAAAACTGCAGTTTAAATTTTGGATCCTTTCTGTATTTATATTTTAATATCATTCTAAGAAGTCTTGGTTACAAATATATCAGGGCAGTTAAAAAATAATACTGTAATAGTGTCTTTTAAGTGGCCTTGTTTCCCCAGGAAAGGCTCAGCCCTCTCTCTAGCCATGTAATTAATCCTGATAATAAACCACCTGAGCCCAGGAGTCAGTTAAGCTGGAGGACTTTAATTTACCATCAAGGAAAAGGAGAGCCTGAGGTTTGCTCAGCTGTCAGTGATGGAACCAGGGCACGAAGCCAGGCTCCCTCAGCACCAAAACAAGACAAAGAGCTGGAGACCCAGGGCAGGATTCCCAGCTTTCCAACCCCAGCTCGGAAGTTTGTTCCAAACATAAAACTTTGAGAAAAACCACGTCCTTCCCTCTGCAGGCCATGGTTCTCTCCTTCCTAAAAAGAACAGGTTGCGGGCCGGGCACGGTGGTTCATGCCTGTAATCCCAGCACTTTGGGAGGCCGAGGCGGGTGGATCACGAAGTCAGGAGATCAAGACCATCCTGGCTAACACAGTGAAACCCCGTCTCTACTAAAAATACAAAAGATTAGCTAGGCGTGGTGGTGGGCACCTGTAGTCCCAGCTACTCGGGAGGCCGAGGCAGGAGAATAGTGTGAACCCAGGAGGCGGAGCTTGCAGTGAGCCGAGATCACGCCACTGCACTTTAGCCTGGGTGACAGAGCGAGACTCCCTCTCAAAAAAAAAAAACAAAAGAACAGGTTGCGGGAGAGAATCTCTGGTGTCTTTTCCAACATTAACAACCTGTGGCCTGAGCACCTCAGGACCCGAGGAGTGGTGAGGCACCAGCCTCAAGGTCGGGCCGATCCAGGCTTGACGGCCAACTTCGCCACTTAGCAGCTGAATGGCTTCAACTATCATTTTCATCAACTGTAAAATTAAAACAATAAACAGCTGCCATCACACACAGTTGTTGCTGCCACTAATGTGTCAAAGTGCAGGAGATGCTCAGCCCAGCACCCGGCACGGTGAGTTCGTTAAGCTCCCTGGGAAGGTTTGCTCTTATGGAAAATGGGATCAGCCCACAGTCTTGTCTTTCTAACTGAACTCCCTGGTCCTTCTGTTATCCTCTCAAATTCACCACTAGATTATCCAGAAATACTCTGGACTTTCCTCGAGTGACCTCCCTAAGCAAGACAGGAAACCTTCCAAACTGGCCCCACACTCCTGATGGGTTAGGTCTGGCAACTCCAACATCCACGTGCATTCTGCTGTCCAGAGACCACTGCCCAAGAACAGAGCAGCTATGGGCTGCCCCCACTGCTGGGGAGAGGCTCTGTTCAGAGCCCATCTCTCTCTCTCTCTCTCTCTCTCTCTCTCTCTCTCTCTCTCTCTCGTGTGTGTGTGTGTGTGTGGGCTGCCCCCACTGCTGGGGAGAGGCTCTGTTCAGAGCCCATCTCTCTCTCTCTCTCGTGTGTGTGTGTGTGTGTGTGTGTGTGTGTGTGTGTGGATCTGGCCAAAACCATCCCACAAAAACTACAGAGGGGCAGGCAGTCCAGAAAGGGGAGAAGGCATTGAAATACCAGAGCTAGAATCCCTGCCATCTCCGAGTTGATAGGAAATATAAAACTATCCCATCCAGCATCTCATCTGATGATCCAAAACCTACTACCACAGCTCTACCAAATGGTCCCCAGGATGGTTTTGGTTCATGTCCAATAATAAGGAATGCTTTACTGATCAACGATAGGTCCTTCGCTTCTAGACAGCTCTGATCATTACAAATCCCTTCCTTAGACCATCTTCCTGTGGCCCCTCCCTCTGTAGAACTGGTTTGTTGGTGAAATGGGATCCCAGTGTATGTGACCTTTCTTTGATACGTCAGCCACGTCTTTCACTCATAGGTGTTTTCTCCCATCTCAAAGGGCTTTGGCCATCCTTGTCCCTCTTTAAGGAATTTGCTACCCTGGGTCCCACCCCGCAAGGCACTGGGTGTGGCATGAGCAGAATATAACAGAGAACTCTCCCACCCCTGCTTTGAGCATCTGTATCTGCAAACACTGCCTGGCCTGATGCAGAGAGAACTCTCCCACCCCTGCTTTGAGCATCTGTATCTGCAAACACTGCCTGGCCCGACGCAGTCCCATCCTGCAGTGTGCTCATTTGAATGTGTTCTCTATCACATTGTTGGGTCCTTCCAATTTGGCATTTGGGTAAATGGTGTTTTGGACCCAGGTATTAGATTTTATTAGATTTTATTCTTATCTCTCCTTTTATTTCTATCTCATCTTGGTCTCCTGCAACACATGAATGGAGACATTGAGTCAGTATCACCAGGGAATTCTCAGACATGAGGTCCTTGGAGCCCAGTGGTGGTCAAACCTGCCTCCTCAGGTACAAGACTGAATCTCACCTTCAGATCTCACTTTTGGATTGGCCCTTGAATCCACAGACACAGCATTCAAAGGGACCTCGGGTCATAGAATTTAACCCTCCCATTTTTCTGTTAAGATGAGCCAAAGACTTCCTATGGCATATTTGCTAGGGACCTGAAGTTTGCAAATCTGGGTTTAAATCCTGGCGTACTTTTTACTGTCTAGATGTCCTTGAGAAAGTGTATGAGCTTCCTAGGACTACTGTAACAAATTACCACAATCTACGTGGCTTAAAACAACAGAAATTTATTCTGCCACAATTCTGGAGACCAGAAGTCTGAAGTCAAGGTGCAGCAGGGTTGGTTCCCTCTGGAGGCTCTACAGGAGAGTCTGTTCCATGCCTCTCTCCTGGGTTTTGGTGGCTTCTGCCAACCGTGGGTGTTCCTTGGTTTCTTGCTAAGGAACTCCAATCTTTGCCTTGTCTTCACATGACTGCCTTCTCTGCGTGTCTTTGTGTCAAACCTCCCTCTCCTTCCCTGTAAAGAAAAGCCCACCCTAAATCCAGGAGGACTTCATCTGGAGATCCTCAACTTAATTATACCTATAAAGACCCTATTTCCAAATAAAGCCGCACTCACAGGAACTAGGGTTTAAGATTTGGACAGAACTTTCTGGGGACACTATTCAACACATTGCACTTAGTAATTTTCTTTCCCATGAGTTAAATGGGAATATTTGAACCCTGTTGGAGGTAACACACTTCGTGCAACTCCTGGCATGTGAAAGTTCATAATTTAATCCTATGTAAACTATAAACACTATGGTTATCATTATAATTAGTAAATGTTTTTGTGAGGTCAATGAATTAGTAGTGGTGGTGAGCGCACACCCTCTGACCCCAAGCCCAGTGCTTTCCTGGAATTCCCTTTCGCTGTTATGGGAGAGTAGCCGAGCCCCTCAGCCTCAGGTATGTTCTCTTTCCATGTTGAGTTGTCTGAATTATAACACTCAGGGCCAGCTTGGAAGACTGGAGAAACCAGCAGCCTGTGTGGGGCTTGAAGAATCAGAGGCAGAAGCCATCTCCAGCAAATTGACGCGTAGCTCAGTCACAGATCCTAGGATGCAACTGCTAGGTAGTGAATTGTGGTGTTTAACTTCCAAACTGGAGAGGTTCCCCCTTCCCTTTATCCCCAGCCTTGGGGCGATGTGATCCTTCCTGACTGGTCACGGGAGCAACCTCATTCCACTGCAATCACAATGGTGGCTCATGCCTCAG
The DNA here is from genome assembly GCF_028885625.2 of Pongo pygmaeus. Classification (NCBI taxonomy): domain Eukaryota; kingdom Metazoa; phylum Chordata; class Mammalia; order Primates; family Hominidae; genus Pongo; species Pongo pygmaeus. The sequence goes on along the minus strand of NC_072389.2, from coordinate 99,060,152 downwards.
ATTTCATACCTAGTGTTACTTAACGCCCCCACCTCCTGCAAAGACCCCAGCCTTGCTTAGGGAGTATCCTCTCTTCTTTCCATTCCTGATTCCCCCATCTTCACTCCCCAACCACCTTCCTGACCCCACCTGCCATTCTTCCAATCATTATTCCAGGCAGAGCAAGTAGGCCTATACTTGCATGCAATCACCACACTTACAACCCACATTTTCACATAACAGCAAAAATGCTTTTGTCCACAGAACAAAGAAGTATATAAACAATTGGAAAGGAGGGTTCTTTCCACAAGCCTAGCTACCAATTAGACGGTCATTTGCTGGAAGTACCGGATCTAGGGGAACCTGCCTATCCTCATATTCTTGACATCCATGATACACAGGGGGTTTGCCGCAGTGCCCCCCAAAACTCCACTCACCTCCGCTAGGATGCCCTAAAACATTTCATTGTACCATTCCATCATCTGGACTGGCTTTTTCCCACCCCAGTCTCAGCCCCCAACCCCATCCTGCCTCTGCCTCCTTATCCTCTACTCATCTTTCGATTCCTGGCTCAGATGTCACTTTCTCAGGAAAGCCCCTCATCCCCTATAATATCCTCTTTCATGTCACTGTGCTCTCCTTCACAGCACTGAGCACACTGTGAAATTATATGTTTATCTGTGCAATTATTTGATTAATGTCCAATAATGACAGGTAAGCCCCAGGTAACAGATGTGTTCGTTATTTTCGCCACTGTATCCTGGAACACATAATAAATGTTTGATAAGGCTTTATGAATGAATGAATGAATGGAAAGCGCCTGTTGGGTTACAACATTCCTATATTATGTATTTCCTTGAAATCTTTCTCTAGTTTACACACATGTATACAACCTCATCCAAAGCCTCTGTGCGTGGAAGAAAGGTAATTAAAGGCAGAGCACAGTTATTCACTCCTGTAATCCCAGCGCTTTGGGAGGCCAGGAGTTCTAGACCAGCCTGGGCAACATGGAATAACCCCAGCTCTACAAAAAATACAAAAATGAGCCAGTCTTATAAGCCCGTCTCTAAATAAATAAATAATACAATTTTTACAAAGGTAATTAAAGAATGAAGTTGGGATGAAGGCACTGTTTATACCACAGACAACTTCTGGTCAAATATTAATACCAGCCTCTCTTAAAAGTACCCTGCTCCGGGCCGTTGAACCCTGGCCAACGTAGGAATGTAACTGACAACTGCCAACTTTGGGAACACGCTAGGTTCTGGAGCATGCTGCGAGCCTGTTCCTCACTCTCTGCCTTGCCACACTACTTTACCTCCCAGCCTACCAGACAAATTTCAAATAATGGCATTCGCAGCAACCTGGATGGAATTGGAGACCGTTATTCTAAGTGATAGAACTCAGGAATGGAAAACCAAACATGGTGTGTTCTCACTTATATGTTGGAGCTAATCTATGAGGACGCAAAGGAATAAGAATGACACATTAGACTCTGGGGACTCAAAGGAAGGGTGGGAGGGGGGTGAGGGATAAAAGACTACACGTTGGGTACAGTGTAAACTGCTTGGGTGATGGACGGGTGCATCAGAGTGTCAGACATCACTGCTAAATAACTTATTCATGTAACCAAATACCACCTGTTCCCCAAAAACCTACTGAAGTAAAAAAATTAATTTAAAAAATAAAAATAAATATCATTTACCCATTAAAAAACTAGTCGTCTTCTCTTATACCTTTGTGGTTATAGCCTCACCACCCCGGGGATTGGGCAGATGTTCCTAAGTGGAAGAGGAAAGGAAAAACGGGGTCAGAATCTCAGGGACACCTTCAACTCCAATTGTCACTCCCTGCCTCACCACCACCAAGCCCCCCATCCCTTACACAGCGAGATCAAAGGTCTGAATCTGGAGACACCAGCCGGAGTTCCAACCAAGGTGATTGATCATGAGAAATGTCTGAGACTGGGAAGGGGGTCAAGCAAGTGTGATCAGGTAGGTGCTGTTTAAGGCTTAAATACCCCCAAGATATTATGGTATCATACCCACCAAAAGAGAGCCTTAAATAACAGTAACAGAAAAACATCTGTTCAATCAATCCCAGTGCCTTCTGCTTAGGAGAGGAAACACCCCGGGATTAGGATGCTCATGAAAGCAGCATGACCCGCCAGGGGGATATGTGTTAATCCCCTCTTCCCGAGCTCCTGTCCCTTCCCTCCACCCGCTTCTCTTGCTCTCACACACAGAAAGGGGTAGCAATCACTTCAGCCATCGAAGGCCTGGATTCCAGGCTGCTGCCAAGAGAAACAGCCCACAAACAGGGAAGGGGAAGGTGGAGGCATCAGGATTTCACACCGCAGAATGTGTGCGTGTGGGCGGACATGGTCTAAAACGATGGGAGAAACTCGCTTTACAACTTTAATGGGGCAAGAGCCCTCCTGTTAACATGATTATTATCTGATGCTATTTATTTGGAGTCTATAAGGTATAGAAGAAAAATGTGGTTACACAGACACCCGTTTGCTCTATTCAAGGCTTTGAGGAGGGAAGGGATGATTGTGTATTGAGCAACAACCTGGGTCCTCTGCTGTGGACACATCCCTGCCTGGAGGCACCCTCCTCCTCCTTTTACAATGAAACTGAGGCTCTGAGAAGGAAAGCAACAGGGGTTCCACCACAGAGTTACTTAGAGCCAAAGTTCCAATCAACGTCTGTCAGATTTTAAGCCCTCTGCCCCAACACCTCTTCTTTTGATGTAGGGACAAATCACCCTCATGTGAAGAGGAGCCCAGCACACACCGATAATTCCATGCTTCAATGCCTTTCATCATCTCAACTGATAAATACTTGTTCTGACTGAGCAAACACACAAAGGAAACAGAAACAGACGGGCAGAGGGTCAGTGAGAACTGATCAGGTCCCATTTGTCACAACCCTATTTTAGAAATCACCGTAGCAGGATATTAAACGTGACTCTTTGTCTCAGCATTTCAGTTTTTTTGGCAGCAGTCCCAGAGGCTGGGGACAACAGTAGGTGCCATGTGCCCCCATTAAATCACATGGGGGGTTCTCCTTCCAGGGGCCACCAAGCAGCTTCTGCCCACATGGACTGGTGTCACCATCAATTTCCCCGGAGGCATGAAGCTGGCTGTAGAGGTTCCCACCCATCTCCACAGGAGGGGGGACTGCGATGTCTGTCCCTTCACCTCGAGCCGGTGGAGCAACATCAAAAGTATTAACACAGAATTTGAGAGTCGCAGCGTCCGTGGGATTGGATTGGCATCTTATTCCCACCTGGGAACAGCCAAGGGCGAGCAGCTGTAGATGATGCTCCCTGCCGTTGCTGCCGCAGGTGGCCAGGGAAAGGTGAGCGCCTTTTTCAGGGAAGACCTGGTGGAAGGTCCTGCCCAAGAGGACTCTCAATATATTAATAATTGTAGCTTCACGTTAAATCTTTGTATCAGGCAAACATCCTCCTGGGTTTTCTTATTCAGGAATGCCCTGGTTATACTTGGCCCCTTGATCTTCCATAGAAATTTCAGAACCAGTTTGTGGTCGTCTAAAGGAGAGTCCAGTTGGAATTTCTATAAATCAGTTTGGAGAATGTTAATCCCATTATGACATCCAGACATCATATCTATAACATTGTGCTTCTTCTAAGTTTTTTAAAGACCTAAATAAAGTTGAATATGTTCTATCTGTAAAAGTCTTGAACATTTTAGATTTCCAAAGCACTTCACTTGTATTTGTTATTTTAAATTATGTCTTTTGAAATCACATATTCAAATGCTGGCCTAGAAATGCAATTTTGTTTTGTATATTCATTTTATATTAATATAAGTTATTAATCTTAAAATTTGCCTATAGATCTTTGGGGTTTTCTGTATGTTCATGTCCAAATGATGACAATCCTTATACTACTTTAATTTGCTACTTTATCTAGGATTACTGTACAAAGTTTAAAAGATGCAGCTAGAGCAGGAATGATTGTCTTGTTCCTAAATTGTCTTGGGCTGGGCGTGGTGTCTCACGCCTGTAATCCCAGTGCTTTGGGAGGCCGAGGCAGGGGGATCACCTGAGGTCAGGAGTTCGAGACCAGCCTGGCCAACATGATGAAGCCTCATCTTTACTAAAAATACAAAAATTAGCCAGGCGTGGTGGCAGATGCCTGTAATCCCAGCTACTCGGGAGCCTAAGGCAGGAGAATCACTTGAACCCGGGAGGCGGAGGTTGCAGTGAGTCAAGATCGCACCACCGCACTCCAGCCTGGGCAACAGAGCCAGACTCTGTCTCAAAAAAATAAAAATAAAATAAAAATAAATTGTCTCTAATAGCTTATCATTAAGTATGAGATTAGTTGTAGATTATTTTGAGAAATGCCTTCATCAGATTAAGAAAGCTCTCTTCTAGTTTATTAAGAATACTTGTGAATAAATGCCAAATTATATTGAATAACTTTTCTACATCTGTTGTAATAATTTTTTTTAATTAATGCAATTAATGAATAGCATTAATCCATTTTCATTTGAATCCATCTTATATTCTGCATTTACTCTGGTAAGACTTTTTTGCTCTAAAGCATATTTTGCCTGATATTAATAAAGCTTCACAAATGAGCACTCATGGACTACTTGCTAAAAACTTTTTTCCATTTATATGTTTTAAAACTTTCTGGGTCCTCATGTTTCAAGTAAAAAGCATGTTACTGGGTTCTGTTTCTTTTTCATCTGTTCTGACAACCTGCCTCAACTGGCAAGTTTAAATCACTTATATTTATTTTGAATGCTGATATATTTGAGTCCATTTTAGTCTTTGTGCTTTCTATAAGTTTTTTTTTTTCTATGTTACTTTTTCTCTGTTTGCCTTCCTTGATTGTCTTATTCCATATTCTTCCTCTACTTGTGTGAAGTTCTATGTTCTGTTTTACCTCTCTTGACTTTTGAGGAACTTTGTCTGTAGAAGTTCTTTGAAGCCTGAGTTAAGAGGTTATTTTTTCTTCAGAGGATTTGTAATTACTTTGGCAAAATGGCAGAAGGCATTGCCAAATCATTACTCCTTTTAACTCAGTTTTTGCTTGGGATCTCTTGGAATTCTTGGGTAGTGTAAATTCTATCCTCAAACCCATGTGAAAGTCAGATTGTGGGTCAAGAATCCTCAGGAGACTTTTTTTTTTTTTTTTTTTTGAGACGGATCTTGCTCTGTTGCCCAGGTTGGAGTGCAATGGCATGATCTCGGCTCACTGCAACCTCTGCCTCCTGGGTTCAAGCAATTCTCCTGCCTCAACCTCCCGAGTAGCTGGGACTACAGGCATGTGCCACCTCACCAAAAAAAAAAAAAAAAAAAAAAAAAAAAAAAAAAAAAAAAAAAAATTAGCCAGGTGAGGTTTTGTTGTTTTCATCATTGTTTTTTGTTTTGGTTTTGTTGTTTTCCTGAATCTAGAGCCAAAATGGATTCGGAGAAGTTTCCTTGTGTGGCGCTTAGTGTGTGCACACCACTGCCGGCTGTGTCCAGGCCCACCTCTTGCTTGGCCATTGTTTGTTTATGCCTGTGTATCCCACCTCACATTCCCATTCCCTCCCCTGTGTGGCCAGCCATTCTCATATGTTTGCTCTATGTATCCAGCTGAATTGTGTTCCCCCAAAATTCATGTCCACCCAGAGCCTGTGAAACAGAGAAATAGAGTCTTTGCAGATATCATCAAGTTGAAGTCAAGTCACGCTGAGTAGGGCAGGCCTTAAATCCAATGTGACTGGTGTCCCTATAAGAAGAGAGAAATGTAAATGCAAAGAGAGGCATGGGCACACAGAGAAGGAAGACAGAAGCAGAGACTGGAGTGATGCATCTACAAGCCAAGGAAGACCAAGAATTGCCAGCACCATCAGAAGCCACGAGACAGGCATGGAACAGATTCTTCCTCGGAGGCCCAGAAGGAACCAACCATGTCGACACCTCAGTTTTGGACTTCTGGCCTCCAGAACTATGAGAGAGTAATTTATTTTGTTTTAAACCACCCAGTGAGTGGCAGTTCCTAACAGCCCTAGGAAACCAATGCAATGTAAATTCTTTAATTTGTATTCTTGCAAAACATGAATTGCTTTGTATGACTGTAATTTTAATTTACATAAACAATATCATGCTGCAGATTGCTTCTACTTGTTTCCTCTCATTTCTTGTAGCACTTTCTTTGGGATATATCCATGGTGTGGGTACATCTGGTAGCATTCATTTACGTGTTCCCAATCCACTCACTAGTGATGGGCTCCCAGGAGGCTTCAGATCTCTGTCCCTGCAAGTAGGGAGAATAAACATCTGTACACACACCAAATGACTTGTGCATGACAATTTATTTTGTTCATACATCCAAACATGGAATTGCTGAGTCATAAGAACTATGCAAGGCCGGGCGCAGTGGCTCACACCTGTAATCCCAGCACTTTGGGAGGCCGAGGTGGGCAGATCACCTGAGGTCAGGAGTTCGAGACCAGCCTGACCAACGTGGAGAAACCCCGTCTCTACTAAAAATACAAAATTAGCCGGGCGTGGTGGCGCATGCCTGCTCGGGAGGCTGAGGCAGAACCCAGGAAGCGGAGGTTGCAGCGAGCCAAGATTGTGCCATTGCACTCCAGCCTGGGCAACAAGAGCGAAACTCCATCTCAAAAAAAAAAAAAAAACTATGCATATTTAACTGAAATAACTACTATTAGAATGCTTTCAGAATCACTACTATACTTTTCTCACTCCTACCAACTATACAGGAGGGTTTTTCTGTCCTCAAACCCCAACCATACTTGTCATTATTTGGCTTTCTATGTTTTGCCAGCCTAGTAAGGTATAAGGTAATGTGTCACATTTTTATCTGCACTCTGATTAATAATCTGAACAACTCTTTCTTTGTATGCCTGTTTATTCTTTTCGTAAATTACCTGTTTGCATCCTTCGCTCATTTTTTCTGTTGGGATACTGTCTTATTCTTGTTGCTTTGTAGGAATTCTTTGTATATTTTAGATCAGCAATTCAAAAGTTTTTGGCAGGGGGTAGGGTACTGTTTATACTCTTAAAAATAACTTAGCATCCTAAAAAGCTTTTGCTTACATTTATTATATCCAATATTTTCCATGTTAGAAAACAAAACTGAGAAAGTTTTTTTTTGTTTTTTCTGAGACGGAGTCTTGCTCTGTCGCCCAGAGCTGGAGTGCAGTGGCGCGATCTCGGCTCACTGCAAGCTCCGCCTCCCGGGTTCACACCATTCTCCTGCCTCAGCCTCCCGAGTAGCTGGGACTACAGGTGCCCGCCACCACACCCAGCTGAATTTTTTGTATTTTTAGTAGAGATGGGGTTTCACCGTGTTAGCCAGGATGGTCTCTATCTGCTGACCTCATGATCTACCGGCCTCAGCCTCCCAAAGTGCTGGGATTACAGGCGTGAGCCACCGCGCCCGGCCTAAAGGTAACAATTTTAAACTCGTTACATGTTAACACAAATAACATTTTTTATAAAAAATTATAATTTCCAAAAAATTAATGAGAAAGCAGCAATATTTTTCATTTTTTCAACTCTTTTGAATGTTTGGCTTAAGACAGTTGAATTCTTGCATCTGCTTCTGTGTTCTGTTGTAATATATTATTTTGGTTGAAGTAAATGAAGATGCTTAGTTGGGAGAGGGAGAAATTATTTAATAATTGCAGATAATTTGATATATTCTTTGCTACTACACCGAAACTCAGTAAGTGGTAATTTTTAAAGGTTATTTGCAATGTGGAATCCAAAATTATATTGAAGAGCTTTTCACTGTTCCCTAAAAATCCACCATCCAGTTTGAATAGATCTTTTATCCATGCATGATTTTGTAGAATCATTCATTAGTCATTTGGGAAATATCAGTTCACAGTTACACAAGTCATCCAAATGTTAACATATTTCATTATACAATATCAAAAAAGTCACATCTGTTGGTATCACTACCAATCTCATCAGAAAGGTCTTTAAGTGCTGGTAACCTGTCAAGCTCATGATAATGAATATGTTTTCCAAAATTCTAATTTTTGCTTTAAAGCTTGAATGTTATCATTGCCAACACATACTGTCGGTGGTTTTCTTTGAAGTGCCAAGCTCAATTTATTCACTTCTGAGAAAGCAGGGTGGGAGGTGCTGGGATGAGAGGCAGGTAGTTTGCTTTCAGTCTCACAAACTTTCTCCTAAAAGGCTGCCAATTCCAGCAGCCTCTGACCAGAATGCTGGACAGCCAGGCAGCCAGGCTGGAGCCTGAGAGCTGGAGGAAAAGTAAAGCCCCTATTCAGGCCCCTAACTATGCAGCAGAGGGCAAACTCAGCCTGTCCTTAGACTACGAGACCACCTGCCTGGGAGGCCAGAGAGGAAACCTGAGCTTTCTGACCAACACGCCCAGGAGCCACCTGAACCGGCCACTGTCCAGCCAAGTGAATTTCTTAGAGTCCCAGTTGTCTTATCTACAAGACAGAGCTGATAATGGCAAACTTCAGCCACAATTATTGAGCACCTCTTATCTTCCAGGCTCTAGATGACAGCTCCAGACAAGTCTCAGCCTGAAGGAGCGTATGTTCTGGAGAGCATTGGTTGGGCCCTGTTGCAAGGATAACAGATGGGAAATGAGAGAACCAAAGCCAAATCTAGCCAGAGAGGTGACCTCTTATTACTAAAGAGCCTAGTGTTACCTAATCTATTGCACCATCTATTGCTTTCCACCCCCAGAATTCCAAATATCATCAAGTGAAAAATCACACTGAGTCGACATCTGGCATTTCAATTAGTTCATATAGAACTACTGTAGCTAAATAAAATACTCAAAATAGTTCCTGCACATCCCACCATGAGTATTACTAGGGTCTGAGCATCCCAGACGATTCAGAAAATCCTCACCCTTCCATATAGCAGGGATAGATTTCAGATTTAAAGTGTTTTGTTTTTTTTTGTTTTTTTTGTTTTGAGACAGAGTCTTGCTCTGTTGATTTAAAGTATTTTAAACAAAGAACTCTCTCCCTTTCACTCCTCTCTTTCTCCCCCCCTACCCCCACACACCCAAACCACTATTCTTTTAGGATCTTCTAGGAATTTTGGTCTCCTAGGAGGGCATTATAAAATGCAAATAACCCAGGAGGAGGTCACACTTAACGCCATCCTCAGTTTACACTTGAATTAACAATTAACTCCTTAGGAGAAGCCTCCAGCTTGCAGAATTTTCAAGCAGACCTCAGAAATCAACCACCGACTCTCTCACTCAGTTAATGGATCCCAACAAATGAAAAAAATTGGGATTGGAAAGGGGAAGCGCCTTCCCAGGATCATGCAGCCCACTGGCAAGAGGATGGGTAGAGAAGCCAGTTTCCTACTCTGCAGGCCTCCAAAGCCTCCTGTTCCTCTGGGCATAATCAAAGGCTCCCGAAGCAGCAAAGGGCAGCTTCCATTCAGAAGGACTCCACGTTCAGGCTGCAGACACCCTGCACAGTGCCCCTGCAGCTCTGGGAGTTGTTCTAGAACTTTCCTCAAGTCCACTTACTACTGGATCTCCAGGTTCATCCACCCAAATGCCACCTCCATATCCAGCCCTTCAGCTGATCCCCACTCCCAGCTGTCTCCTGGGCTCCCCGTTCTGTCTTCCCCTGGACACTGCCTTTCAGCTGTCCCTGTGCCTGCCATACGCAGGCCACACCTGGTCAAGTCTGAGCACTTCTGCTCCGGCCCAACTTCAAATGTCCTTTTTAGTCCAGAAAGAGAATTCAACAGCTATTGTGACAAACGCACCTCATGTGGCACCCAGGACATGCCCAATTGGGTGGCAGTGTTACAGGAAAAGGGGTCCTGATCCAGACCCCCAGAGAGGGTTCTTGAATCTTGTGCAAGAAAGAATTTAGGGCAAGTCCATACAATGAAGTGAAACAAGTTTATTAGGAAACTAAAGGAGTAAAAGAATGGCTACTTGGCAGACAGAGCAGCCCCTAGGGCTGCTGGTTGCCCGTTTTTTACGGTTATTTCTTGATTATACGCTAAACAAGGGTGGATTATTCATGCCTCTCCTTTTTAGACCATATAGGGTAACTTCCTGACTTGCCCTGGCATTTGTAAACTGTCCTTGCGCTGATGGGAGTGTAGCAGTGAGGATGACCAGAGGTCACTCCCGTCGCCATCTTGGTTTTGGTAGGTTTGTTTTGGCTGGCTTCTTTACGGCAAGCTGTTTTATCAGCAAGCTCTTTATGATCTGTATTTTGTGCTGACCTTCTATCTCATCCTGTAACTTAGAATGCCTTACCCATCTGGGAATGCAACCCAGTAGAGGTCTCAGCCTTATTTTACCCAGCTCCTATTAAAGATGGCATTGCTCTGGTTCAAAGGCCTCTGACAGTGGAAGAAAGTCTAGAAAACAAGGGAGTGATGGGCGTTCTTGGGGCAGATCCTGAACCAGGTCCTTTCTGCAGAACAGCTCCTTTGGAGGCTTCTGGAACCCAGTGTCACCTGCTCCTGTCTCCTGCTCCTCCAACTCCCTCACAGTGGCTCTGGGGAGGGCATGAAGGGCCGGCTAACCCAGTGGGAGACACACACAGCAGTCACCCTGAAGGTCAGGCCTCTAGTTTTCACAAGCTACTGGGAAGCCCATCAGTTCATGCTTGTCATTCAATATCCCAATAATCCTCTTCATGTTTCTTAGCCATATTTGTTGGTCACTCAATTCTGTCTCATTAGAAAAATTTGCGTCTGTAGAATCCATTTTTCCTTATGTATCTTTCAGGAATCAGGGGCACATGCTCCAAATATACACATACAGTCTTCCCTTGGTATCCGCAGGGGGTTTGTTCCAGGATGGTCCCCCTCATACCAAAATTTATAATATTCAAGTTTCTTATGTAAAATGGTGTAGTATTTGCATATGACCTATGCACATCCTCCCAAATACTTAAAATTATCTCTAGATTACTTTTTTTTTTTTTTCAAGACGGAGTCTTGCTCTGTCTCCCTGGCTGGAGTGCAGTGGCACAATCTTGGCTCACTGCAACCTCCACCTCCTGGGTTCAAGCAATTCTTCGGCCGCAGCCTCCCAAGTAGCTGGGACTACAGGTGCCCGCCACAATGCCCAGCTAATTTTTGTATTTTTAGTAGAGACGGGGTTTCACCATATTGGCCAGGCTGGTCTCAAACTCCTGACCTCATGATCCGCCCACCTCGGCCTCCCAAAGTGCTGGGATTACAGGCGTGAGCCACGGTCTATATTACTTATAATACCTGAGAGAATACAAATGCTATGTAAATTGTTGTTATACTGTATTTTTATTATTTTTATTGTTGTTTGAATCTGTGGATGCGGAACCCTCAGATAGGGAGGGCTGACTGTATTCTGGGGAAAGAGAATGATTTATCACATAAATTTGTCACTTAAGCAGTTCAAGGAAAGATGGGGTGATTCCTTCTCCGGGAGGTTGCCACAGGAATTATAGGAGGTGCTGTTAGCTGCCTTCCCAATGTTGAAGTCTCACAGTTTGAATGGGACTGATCCCAGCCCCAGCTCCACAAGTGGGCCGTGTTTGGTCTAAACCATGATTCACGTATCAGTAGCCTCACCCTCTCAACACAAAAATTGGTTCAGTGGGCCAGGCGCAGTGGCTCACACCTGTAATCCCAGTACTTTGGGAGGCCGAGGCAGATGAATCATGAGGTCAGGAGATAAAGACCATCCTGGCTAACATGGTAAAACACTGTCTCTACTAAAAATACAAAAAATTAGCCGGGCATGGTGGCGGGCACCTGTAGTCCCAGCTATTATGGAGGCCGAGGCAGGAGAATGGCATGAACCCAGGAGGCAGAGCTTGCAGCAAACTGAGATCGCGCCATTGCACTCCAGCCTGGGCGACAGAGCAAGACTCCATCTCAAAAAAAAAAAAAAAAAATTGGTTCACTGTGTGTATGCGTATATAAAATAATCACATCTATCTCAAATAAATACAAACATCACATGTATCTCAAATAAATATAAACACGATTTACTTTCTAAATTACTTATATGAACGTATTTAATTACTTCTGATATTTAAAAAATGTGTAAGAAACATCATCATCACGCATACAAAAAAAATTCGTTCAGAAACGGGCATTTGACCTAAGTTTGACCAGGTGCAGTGAATTCTAGCACTTATGCTCCATGGTTGAGAGAAAGAATAACCCATCTCCTACTGAACATGAACGAGAAAGCACACATTCCCCGCCAACCGGCAACTGTCTTGTGACCACATGGGGAGCCAGCCTTGGATGTAGCTGACACAATGGAAAGTGGAGGGGAAAGAAAGAAAACTATTCAGTGTCATCCTGAGCTTCCAGATCAAGCTTTGCTAAGTGTCAACCCTGCCTCTGGACTTTTCAACAACATGAAAACTCTTGTTATCTTTTAAGCCAGTTTGATTTGGATTTTCTACAGCTTTCTAGCCAAAAGCATCTTAACTGATACAGAATTTTATGAATCCAGTAGGGATTTTGGTGATGTCTAAGCACACCACAAATCCTGAAGTTCACAACGTTTCTGGGAAGGTAAGGCATCGGGGTGAATACACCTGAGCCCTAAAAAGCCTCTGTCTCTCTCTCAGTCGTTCAGCATCACTCTGGCTACTAATAGCTGCTCTCATGTGCACATTAATGGCATCAGAGCTTCCTGAATTGTTGCTGTTTGCAACAGAGCAAGTTGAGGATATTCTCGTTTTTCCAGCCACCATGTGTATCTCCTGGGTTTGGCTTTTGTAGCAGGATGCCACAGCACACCCTAACCAGAAGGCATAGCGGTGCAAATGTACAAGGATTCTCCCCCTCCCTCCTCCTAGCCCTCTCTGCCCCGCTCACCCTCCTAACCCCCCACCCCCGCCCCTGCCATTCACCCACCCCTCTTCACCCCTGCGGGCCTTCAAAGGGTTAAATGCTAAAGAAGTGGCTTTTAAGAACAGCTGGAAACAAAGTGTTGCCCCAGGCTGACAGCAACCAATAAAAGGTCAGGAGGTTGAGGGAATCATTTTCCATGGGAATAATTTTCTAAGGAAAATGGTAAAGTTATTTAAGTCACCAGGTGGGACACATAAAGGACAATCGTTCCTGGCTCTCAAGAAATGCGTGACGTTTGACCTCACAGATTTTGCCTGTCTCTGATTTACATAATGAACCCAAAACCTTGGTAACATTAAATGACTTTTTATGTATAATATATATATGTATGCTATATCGGTTTTTTTTTTTTTTGAAATTGTATCACCTCTCTGGAAATAAACATGGGGGAGGAGAGAGAGGGATATAAAACATTCATACCCTTTAACCCAGCAAGCCGACTCTTGGGACTACAGCTCAATGAAATATATTCAACAGGGGAAATAAGCTTCGTGTGCAAAGATGTTCACTGCAACATTATTTATGATAGAGAAAAAAAAACCCTAATGGTTCAGCAAAAGGCAGTGGGTTCGTAAATTATCGCACATCAATGTGAGAGAATATTATGGGCCATTAAAAATGCAAAGTAACAACATGGAAAATGTCAACTTAAAAAAGCAGACATAAAACAATACGCACAGATGATTGGAACTAGCTGACTGCATCTTTGGTAAATAAAGACTGGAAAGTGTGGCAATAATGATAAACGTTAAATGGAGCCAGTACAATCGGGAAAGATCCTCCTCTGTTTCTCAGTTTTATGTAACGTTAATTTACTTTATCTGATTAAAAATGTAATTTTGTTGCAGAAATGAAAATATTCATTAGTGGTGGTGAGGGTTGCACACCCTTACGAATGTAGTAAAAACCACTGAATTTTACACTTTCAATGGGTAAGTTGAATGGTGTGTGAATTCTCTCAAGAAAGCTGTTATAAAACACGTAATTTTGTTTGTAAAAATGTGAGCCACTTTCTATGAAGAGAGAAAAGATCTTTGTTTTCCATTTAAGGAACAGTGTCATTCAACAGCTGGATTATACAGGGCTTTTAAATAAATTCTCAACATAATTTATTAAGTTGGTAATAAATACCACCTTGGGTCCTGTTTTAACCAGAGCACACCCAGTGTGCCTAATGAGACAGGGGCCTCCCTGGTCCCTCTGGAAATGCGCTAGACATTAGTGGGCAAAAAAAGTTCTAAAATCAGACTGAATGAATGAGTCTAAACCTCAAAACAACAACTTAGTCATAGTTTGGTTCTGGGCAGCTAATATCCTCTCTGAGCCTCTGCTTCTTCCTCCATAAAATAGAGTTAATTCCACCTTCTCAATGGGGTTGTGAAAATTAAAATACACCATGCATCTAAAACATCTGAGAAATAGAAGATAGTCCATAGCTTCTACATTCTTATTGAAAAATAGAGGTGCAACTGAATCAAGTTTTTAAATTACTTTGAATTTTGCCCAAGTGAAGGGGTGCCCCCACAAATGATACTAGTGGTCCTTCTTCCTATGGTGAACCTGGGGACTGGTGGGGACATTTCTGTCCCTCAGAGTTGAGTCTGGATTACCCTCTCCTCAGGGGTGTTTTCTAAGAGGCTGAGAGTATTTTCTAAGAGATTGACCACTGGTCCCTAAAAACCTGACCCAACAGCCATCACGTTTGTGCATATGGCTCATCCCAAATCACTCGTGCCTGGAAAGGAGAGAGCAAAGCTTCATCCCAGGGCTCCTAAAACAACCGTTGAGTTCAGTCAAATAAAATCAGCTAAAGCAGCTCCGCACAACAACATAAATTCCAGCTGGAGATGTGCACTCGTGATGAAACTGACTTCTTCCTAACGTGAAAATCCTACAGCATAACAACAATCACCCAGGCTTTGGGGTGGGAAAAACCTCGGGCTGAATATTGTCTCTACCCCCTTAACAGCCTTCAGTCAAATTACTTACTATATCTACGACATGGTTTTCTCCATTGGAGAAAAACTGGGCTTAAAATGCTAGTTAATTGTAGAGAGGATAAAATAAGAAAAAATATAAACATTATCTGGTACATGGTAGATGCCCAATAAATGGTAATGTTATCCACCCTTCCCTGTTACTCCTTAACTGATGGACATCTCCTGCTAAGATTGGCTTATTCATCCTTTTTCTCATTCTCTTTCTTCTACTCCCACTCCCTAGCTCCACTCCTACCCTCTGATCCCTTCCCCTTCCCAAACCAACAAGTCCCAGAGTGCCAGCCTCCAAATGCCAGTCAGCATGGACTAGGCCCACAGCATTGGCCCCACACAAACTCCCCATGATCTCATGCAGTTGGACTGTTATTTTTACAGACTGGTACTAAGAAGCATAAACCAGGAATGTTTTCAGCGCTGTCACACCGGGTATTCTCAGGCCTGCAGTGCAGATGGAGCGTTCCTAGAATTTTATGGTACCACACATGGGCCTCTGGGCTCTTCTTCAGACCCCAGGCTCTCCAGGGCCTGGAGGAAAGCATCGGTGGGCTCCTCACTCCACTCTGCATTCTCTCCACCTTGTTGCCGACCAGGCATTCCCTGAGATAGCCACTGCCCTGAGAGAAGGAGTAGATTGGGGATCTAGCAGCTCTCTGGCAAGCAATCAGGGCACCTGCTGTATGAGTCATTGGCTGTGTAGCATGTGACCCAGAAAGCGGAGCTGCTTGTTCCTGACAAGCCACCCTGCTCTTCCACAAACAGAAGCAATGAGCAGGGCATGGAACAAGGCTGGGGAGGACACGTGCTCCCACCTCCCAACCGCCATGGAGGCAAACAACAGGAATTTCACAACTGCGGGACATGTACTGGAATTGTCACACCTGCAATAAATCACCTGTGTAAACCATGAAACATAAGCCATGTATTTTGTCCTGTAATTGTATAAGTAGATAGATATATATAGGTATATATATATCTGTATTGTGTAAGTAGATACATATAGGTATAGCTATAGATATAGATCTATAGATATACAGTAGTCCTCCCATCCTTTCATTGTACACTCACTTTCTGTAGTTTGAGTCACCTGCGGTCAACCGCAATCCAAAAATAATAACTGAAAAATTTCAGGAAAAAAATAATTCCTAAGTTTTAAATTGTATGCTGTTCTGAGTAGTGTGATGAAATCTCTTGCTCTCCTGCTCCAACCCACCTGGGTTATGAATCATCCCTTTGCCCGGCATTTATACAACATTTGTTTTCCCAAAAGTAGAAGAGAAAAGCAAAGAAAAGGTATAAGCACTCTGGTCTAACACAAGGGAGGATGAACACTTCAGTAGCAACTACCTCCCCCACTGGAATTTTCTCTCTCTCTCTCTCTTGCTCCCTCCCTCCCCACTTCTCTCTTTCTCTCCTCTCTCTGTCTCTCCCCCTCTCTGGTGTGGACTCACACAGCTTTCTCCGCTCATTACATGCATTTCTGAATCTCAGTGGCTCAATAATTTGCTGTCATCAGCTGTGGTTTCTTTCTCAGTAACTGCAATTATTTGAAAACAATGTCAGCATGAAAGTCTTTCTTCTTTCTCCCTGGCAACCGCTCGGGGCTTTGCTCCTCACA
The DNA here is from genome assembly GCF_028885625.2 of Pongo pygmaeus. Taxonomy (NCBI): domain Eukaryota; kingdom Metazoa; phylum Chordata; class Mammalia; order Primates; family Hominidae; genus Pongo; species Pongo pygmaeus. The sequence continues at coordinate 99,043,671 of NC_072389.2, read as the reverse complement.
TGCCCTGTCTTGCTGCCTCTCCTGCCTGACTTTGCTTCTTTCCCTCCTCCATCTGCCTCGCCCCTCACCCGGCTCACAGTGTCCCTGGTAGAGAAGGGACAGAGTGACCCGTGTCTGTACACAAGGAGCAGCCACTATACCCTCGCGCACTGTAAGTGGGTTCAAGGCCAAGATCGGCAGGCGTGCCAACCAAGCCTCCAAATATTTTGGCAATGCCACGAGTATGCCACGAAGGTACTCCACCATGGCGGGCCCCAAAAGGGATACGCAGATGGTTCTCTACTCTTTGTCCTCTCCCTCACTCAGACCACACAGCAGAACAACTTCAAAAACATTCAAGGAATGGTTCCCATTCTGTGGGTCTAAGGCCTCAGAGCTCCTTAAAGGGAAGACAATGCTCTTAAGTCCTTTCAGCATTCCAAAAACGCTAATAAAACCCATGCACTGGCTCACAGGGGATGGCCCAGGCTGGCTGAATCATCACATTTCTCTGCCTTGGTCCAGCACGGAATTGACACAACCTGGGATCACTGGCAAAATCACAAAGACCAGAGCCTTGCAGAGAATAAGTGTATCATTTACTAAAATAAAAAGGAAAGTAAGGATTACTTAGCCAACTACTGTGTTTAGTGAACAAAGTGTTTCTAAACACAGGACCAACAGGCAAATAATCTTGAATGAAATGGTTCTTAATAGAGAAACAGTCAGAAATCTTTGACTTCAACCTCATTCTAAAAGACCACTGGGTAGCTGTCTCAATTAAAGATACCGTCCATGTGACGGTGAAATGACAGACAGCAGCTGCTATTAGTGTGAAACTCCATGGCTTCCCAGGAAAGGGCACGGAAGGAGTGAACATCTTCGTGATTCGCTATCCCAAGCACTGGGAAATAGAAGAGTGACAACTTCTACCTCTTGACCCACCAAATCCCCAAAGACCAAGGATGAACACAGGATGTCCTTGTTTTAACTGAATCATCTCTAAGGGACTCCAAAATGAACAAATACAGAGCAATGCACAGTCGGGATCACCACAGAGCTTGAGACTGCAGAGGTGTGGCTGAAAAAGGTTGCACTCTCTAGAACACGCTTGGGGTCCCGAATGCCTTTCTTCTGCTAGCCCATACAGCTTTGCCATCGTCCAAAAAACTCCTGAAATCTCACCTCCTCCATGAACCCCAGATTAGTGATGATGACAGAAAGTGATCCTTTTGTACCTATCACTTTCCAAAGACCACACAAGCCCTGCATATAAAATATGCACATGTCAAAAATAACAAGCCATATTTAGCTATTTTTTCCTACTCAAACCTGATATGCTGGGGACTCCCAGCTTGACCCAACTGTTTTAGGGAGGCCCAAGAAACCTATCATGTATCCTCCCCTAATAAAGCAAATGGCTGACAACATCCTTACTTCTTCAGGAGTGTCCAAGGGCAGCCAACACTGCAAGCCAGGCCACCTCCCTTGGATCTTGCCCTGCACCCACTGACCACAGATGAACCACTCCTGCCCAGTGCTAGTGCTTCCTGCATCACCATATTGGATGCATTCCGTGCTGGGGACCACCAGGCCTACCAGCCATCACTGCCAATTGCACTGGGTGGAACCGTCTCTACTGAACTCCTTCACCTGGTTGGCTAAGCAAAAGAAATTGTCCCCTCTTCTTTTCATGCAAAATGCTGCTGGAAACATATCAAAGCAACACAATTGTGCTCCAAAGCTTATTGAGTTTTTTAGCGAAAACAGCTATATCAGTCTTTATTCATAGCCTTTTGTTTCTGAAAGACCAAGCCATGGGCCCTGGGGGGTGCTGGACTCTAGATAAATCCAAATGAGAGTCTTCAGGCCAGGTACCATAGGGTTGGCTTCCTTCTGATGGCTGAAGCTTGGTAGTGATGCCAACCCCATGTCTCTGCTCCACTGTACCCTAAAGAAGCCCTCTTTTCTCTGAAGCCTCTGGGTGCCTCATTAAAAGCACTTAGGGAGAAGCCTCATGTCCAATCAGACACTGCCATCCACTGTCACCAACATTCAAAGAAAGACGCATTGGCACCAAAAGAGGTAACTAAGTCACTGCCCTTACTGAGAAAGGAGTGTGTGTGTGTGCATGTGTGCACGTGTGCATGTGTGTGTGCTCTCTCCCTACCTACACTGTGAGAGCAGGGATGAGGAAGGCATGACAAGAGTTTGGCAGACATAGACTATTTGAATCTTGGTGTGTGCAGGACATTTGAATTTTGGCAAAAAGAAATTAGAGGAAGTGTGTCATTAGAAATGGAAGTGTAGGGAGAGATTAGGGTTAGTTAAGCTTAACTGAGTAAAGGACCAGGCACTTATTCTACTCATTTTGTCATGAACTAGAGAAAATCTTATTACATACTGGAGAAACCTTTGTGAAGACAATCTTTTGAGAATCTGTTATGAGCTGAATTGTGTCCCTGCAAGATTCATATGTTGAAGCTCTAATCTCCAAAGTGACTGTATTTAGAGATAAGGTCTTTAAAGATACAATTAAGCTTAAATGAGTTCATAAGGGTGGGACTCATAATCCAACGAGACTTGTGTCCTTATAGAAGAGAAAGAGATAACCAGGAATGTGTGTGTGTACAGAGAAGAAGCTGTGTGCAGATGCAGTGAGAAGGCGGTCATCTGCAAACCAAGGAGAGAGGCCTCAGGAGAAATCAGACCTACCCACACCGGCATCTTGGACTCCCAGCCTCAAGGATTGTGAGAAAACAAACTTCCGTTGGTTAAGCCACTCAGTCTGTGGTATTTTGTTATGGCAGCCCTAGCAAACTAATACAGACTCACTGCACCATATCACTTCTCTTGTTTTTATGTAACTTTAGGAACCGAGCCCCTCGTTTTTGCCCCACTGAAGTGAATGAGGACCTGTTGTCAACACACCATCAGAGCTAATGCAGAGCCCAAGCTGCCATCTTGGAAGCAAGTACTGTTCTACCACATGAGCCTGTGTGTATCCTACACGCCCAAGGCGATTCCCTTGCCACATCCATATCCTTCGTATAGATGCACTCCTCCCTCAAAGGCACTAACCCTTAAAAGCCCGTTCATTAAAGATGGTGCTAAAAGAGTAAATTCAAAAGTTGGCTCTCTCCTGTGGACCAGTTCAGTGAACCCAAAGGCTTATGCCAATCTCCCCATGACGCTGCAATGATAAATCATCTCTGCCTATCTCTCTTCTCCCCGTCTTCTTCTCCTGCACTCCTAGGTGTGTGACAGACAACCAGGGAGTTTCCATTCCACTGTAGAGTTCAGTGTGGTAACCAGTTCATTACCCACATATGGCCCATCATCCCAGAGAATGCTGTTAGCCCAGCCACATAGAAACCACACAACAGTCAACATAAATTACTGTCATTCCTAGACAATCAACCAAATCCAGATTCAATTCACCTTGAAGAGCCATGAAAATGCCATGAACATTGTATAGCCCTGTTCTTTGCCAGCTTGGTTCGTTTTTAGCAGGGCCACACTAACAGCTAAATTGCTCAGGAGCCTTTACTGAGCAGCTTCCAAATTCTTACTGAGTAAAATGACAGAAAAAGAAAGAAATGCATTTCCTGTCCATTGTTCTGCTGATTGTAACCAATAACCCTCTACGTTTATGGGACCTTACTGATGCCAATACTTGTTTTCACATGTACCTTGTCATGAGAGGATGAGAGAAGTGATAGCATATTGTTCATAGCTGCCCTCAATGGTTCCAGCACTCCAGAGGCCTCTGAGACTGCACTGGATGTTGATTGTTCCAGAAGTCACCAAAACTATTTGTTCTGTTGTCCATTTTATCCAGGAAATGCAGATTTTTTTTTTTTTTTTTTTTTTTTTTTTTTGAGATGGAGTTTCGTTCTGTCGCCCAGGCTGGAGTGCTGTGGCGCGATCGCGGCGGACTGCAAGCTCCACCTCCCGGGTTCACGCCATTCTCCTGCCTCAGCCTCCCGGAGCAGCTGGGACTACAGGCGCCCGCCACCACGCCCAGCTAATTTTTTTGTATTTTCAGTAGGGACGAGGTTTCACTGTGTTAGCCAGGATGGTCTCGATCTTGTGACCTCGTGACCCGCCTGCCTGGGCCTCCTAAAGTGCTGGGATTATAGGCGTGAGCCACCACGCCTGGTCCAGGAAATGCAGATTTTAAATTTAATTTACTTGTTGAATTATTGATAGCCTGTGCCAATTTATTTCCCATTTCAATTTTTGGCAAAGCCAGTTCTGGTTATGCAGTCTAGTATTTTGAGTTGTGGTATCTATTTTTTTTTTTTTTTTTCCTTTTGAGACGGAGTCTCGCTCTGTCACCCAGGCTGGAGTGCAGTGGTGCGATCTCGGCTCACTGCAAGCTCCACCTCCCGGGTTCACGCCATTCTCCTGCCTCAGCTTCCCGAGTAGCCGGGACTACAGAGGCCCGCCACCACGCCCAGCTAATTTTTTTGTATTTTTTAGTAGAGACGGGGTTTCACCATGTTAGCCAGGATGGTCTGGATCTCCCGAGCTCGTGATCCGCCTGCCTCCGCCTCCCAAATTGCTGGGATTACAGGCGTGAGCCCCCGCGCCCCGCCAAAAATGTAAACATCCTTTCTTGAGTGTCTCATATGTACCACCCACGCCAGGCAATTTCCTTTCCTTTACTTTATTTAGACTTTCAACCCTGAGGAATCCTTGTTTCTCAGGTAGGAAAATTGACAACAGGAAGATAAAGTGAATTTCCTAAGACCCCTCAGTTTGCAGAGGTCAAATAGGTCTAACTTCAAATTCTCTTGTCCTTTTACAATACCACACAGCTACTCAATGTTGTTTTAGAAAAATCTGTCATTTGGGGCCGGGTGCAGTGGCTCACACCTATAATTCCAGGATTTTGGGAGGCCGAGGCGGGTGGATCACCAGGTCAGGAGATCGAGACCATCCTGGCTAACAAGGTGAAACCCCATCTCTACTAAAAAATACAAAACAGTTAGCCGGGGGTGGTGGCGGGTACCTGTAGTCCCAGCTACTCGGGAGGCTGAGGCAGGAGAATGGTGTGAACCCGGGAGGCGGAGCTTGCAGTGAGCCAAGATCGCGCCACTGCACTCCAGCCTGGGCGACTGAGCGAGACTCTGTCTCAAAAAAAGAAAAAAAAAAAAGAAAGAAAAGAAAAATCTATCATTTTGGAGGCAACATATTCATATAATTGCTAAGTTGCTGCTGCTGTTGTTTGAGTAGGGACCTTGCTGTGTCATGTATGTTCACTGAGGCAAGGGCCACAGACAGTGACATACACCACCAGGCCCTGAGGATTGGCTTTAAGACAGACAACTGTCCTTACCACCACAACCCCCAGACTGGTCAGGGTCTGTGCTTTTTGAAGTCAGTGATACAATCTTCACATTCTCTGCACCTCAGAATTGTCTGTTCATCTGTTTTTTTCCCCTTTGCGAGGCTCGCATCTTTGAGAGCAGATGTTTTCTCTCTCCTCCTAGTCCTCAACTGGTACTTGGCATTTAGTAGGCACTCAATAAGTGTATGATGAACACGAGTTAATCAAGTAATTGATTAGTTAATGGAAATAACATTACTGGATTTGTTTCTAACGACAAAGCAAAGTATCTTGATTTCCTGCCCCAGATCCGCACTCAAGTTCACCTGTGTCAGCCTCTGTGGAGCCTTCATTTTATGACTAAGTCTGTGGCCAAACCATCCTGTATTTAAAGCTCTCGGAGAAAATAACACACATGGCCTTTCTGATTCTAGAGTGTTTTACACTGATTTACATAGGAACTAGAGCTCAAGAGAACTTCTAAAAATAAGAAGCTAACCCTTTTCTCCCTAGCTTTGATGGAAACCTCAGGTGCATGCCAGCCCACCCCAGCAGCCTTTCCCACTGGGCTGGTTTTTGTCTTCACCCAAGGGCCTACCCAGCTATCTTGGGTGGGGTCAGGCCGATGAGAGCTGCATGGAAATTTTGCACACAGGGTTTCACACCTACAGATGTGTAGGGTCAGGGGTGGTTGATGTCACTAATGCAGTGGGGACCTAGTCAGGAAAACATGCAGAAAAACTGACCCTAGAGAGACAAAAGGGAGGAGAGATAGGGAAAAGAAAGTGCAGAAAGGGAAGAGGAGACAAAGAAAAGGGGAGAAGGCTGGGAGCAAGGAGAAGGGTCTTGCACACTCAAGGGAAACCCCAGAGCTCACCTAGAGAGCAGTTCCAGCATCACAGGTGATGAGCATTCCTAGAAAGCTTTAGCCCAAGCTTTAGTTTCAGTCCAAATTTGGTATTCTTAGGATCTCAGATTAAAAGGGAATTTAGAGCAATATGTTCAGGAGATTCACCTGGAGAGGGTTAAACAATGTAAATTCTCGGACCCCACCTTAATAGATCTTGATTCTGTGTAGTTCCGGGTCTGAGAGTAGATATATCACTAACTCTCTCCCACAGTGATTGGTGCAGTAATCAGATTTCAGAACCTCCATCTTAGCATTTGCCCAGCCTCCTGAGAACGCAGGAATTTCAGCTCTGCAGACAGACACGGCTTGCACATTTCCAGGGGCAGGAAGCTTATGACTTTTGAGATAGCTCCGGTTGTTAGAAAATTCCATCTTCTTAAAAAGTGTTCCCATCTGCCTCAGGAACTGAGTTCTACCAATTTAGAAAAAAAAGGATCAGGCAAGAAATTGAAGACGTGTATCCCCTGGGCCCCAAAAGGGGAAACATAATTAGAAATTCAAGCTGCTGTTGCCACTACTCTAACATCCTTTCTTCCCTCTGTCAAAATGCCCAACACCTAATTACTATGAAATCTAGCGTATCCACTAGGACAAGTTCTGTGTTCATATTTCTGATAACGTGCATAGCCTCCCCAAATGAGCTAAAAATCACATCATCCAGGAAGCCCCCTTTACTGGACCATTTGAGAACGTAGGAAATGGTTGCTATTTCTTGCCCAATTCTTGCCAGAAGACTCTATTTGACTTCCTAAGGGGAGAAAAAAAGGACCAATGCCTGCAAAGCCTACAAGTGCTATAGAAACTTTTTCCCAACCAGTAAACCAGATAGAGGCTCCTGCCTCTGAATTAACAGTTTCCTCAAAAGCTGGCTGGCAGGCCACTCTTTGAAACCCTTGGGAAATCTTTACATTCACTAATTTGACAACCCCAAGGGTGTTTTTTCTTTTTTGAGACAGAGTCTTGCTCTGTCACCCAGGCTGGAGTACAGTGGCATGATCTCGGCTCACTGCAAGCTCCGCCTCCCAGGTTCATGCCATTCTCCTGCCTCAGCCTCTCAAGTAGCTGGGACTACAGGCACTTGCCACCACGCCCAGCTAAATTTTTTGTATTTTTAGTAGAGACAGGGTTTCAACATCTTGGCCAGGATGGTCTCGATCTCCTGACCTCATGATCCACCTGCCTCGGCCTCCCAAAGTGCTGGGATTACAGGCATGAGCCACCATGTCTGGCCCCAAGGGTGTCTGTTTTTAACCAGGCTTGGTAATCCTTCCAAAGAGGTCTCTGGGCTCCTTGAGAAGGGATTCCCCAACTCCTCGCCACCCATAGACCTGACTGTCCATTATTAATCTAGAGTTAGGTTGGCCAGGAGCCCCCACACACTTCACTGGTTTGGGGTCTGAGAGGGTTATGTCAATCAAGACAGGAGGTGGGGAAGGCATTGAGGGGCGGTTTCTGCTGGATTGTCAGTTCCTGCTAAGAAAAGCAATTGATGGGGAACCAGGAAGAGCTCTTGGTTGAATCTCAGAACAGAATAAATATGCAAACTGAAACAGTCAAGGGAAAGTTTGCATGACACAAAACAATCCAAAGGGGCAAAATGGATTGTTTTAACCAACTCACCTGCACCTCCTCTGCAGGGCAGAGGGAAATACTGCCTGCAACTCAGCGAACATGAAGGAGGCAGGAATGCAAGCTCTTTCCAATATTTTGTTAATCTTTTTTTTTTTTTTTTTTTTTTTGAGATGTAGTCTTGCTCTACAAGACTCTACAAGTCACCAGCCTAGAGTGCAGTAGCACGATAGCAGCTCACTGCAACCTACACCTCTTGATTCTCCTGCCTCAGCCTCCTGAGTAGCTGGGACTACAGGTGCACGCCACCACACCCAGCTAATTTTTTGTATTTTTAGTAGAGACAGGGTTTCACCATGTTGGCCAGGATAGTCTCAATCTCTTGACCTCGTGATCTGCCCGCCTTGGCCTCCGCCTTGGATTAAAGGCATGAGCCACCGTGCCCAGCTATTTTGTTAATCTTAGGAATGATTCTGGATCCTCTGCTAGTTGGAAACTCCCCCAAGGGGAGCTGGTGCAGAGGTAGCCCTGGGTCTGAAGGAAGAGATGAAGAGTGTGACTGCCCCTGGCGATCAACAGCAGATGGCCAAACAGAGCACTGGGAGTGAACTTCACTGTGACACAGAAAATCCAAAAGCAAGCACCTAAAATGCCACAGGGAACCTGTCCAGAAATCAAACCAAGCAGAGGAGAAACAAGAGATCCAGAGAACCCACACCTATAGAGCACCTGTTGTGCATCAGGCCCGGAATAGCCTGATTTAATTTTCACCATCTGTGGCAGGGAATATTTTCCCCATTTTACAGATGAGGAAGAGGAGGATAAAGGGCTGTGCCTAGTAAGTGAGGCGCCTAAGTGAGTGAGGCTACTAAGTAAGTGAGGTGCCTAGTAAGAGGCTAGTAAGTGAGGGATTGGAGATTAAGAATACATCTGTCTAAATCCAGACAGCATTCACTACAGCAGCCCACCATTCTGCCCCAAGAGAAATAATATTTTCTGTAGAATATATGAAATAAGGATGATTTCTTCCCTTCCTTAATCAGCCAACCCAGCTTCCCTTCCAGCCTGTTCAGTCATGTCTGACCGTGTCACTCCTCCATCCCGCATCTTCTTGTGCAAAGACCTGAGCAGGACCACCAGGCAACCTTCCTAAATCACATCCCAACCCCAATGCAGGGTCCCCCAATCTGGAAGAATAATCGTTGTTAATATACCATTGTTAACCAGTAATTGCTTTCCTTTGGGCTTCACCTTTTCTAAAGCCATCGGCAATTTCTCCCAGCCTCTACCTTCTTGAAGCTTTTGTTTAAGCCTTTAAAAGACACGACTTTCCAAAGAAATAATTAAGGCTTTCAAGCCCCACACTTTTAACAAATATATTTTGACCTCGTTTCATCCCTTTTGGAAGGGCGAAGTTTTCTGGCACCTTAAAGGGATTTTCATTCAATTATCCTCCAGAATCCTCTTTTCTTCTTTCTTTCAGCACAAAAAGCTTCCCATTTGCCTCCAAAGGTGAAATTAGGTTCTTGCCCATTCAGCATCGGGCAGGGTTTTAAATTGGATGAAATAATAATGCTTCTTTGAATTTCAGGGCAGCCTTCACAGAAAGAAATTAGAATCTGCCCTAAGAAGCAGCTCTATCATTCACTGCCTTTCCATTCTCCCTGTGCTCTGGGGGCAGGGGCTATGGCAGAGCTGGAATTCCAGTTCACGCAAACACACAAAGACCCTAAGAAAAGTTTATTCAGGAGTTAGGATACAGCCAGGGAGGCCATTCCTTGTCCCTCAGTGCTTCTGGACCGTGAGATGGTGCTGATCTTTCTACTTCAACCACCTTACCCTTAGGCCCCCTTCATGCCTGGAGGAAAACTTTCCCCAATAAGGACTGAAGAGTTGTGAGCATTTTCTTTTTAATAAAACAGAATGAATTCAAAAGGAATGATGATTGAACTCAAATAGAATGCCCCAGAAAAAAATAAAAGAAAATGATTGGGATTAGCTTGACCTGAGCATTTATCCTTTAACTTGAAACAGACAACTTCCCCGAACATGGAAACTAAAGATAAACAGTCTCATTATATTTCTCATAAAGCATCTAGTTGCCTCCCCACCACCCAGGACCACCCAGTAAACACACGCACAAACAGAGTCACACATGCACACACACACACATCCTAGACATCCAACAGAACCATCAGCAGGAGAAACCTGATCAATTGGCATCCATTAATAACGAGAGGTATTTTACATAATTCAAATGAAAAGAATATCATCCATATGCCTCCCACAGCATCCCAGAAATACCCACCATTCACTGTCAGGCTGTAATGACTTCATTCCTAAAGAAAAGTAAGGAGTAGGTGACAGTCACAGCATGTCTTGGGGATAATCTGCCAAATTTATTTCAAAATTGAGGGATTTACTTGTCTCATTAATCCAGCCTCACCTGGCAAAGGAAAGGGTCTAAATGACTTGCACAGAAAAGAGCATGTCTGATTGAAGCCTTGAAACCTGGGCGAGGAGGGGCAAAGAAGGAAGAAGAGAAGGCACAAAGGAATCCCTATGTGGGGTCAGGGGACAAGGGGAGAACCAAACAGCAGGAGCCAGCCAATAAGGGCAGCTTTCTCATGCTTCTCGATTCTGCCTGAAGCCAGGAGTGGCTTTTTTGTTTTTGTTTTTTTGAGACAGAGTCTCACTCTGTCACCTAGGCTAGAGTGCAATGGCACGATCCTGGCTCACTGCAACCTCCACCTCCCAGGTTCAAGCAATTCTCCTGCCTCAACCTCCCGAGTAGCTGGGACTACAGGCGCCCGCCACCACGTCCAGCTAATTTGTTTTGTATTTTTAGTAGAGACGGGGTTTCACCATGTTAGCCAGGATGGTCTCGATCTCCTGACCTCATTATCTGCCCACCTCGGCCTCCCAAAATGCTGGGATTACAGGCATGAGCCACCACGCCCAGCCAGGACTATGCAATATCTTACCATTGGGGAAGCTGGGTGCAGGGTACATGGAGGTTCTCTACACTATTTTTGCAACTTTCATGTATATCCAAATATATTTCAAAAGAAAATGTTTAAGTAACTAAAAACACTTGGGTAAGGGGCGTCGTAGAATTTATTTGAATAAACTCTAAATAAATATAGGAGGCAGGTGGCCGAGTGTGGTGGCTCATGCCTGTAATCCCAGCACTTTGGGAGGCCGAGGTAGGTGGATCACCTGAGATCAGGAGTTCGAGACCAGCCTGGCCAACATGGTGAAACCCCATCTCTACTAAAAATACAAAAATCAGCCAGGCACAGTGATGCACACCTGTACCCCAGCTACTTGAGAGGCTGAGGCAGGGAGAATTGCTTGAATCCGGGAGGTGGAGGCTGCAGTGAGCTGAGACAGCACCACTGCACTCCAGCCTGAGCAACAGAGTGAGACTCTATCTCAAAACAAACAAACAAAAATATATAGGAGGCAGCACTTTGAGGTGGAAATATTTGGTTAGCCAGGAGAACAGGTTATGTTCCTCAATGTGTTACTAACACTGCATAGACTTGGGCTCATTTTCTAGCCTCTCTATAATTTAGTTTTCTCATCTATAAAATGGGAAAGAGGATCATACTATGGGATTTTCTAACATTTCTCATTCTCAGAGTAAAAACCTGGGTTTCAACACCCAAATGTTTTCAATTAGCAAACCTGCCGCATCTGGAAAAAAAAAAAAAAAAATCTCCCGAAACAACTTCCTTGTAAATTTCTGTTAGTTTCTGATTTTGACAATTCTGCAAGAATGCCCTCCTTTGGTTTTACTGCAGTTCCCAGCTGTAGTCAAGAAAGGTGCCTTGATTCTGCACACTCACCTTGATGACACAGCCCATCTCTCCTTTGCCTCTGCTATTCCTGCCACCCTGAAACATGCTTAGCCCAAGGTACGTGCTCACAAGCAAAGAACTACTGCATATGGGGAAGAGGGAGGCCAGGGCTTAGCAGTCAGACAATAAAGTTCATGACCAAAAGACTCAAGAAAATGCAATGAGAATCAAGCATGGCTCATAGACAAGAAAAGGCTTCATGAAGAAGCCATGTCTGCACAAGCACTGGGCATGCAAGCAGGTGTCCCTGCTGTCTAAACAGAAGCAACTCCTTAGAGCCACACAAGGAATGCTACTGCCACTATTAGACAATGATACTTGTATAATAAGAAATGCTAGCAAAGATGTCCACTAGAGGTTTTCAATACTTTAATTTTCAGAAACACCCATGTAGGCTTGTATTAGGATACTTTCAGCCACAAGAACAGGAACGGACGATCACACCAAAATTGTCCTTAAAAAAAAAAAAAAAAAAAAGGACATTCATGGACTCAACTGTAAGATAAAAGGCATGGTAAGTCCCTGTGTTGGTGGCTTTAGAGCTTTTCTGTCTAACGTGGTTGCTTTAACCACATGTGGCTATTGAACACTTGAAACACGGCTAGTGAGAGCTGAGATATGCTTCAAGTATACAATACTGACTAGATTTCAGAGACTCTGTACACAAAAGTGAATGTAAAACACCTCAATAATTTATCATTATAGCTGAAATCATCATTTTAAATATTAAATAAAAGAAATTGCTTGAATTTCACCTTTTAATTTTATGTGGCTACAAAAAAAATTTTAATTACATATGTGGCTCATGTTATATTACTACAGCACTGCTTTAGAGCAACTTTGCCCTGCAGAAGACATTGGTCAATGTCTGGAGACATTTTTTTTTTTGAGAGTTTTGCTCTGTCGCCCAGGCTGGAGTGCAGTGGCGCCATCTCAGCTCACTGCAAGCTCTACCTCTCGGGTTCACACCATTCTCCTGCCTCAGCCTTCTGAGTAGCTGGGACTACGGGTGCCCGCCACCACGCCTGGCTAATTTTTTTTTGTATTTTTAGTAGAGATGGTGTTTCACCGTGTTAGCCAGGATGGTCTCGATCTCCTGACCTTGTGATCCACCCGCCTCGGCCTCCCAAAGTGCTAGGATTACAGGCATGAGCCACCGTGCCCTGCCTGTCTGGAGACATTTTTGATTGTCATGACTGAGGTTGGGGGCGTGCTACTGGCATATATTGCAAAGAAGGCAGGGATGCTGAACATCTTACAATGCACCAAACAGACCCACCACAAAGAATTACCTGGCCCAAAATGTCAGTAGTCGACAAGGTCTGATAAAGCAAGTTCTCCTCTTTGCTATAAACCCTACTGGCTTCCTTTTTTTTTCTCTCTCTCTCTCTTTCCCTCTCCCCACCCTCCATCCTCTGATAGGCCCTAGTGTGTATTCCTCTCTGTGTCCATGTGTTCTCATCATTTAGCTCCCACTTATAAGTGAGAAAATGCAGTATTAGGTTTTCTTTTCCTGCGTTAGTGTGCTAAGGATAATGGCCTCTGGCTCCATCCATATTCCTGTAAAGAACATGATCTCATTCTTTTTTGTGACTGTATAGTATGCCACGGTGTACTGTTGCGGGATAATCAGAGATAGGAGAGACTGAACAGAGTGAGTTCACGAAAGGTCTATTAAAAGGTGATCACCTGGCTTAGTAGGACTAGCATCCAGGGAAGTCTGAGCCCTGGACAAAGAAAGCAGCCACCTTTTAAGTAGTCAGTGGTGATGCAGGAAGCACACTTACAGAGGCAAGAACAAAGGCAGTTGATTGGTCTTTTTTTTGAGACAGAGTCTCGCTCTGTTGCCCAGGCTGGAGTGCAGTAGCGCAGTCTCGGCTCACTGCAAGCTCCACCTCCTGGGTTCATGCCATTCTCCTGTCTCAGCCTCCCCAGTAGCTGGGACTACAGGCACCTGCCACCATGTCCGGCTAATTTACTGTATTTTTAGTAGAAATGGGGTTTCACCGTGTTAGCCAGGATGGTCTCGATTTCCTGACCTTGTGATCCGCCCGCTTCGGCCTCCCAAAGTGCTGGGATTACAGGCGTGAGCCACAGCACCCGGCGATCAGTCTTTTACATTTATCTATACTGTATGTTCTACATCCTTAGGAAGCCATGTTTCTGTATCAACCTTGTAACTTTGCAGCTGTGCTGGGCAGGTGAAGCAGGAACTCACTGAGCCTCAAAGAATGTGAAACTGGGGAGTACAGGTAAGGCTCACTGAGCACGGAAGGAAAAACAGGCAGGCAGTATTCTTCTCTAACTTAGACTACGGGGTCGGGGGTGGGTACACTACACTTAGCTTTTGAAGGAAAACGTAAAAATTTCTTGGTTGTCTTTGATTGTACTTGTAAAATTCATGAATTCCTTCTTCAGTATATGTACCACATTTTATTACTGGCTTTCTTTTAAGGTTAATTCTCCTCCTGATAGAAAGATGGCTGCCTGTAGCTATCTTCCTTGTTCTTGTCTAGTGGGGAAAGACTGGACTCTCTTAAATCCAAAGAAGAATTTTCTCCCCTAGACTGATTCAAATTTCAGGGACTTATTTCTGTGATCACCAGACAAGTACTGTTTGCATTAAACTAAACTGTTCGTATGAACTGCATAGCTTCAGAGGTGTTTGAACCAGAGTGACTCCGTCTTGAATAGGTGCTGGGTAAAATGAGGCTGAGACCTAATGGGCTGCATTCCCAGGAGGTTAGGCATTCTTCGTCACAGGATGAGATGGGGGACAGCAGAAGATACAGGTCACAACGACCTTGCTGAGAAAACAGGATACAGTAAAGAAACCAGCCAAAACCTACCAATACCAAAATGGCAATGAAAGTGACCTCTGATTGTTCTCAGTGCTCATTATACACTGATTATAATGCATTAGCATGCTAAAAGACACTTCCACCAGTGTCATGACAGTTTACCCTACATGGTCTAAAAAGGGGAGGAACCCTCAGTTCAGGGAATTGTCCGCCCCTTTCCCAGAAAATTCATGAATAATTCACCCTTTGTTTAGTATATAATCAAGATGTAAGTTTACTCAGTCGAGCAGCCCATGCTGCTGCTCTGCCTATGGAGTAGCCATTCTTTTATTCTTTTACTTTGAGATAGTCTCGCTCCGTCGCCCAGGCTGGAGTGGAAAGGCGTGATCTCGGCTCACTGCAACCTCCGCCACCCAGGTTCAAGCAATTGTCTGCCTCAGCCTCCCGAGTAGCTGGGATTACAGACGCCTGCCACCACACCGGCTAATTTTTTTTTTTTTATCTTTAGTAGAGACGGGGTTTCACCATCTTGGTCAGGCTGGTCTTAAACTCCTGACCTCGTGTTCCACCCACCTCGGCCTCCCAAAGTGCTGGGATTACAGGTGTGAGCCACTGCGCCCAGCCCCTTTCTTTTACTTTCTTAATAAACTTGCTTTCACTTTATAGACTTACCCTAAATTCTTTCTTGCACGAGGTCCAAGAACCCTCTTTTGGTGTCTTGATCGGGACCCCCTTGTGGTAACAATAGTAAAAGGTATACTTCTGTTATTACTCTCTGAAAGAGCTCTGGTATTAAAACAATTGTTAACAAAGAGTAATGGCTACCCACAAGAAACATGTAGCTCTCATATAGTTACTTCAACAAAGTGCTTTAAGTAATTATTAATATTTTCCATTATCAAATAAAGATGCGTTCTTTTCCAACACTGCACTGGCAAAACAGTATGTTCTCATTAACTGAGGTTTAAACAATTAGTTTTATTTCTCTCCATACCTAGTATCCAAATATCTATTTGCTTGGTTATAAGACCAAACAATTTTTGTTATCACTTATTCTTCAGATGAAATTCAATCAACCATGCATGACATTTTTAATTAAACTGATTTTCAGAAAGCGCATAGAAGTGATGTGGGGAACAGCAGGAGGATGAACTGCAGAGTATAAACAGAAAGAGCTGTTCTCCATTTTTAACCAAATCAATATTCAATCATCTTAGTGCCTTGAAAAGCTACAAATAAGGGACATAACATGAGACTTACTTTATAGAAGAGGAAAAAAAAAAAAAAAGATGTGCTTTTAATCTTTTTCTTTGCAGAAGAGGACCCGAGATTTTGAAGACACAAAGACAAATGTGCCTTGTGTTAAAGTGATCAGACATCAAGTTAAATCTCCTCAGAAAGGTGTTCATTCGGGGAACTTCGGCTCACTCATTTTTTTTTTTTTTCTTGAGATGGATTTTTTTTTTTTTCAGGCTGGAGTGCAATGGCGCGATCTCGGCCCACCGCAACCTCCGCCTCCCAGGTTCAAGTGGTTCTCCTGCCACAGCCTCCCGAATAGCTGGGATTACAGGCATGTGCCACCATGCCTGGCTAATTTTGTATTTTTAGTAGAGACAGGTTTCTCCATGTTGGTCAGGAGAACTCCCGACCTCAGGTGATCCGCCCGCCTCAGCCTGCTCACTCATTTTAAAGACATCCACGTTGGTTCGCATTTTTCTTTCTCTTAAGTTATCTACCACCGTCTCCTTCAAGTTTCCTATAATTGAAAATGTACCACCTGGGCTAAAGAGAGAACATTCTCAACCTCGGTTTCTCCCCCAAGCCTCACCTTGAGCACCCACCTGCCCTCTTCTCTCATCCCTCCAGGCCCATATTCTAAACGTGTGACCATCAGCATAGGACTTAGTAACTGCATAACCGGGAAATCCACTCTGGTGAAGAGGCACACTACCCTCTTTTCAGCTGTTTAATCCACTCACTTCTCCTAAAGGGAAGTTAAAGAAAGCTATATTTTTGGTTAGGGTAACGCTAACTGCTGTATAACAAAGAAACCCCACAACTCCAACGGCTTAACAATAAAAATGTAGCTCTCACTCACTTAACACTTTAGTGTGTTTGCTCTGGTTGGAGTGGAGGAGGAAGGCCTGGAGGGAGGTCTGGAGGGGAGTAGGCTCTACCTTTTTCCCACAGGCAGTGTCCAGCTCTCCTGGCGTGTCACCTCCCCAAGGGCAGGTAAGGAAGACACATGCACTGCTTAGCCACCTCTGCCTGGGTGCCACCAACATCATTTCCATTCATAGGTGAAACTAAGTAACATCCCTAGCTAAGCAGCTGCTTTCCAGGAAGCATCCTGTACCATGGAAGGGCCCATGAATTTTGGGTGGACAGTGGCTTTCTCTGCCGCAGATGTCAAAGCAGCATTACTTCATGGGTCCCACACAAGGACAGAGAAGGACAAGTCTAAAACTTAAAGTCAGTTATTCTAAAAGCCTGATGCCTATTCCTTAAACTGCACATTTGTCCCTTGCAACAGGAGATGACACATTTTCCAAAGACTGTCAACGGGAATGTTCAAAGGCAACAGGAGTTAAAAGAATGAACTTTGAGTTCATGTGAGCTGGTTATAAATCCTACTCTGCTCCTGCTTTCTAAGTGACCCTGGGCAAATTGCTGAACCTCTCATCCTGATTCCTTATCTCTCAGAAGAGGATATTAATACATACTTAGTCAAATTATTGGGATTATTAAATGAAACCATGTATTTGAAGTGCTTAGCCTGTGCTGAGCTTACAGAGCTTACAGTAATGTTTGATAAATGATAGTCTGGCTAGTAAATGTTCTAATTTATGTGACAAAAATTGTTATTTTAATCAACAGGACCGTTTTGAACCCTGGTTCAAATGAATAATGGTAAACCCAGTCTCCTTAAAGGTTCAAGGAACAATTACAATTCTAACAGAATTGAATTAGAATTGGTTTAAAAGAGAAGACTCTTCTTTGAAAGACACATTTAAAACATTCTGTCTCCCTTTTAGTTCTACGAACCTCAAATCAAAGAACTTCAAGGTATGAGACAAAACACATTTTGTCTTGGCTTACCTTTGTTGGAATTATTCATGTGTGCATGTGTGTAAATTACTGCCTTCTTCAGCTGAATTGTCCATGCAAATTTCTCATACCCTCAGAGAGATCATTAATTCATGAGATTTTTATAAACTTAAAATCTGAAGAAAAGATAATAGATGATGTTGGTATAAATGAAGCCAGATTCCCATCCTTTGATGTTCCAGAAGGATTCCATCAGCTTCCAGACATTTTCAGCCTGGCTGAATGTAAAACAATTGCCTCCTTCAGAGACAAATGCCAAAGTGTGGAGTTCCAATATAAAACATTAGAACAATTCTATGACCATTTATGAGTTTGAACCTTTCTTCGGAATCTATTTCCAAAGTGATATTTTTTTTTAGTGATATTATTTTAGGCTCATATTCAAATAAAGCAACTTAACAAGAATAAGCTTTTTGTCATGGCAGAGAAGAAAAAAACAAAAAAGAGAAATGAAAAAGGACCGAGTCTTTGTGCACAGAGTAGCTTTCACCTTGTCACTCATTCCACATCGCTCCTCTTCTGATAATTAAGTCACTTAATGTGGCCATCAATGGACTTTGTACCTAAACAATCCCTCACCAAATCTCAGAGGCCAGGAGAGAGGGGGACGGGGAATAGGATGGGGTAGGGACAGAGGATGGAGCCAGGGCTCTGCTGCAGAAAGGTCCCAAGTGAGAAGCCAAATGGCAGGTCATCAGAAAGGACCATGACCTGGGGCTCCTGGCTCATGTCAGGATATACATTTCAAATACTTTAAAGTCAAGAGCTGGTGGACACTGAGGCAGGATGCAAGTTGGGTGAGGAGCAGAGTTAAGAGAGTCCTGACTGGCTGCCATGACTAGCTGCAGAATACTCCCACACCTTGCCTCGGTGGCCCGTCAGCTGCATAGCAAGCTGGTGCCTTGGGAAGGCTTCAGCATTTTCTATAATATGAACGAATGGCCAGGCTTCATACCCTCTTTCTCCATGTGTCCATTGGGCACCAACATTTTACAAGTCTCTGTCCTGAGCCCTGGAGATACTAAACTGAAAAGGTGCTCAGGTCAGAGAGAAATGAATGAACAGGCCAGGCACGGTGGCTCACGCCTGTAATCTCAGCACTTGGGGATGCCGAGGCGGGCGGATCAAGAGCAGTTCGAGACCAGCCTGACCAACATGGTAAAACCCCGTCTCTACTAAAAATACAAAAATTAGCCGGGTGTTGTGGCACCAGCCTGCAATCCCAGCTACTCGGGAGGCCGAGGCAGGAGAATTGCTTGAACCCGGGAGGCAGAGGTTGCAGTGAGCCAAGATCTCACTGCTGCACTCCAGCCTGGGCAACAGAGGGAGACTCTGTCTCAAAAAAAAAAAAAAAAAGAAAGAAAGAAAGAAATGAATGAACAAATTGATGCAGTATAATCAGCAATGGGCACAGGGCATTCTGAGAGCACAGAAGAGAAGATGTAAAAGACAGCAAACAAGAGGCACTGCCAGGGGGAGGGTGACAGGGCTGAGCTGATTTTCTCATTCAGATCTCATAAGCAAATGGCTAAATAGCAGTCAGCTCATATCAGTTACCAATTTCGTTACAGCAAACCACCCAAGGCATTTATTGTGGCTCCCATAACAGGAGCTATGTTTTGTGGGTCAGCAGCTTGGGGCTGGGCTCAGCTGAGCTGTTCTTTTGCTGTCTTGGCTAGGGACATTCATGTCCGCAGTCATCTGATAGCTCAGCTGGCATGGGATGGGCTAGTATGACCAGGCTCACCTGCCTGGCTGTTGATGCTGTTTCCTGGGTTTCTCTTTGCATCGTTTTAGAATTCCAAGAGGGCAAGGCCTAAACTCAAGAGTTTATCAAACTTCAGCCTGTATCATGTTTACTAATGTCCAATTGACCAAAGCAAGTTATTTGGCCAAGCCTAGAGCAATGTGAAAGGAAACTAATAAGTAAGGGCATGCATACCAGTAGGTACAGTTCACAAGGGCTAATATTTCAACACTCCACCATAGCTCTCTTCTCTGAGTTATCCTAGATAGGTTATTAGGCACCCCTGAGGAACTCCAACTCCACTTATCTCCATCCTTCACAGGGGAACAAGCTCATTCAAGGGTCTAGGTCAGGAGTCATCTCTGGTGATAGCCAAAGCCTCCAAAGCTACCCCAGCTCCCAGCATGAGGATCCCTGGGGTCAAGATGGGGCCCAGGCCCCTCACAGCCTGCCTGGGCAGAGTTTCAGGAAGCATAGCCCTCAGGCCAACAGCCCCCAGTCAACACACACCAGGAGAACAAAGGAAAAGAGAAAGTCCTGGGGAAGACAGATGTTTAGGAGAAGCAAAAAGAGGACTTAGTGGCCTTGAGGTCCCCTTGAACTCCAGACATGTAATTTCTAGGGGCATAAGTACCCAGTACATTCATATCTCAACAAGACCCTGGACAGTAACCCCTACTCAAAAGGTCTCCCCCATAACTCAGGTACACATACACACTTAACCATTCTTTACAAGAGCATAGAATCTTGGTGTTGTGAACAACTAGGAAGGTTTTTTGTCTGAAGTCTCATTGCTCTGATCAGTAAACTGAGGCCCAAGGTGGTTAAGTGACCAACAAAATAATAAGTTCAGAACCAGGAGCGGGTATAGCAAAAGGATTAAGAATACAGAACCTTAGGTCAGGCATGGTGGCTCATGCCCATAATCCCAGCACTTTGGGAGGCCAAGACAGGAGAATCACTTGAGCCCAGGAATTTAAGATCAGCCTAGCCAACACAGTGAGACTCCATCTCTACAAAAATTTAAAAAATGAGCTGGATATGGGGGCAGACACCTGTGGTTCCGGGTACTTGGGAGGCTGAGATGAGAGGATTGCTTGAGCCCAGGGGGTCGAGGCTGCAGTGCGCCAGGATAGCACCACTGCACTCCAGCCCGGGTGACAGAGTGAGACCCTGTCTCAAATAAAGAGAAAAAAAAGAATACAGAATTGAACAGTATGATAGCTGTGGGGTTTATTTCCATACCTGATTAAATCACAATGAATTTTTTTTTAAATTTATCATTATAATTTTCATTAGCTATAACTGTTAGTTAACTGTAATTTACTGTGTATTTCAAAATAGCTAGAAGACAAGATTTGTACAATGTGTCCAGCACATGGAAAAGATAAATGTTTGAGGTGATGGATATCCCAGTTACTCTGATGAGATCATAACACATTGTATACATGGATCAAAACACCAAATGTGCCCCAAAAATATGTACAGTTCTAAGAATTTTTAAATACAAAAGAAAAGGAATTCACCAAAATTATGTTCACAGAAACTAGAAACATTTAATATCTCTGTGATTAGAAGTACCAAATAATATGACTAAAAATTATTAGATATGAAAGATCTGATTTTTATTGTTTAATCTAGTGATTAGGAAACGTGAAATATTTAAATAATCTTATTTGAAATGAGTTTTATTCCTGGAATTTATTTGACTATAACTTTTCACTTAGAAAAGAGTCACAGATAAATCACAAACCTCTGTTGGCCACAATCACTTTTCTGTTCACATTAGCTTTAAAAAAAAAAAAAAAAAAAAAAAACACCTTTATTTTTAGAGCAGTTTTAGGTTCACAGCAAACACATCAGACTTTTTAGCAATAACTTGTTTTCATTAAAGAATTAAAACTTGACTATCACCACTGTAATTTTATTTTTTATTTATTTTTATTTATTTTTTATTTTTTATTTTTTTATTTTTTTTGAAACAGAGTCTCGCTCTGTCACCCAGGCTGGAGTGCAGTAGCGCCATCTTGGCTCACTGCAAGCTCCGCCTCCCGGGTTCACACCATTCTCCTGCCTCAGCCTCAGGAGTAGCTGGGACTACAGGCGCCCACCACCACACCCGGCTAATTTTTTGTGTTTTTAGTAGAGACAGGATTTTACCATGTTAGCCAGGATGGTCTCGATCTCCTGACCTCGTGATCTGCCCGCCTCAGCCTCCCAAAGTGCTGGGATTACAGGCATGAGCCACCGCGCCCAGCCTCACCATTGTAATTTTTAAAATGCCAAGATGCTAAGATCAAAGTAGCTTGTATTAAATCCTATATTATTTTCTTGAAAGATCGTGAATAGACACCTTTGCAAAACCTAGAACTTTTAGTCACTATTCTAATTTACTGAAGAAAGCAAATCTTCCCCTCATACACAGAGCCTAACAAAGTCAAGATCCATCTAAGGCAGGGTTTCCCCACCTCTGCACCCTGGGACTGGAGAATTCTCTGTTGTGGGGGCGTCCTGCGCATTGCAGGATGTTTAGCAACAACCTTTACACGCTAGATGCCAGTAGCCCACCCAGAAACACTCTCCCTGCCAGCCCTAGTCATGAGGATCAAAACATCTCCAGACATTGCCAAGTGTCTCTTAGGAAAGAATCATCCCCAGTTGAGAGCCACTGATATAAGCAAATCAAAGTCAATCAGAGCCTAAGATATATTTAATATACTCAATGTCTGCTTTCTTCACCTTCCCATAGCAAGTTACAGAAGTAATCAGAGCTACATGTGTTGATAACTCCTATATGCCAGCTAAGCATTCTCTGATTTCATCCTCCCAACAATTTTCTAATTTGGGTGTACGTCCAGTAAGATCTCTAGAGGGGAATTAAGACTGGATGAAAGAGAGGATTCTAGACCTATGGAAATAGTGGCTAAAGTTGGGCAAAGGGTTGGTCCATCAGACCCTTGAGGGGGACAATGCAAATGTTATATATCAATCCTTGATATTAAATTCAAGGGCTGTGTTTGCTCTAACATCTAGATCATATATGTTTTTCTTTTTTTTTTTTTTTAAGAATTCTAAGATGATAACCACTATTTATTTTTCCAATTCTTCCCCCACTTTCAACCTACCAACAAATTTACAAATCACTTTTGTTCTAGGCCTCGTAATCTTCTGATAAGAAATCTAAATTATTACCCCAAAATAATCAATCAAAAAGGTAAAATCCAGGACAGCCCTAGTCAATTTGGGAAAACTGGTCACCCCACCCATACTTCACCCTTCTTTTTTGTAAATTTCTGTCATTTGGTTAACAATCCTTCTACTTTCTGTTTTGAGTCTTTGTTGTAGCTGCAGTAAGAGAGAAGCTAGATTATCCTTTATTGAGCCTAGGCCAAATGGTCAGTGCTGCCAACTGACAATAAAATTTCCAGATCATAAAATTCAGTCATGACGGCTTAAGTGCTAGGTGCATCATATGTTCTCACTCATAAGTGGAAGCTAAGCTATGAGGATGCAAAGGCATAAGAATGACACAGTCGACTTTGGGAACTCATGGGGGAAAGTGTGGGAAGTAGGTGAGGGATAAAAGACCACAAATAGGGTGCAGTGCGTACTGCTCAGGTGATGGGTGCACCAAAATCTCACAAATCACCACTAAAGAACTTACTCATGTAACCAAACACCACCTGTTCCCCCAAAACCTATAGAAATAAAAAACAAACATTTTTTAAAAGAAAAATTTTCCAACACAGAGATAAGAGGAAGGAAACCTGCTGCTGCTACTCCCAAAGACATTTCCATTTTCGAAGGAACTTTTCCAGCCTGCAGATAGATCACGTATGTCTTTAAATACTCAACAGAAGGTCCTTCGTATACTTTATAAAGACTAAGATCCAACAAGTGATCACAGAGAGTTTTTAGCAAATAAGGAGAAAATCCATATCCATATCCATATATTGTACAAAATGTGCTGGGTCCCTAAACTATTGGTTTCAATGTGTTTCTATCCCAAACCAAAATATTCTTGGGAGCTTTATCCATTTAGCAATCTTGCTCCTTCAAAGAAAATAGAAAACCTTAAATTGCTTAGGACTTTGTATATAACACATCACGCTAAAAATAGCAGACATCTTCATCTAATCCTTCCAACATCTCTGTGAAGGGAGTTTCATCCTCAGGTTTCTGCTGTGGTGACTGAAGTTCTGAGAGCCTCTGTTTCACTGATCAGCAGTGACAGAGGCTGGATTGAACTTTGTGGAATGACAAAACAATGCCCTTGGTGTTTCAGCCCTTATCCCAGAGTTCTGCACCACGCCAGTCAGCACATAGTAGTGATTAAGGGTGAAAATGCATTACATTAAAATAAGAAGGAAGTTTTAGGTTAAATATGATGTTTGAGAAAAATATCTTCTATGTGGCACTGGAGATAGACATGTGTGTTTGGAAATATCTTGTACATGATATTTTGGGTAGAAATGAAGTGAGCTGACGGAAAAGAATTTGAAGAACGTAACTCAGCAAGAAGAATATGTCTCCAGGAAAAAGCAATTTTAAAGGAAGCAAGAAAGAGGAACTGAGTTTGGGATACAGCTTGGGCGAACCCAAGGCATCTTCCTAGGAGAAAGGGATGACTGTGGAGAAAATGAGATTGCATTGAGCTTGCTTGCTGAGGAATTCCTGGCACAGTGCCTTTCCCCCCCTGGTTTTGTTGTGATCAAGGTCAGTTAACCAGGTGTCCGTGAGTTCGTGGTAAGCTCCCCTCCCACGCATCACATCACTGCATGGAAGGAAACCTGAGAGGGAAGAAGAGGGGCTGTCGATGCCAATTGTATTTTCATTCAAGCTTTCTGGATTGCAAGAGATTTAGGGACTGTGCACCATGAGCAAGCTACTCTTCCCAAATTTGTGATCATCCTCCATTTGCCGCTAGGGGACTTACATCATCACAACACATTTAGGTTTCCTGACAAGCTAACATCAGGAGCACGCTGCATCTGGCCTCCGTGTTCAGTGGCGTGGCCAGGGAATTCTTTTGAGTTCAAGATTCCTGTTCCCAAACTCAAAGAGTAAAGGAAGAAAGACAAAAGCAAAGCCCCAGACAGGCAGACTGTGTCCTGGCTGTGAAGCCAGGTTGTAAGTCGGAGAAGCACAGCTCCACATCTGGAAAAGGGGGTCGACAGCACCCTGAGGGTGTGGGGCAGGCAAGAGCCTACCAAGCCCTGTCCTCTGGAAACCGGATGTCAGCAACAGGAGCAACTGAGGCAGCTGTCACTCCAAGGGCTGACAAGCCCTTGAGGCACCTCCGATCTGATGAGAATTTGGAGGCATTTGTTTCCTTCCTCCCACTGACCTTTGTCAGCAGCAGGTTATCAGCCCCACCCACCTACCTGTTCCCCCACCAGGTTGTAATAGACATGCACCACCCGCACGGGAGCATCCCCCACCAAGTTGTAATAGACATGCACCATCCGCACGGGAGCATCCCCCACCAGGTTGTAATAGACACGCACCACCCGCACGGGAGCATCCCCCACCAGGTTGTAATAGACATGCACCACCCGCACGGGAGCATCCCCCACCAGGTTGTAATAGACACGCACCACCCGCACGGGAGCATCCCCCACCAGGTTGTAATAGACATGCACCATCTGCACGGGAGCATCCATTTTCATCACAGATCTGGTGGAGAAAATGTCGTCTTTCCCCTAGCACCAAAGTCGGTATATTATGGAGTACAATACCAAACTCACAAGAATTTCTTTTTTTTTTTTTTTTTTTTTTGAGACAAGAATCTCACTCTGTCACCCAGGCTGGAGTGCAGGGGCGCCATCTCGGCTCACTGCAAGCTCCGCGTCCCGGGTTCACGCCATTCTCCTGCCTCAGCCTCTCCAGTAGCTGGGACTACAGGCGCCCGCCACCACGCCCGGCTAATTTTTTGTATTTTTAATAGAAACGGGGTTTCACTGTGTTAGCCAGGATGGTCTCGATCTCCTGACCTCGTGATCCACCCGCCTCAGCCTCCCAAAGTGCTGAGATTACAGGCGTGAGCCACCGCGCCCGGCCCATGACTTTCTAAAAGTTAAAAAAGATTCTAAATATCATACCTGAGCAGAACCACTTAAAAGACTGTCCCCCTCCTCAGATCTCGAGGGGAGGGCAGGAGAGGTGACGTGAGGGTGAGGCATTTACTTGTTTGGGGTGTTCAGGGTACTTCTGGGGAAACTTGAGAAGCCCATCCCCATCCCCACCCAGTGAATCTGGACTTCTGGGTGCACACCGGTCTGAGGAGAGCTCCCAGCAGGGCCTGGGTACTGGGCCCCCATCTCTTTTCTCTCACTGGTTTTAAGGGTGTCAGAGTCCAGCAGGTACCTACAGATCTAAACCCAGAAAGAGCACCCTCAAACTCCTCTTAGTCCCTTGAGCAAGCTCCCTTAGTCAGTATGAAATCTGAAGCTGCCAAACAATGCAGAAGAAAAGGAGTCAAGACTGGGAAAAGAAGAGGAAAATAACAATTTAAGATGCATTTCTTTCTTCCCAGAAGCTCAGCGTCTGGTAACAATGGATTAGAAACACTACTTCCCTTTCCCTCAGCCAGGAGATCAGGCAGCAAGTACTCCCAGTTGGAGGTCTTCACCAGGGTTTTATTTCAAGTCTGAGATTTTTTTGTTTTGGTGTTTTGTTTGTTTTTCAGGAAACAGAGAATTTTTAAAAAGACAATTCATGAGGTTTTTCATTTTTCTTTAACTTTTGTTTTGACGTGAGATACAAGTGTTCCCATTGTGGAACATGAAATATGTACATATATAATTCCTGAAAGTCCCTTTAGCCCAAAATAGGAAGAAAGGCAGACAGACAATCTTTGGGGAGGCGATACCTTTCTGGCAGGGATTGAATTGTCCAGGATAACGCTGTCCAGATTCCAGCCTAGACGTGTGCGCCGAGGGGCCTGCAGGAGATCTGGGAATTATTAACTGCAAGAGCAGCCCTGCACACTTTTCAGTTCTGCTTGCTGCTGCAAGGGAGGATTCTGAAGGCAGGATGCAAAGTGGTGTTATTAGCAGAAAGCCGCCTCTAGCGTGAATGGTGTGCAGCTGCTCCCTCCCTCCCTCCCCCACAGCCAAGTGCAGGCGTTTTGAAGGGAGTGCTAGAGCTCCTAAAGTGATGAAAAGGAAACACCTTCCTAACCCAAAGGTGTTTCTAATTACAGCAGCTAATTACCAAACCTCCACTGCATTTAATTGCCACAAACAAAATCACAAAAGAACAATTAACAAGTAAAGCCCTGTACTAACAGTTGTGCCTAAAAAGGAAGTAGAGAGAGGGAGGGAGAGAGGAGGGAAAAGAAAGAGAATCTAAATCCTGTAGTCTGTTGTGAGCAGGTATACAGTTATTGTAAATAGTTTCTATGAACATTCACTTGTGAAATCTCAGGGTATTAAGTCTGCCAAAATCATCAGCTCAAAGTAGTGAAATTGATAACTGGTGAATGAACAACCAAGACCAATTATTTACGTTTTTGTTCACCTGAGTTTCTCAAGCTTCTGCTCGGCTCATATTGATCTCCAGTTGGCTCAAGACATCTGTTTTTCCAGTTTTGTCAACATCCCCAGAGTTGCTTTTCATAAGTTATGATTTTGACAAAAGCTTAGAAAGGAGTGTGTTGATCTCACAGCAAAAAATGTGGCTTATCTCTAAAATGGAAAAGCCAAAATTCCTGAAGTTCAAGTGCTTGCACATGACACAGTTCACACACAAAAAACTCCATACCTGCTGTTATGGGTTGAATTGTGCCCACTCCCCTTCGTATGTTGAAATCCTGAGCCCCAGTACTTCAGAATGTGACCTTATTTGGAAATAAGGTTGTGGCAAATGAATTAGTTAAGGTTGTTACAGAAGGTAGCTAGTTAGGCATGAGCGTGACAGAAGAGGGCTCCCCCGACCCACACCCCAACAGGAAAGTCAGGTGGCCACCAGGTGATGGTTAGGCAGTTGTCACACTGTGACAGCACCAGGGAAAGGCAATTTCCCTGTAGATAGAAAACACCTGAAATTGGTGATCAACAGCTTCTTTTTTTTTTTTTTTCGAGATGGAGTCTCGCTCTGTCGCCCAGGCTGTAGTGCAGTGGCACGATCTCAGCTCGGCATGATCTCGGCTCACCACTACCTCCGCCTCCTGGGTTCAAGTGATTCTCCTGCCTCAGCCTCCTGAGTAGCTGGGATTACAGGGGCACGCCACCACACCCAGCTAATTTTTGTATTTTTCATAGAGACGGGGTTTCACCATGTTGGTCAGGCTGGTCTTGAACTCCTGACCTCTTGATCTGCCCGCCTCGGCCTCCCAAAGTGCTGGGATTACAGGCATGAGCCACCATGCCCGGCCAACAGCTTCTTAATAAAATCTCAGGAATTGGGCTTGGGCTCGAGCATGTGCATTATGAGGCAAAATGGCAGAGGATGACCTTCTGGGGGCATTCCAGCAGAAAAGGGAAGAAGGCCTCAGGCGAGCCAGTCACACTGCGCATGCTCACCTCTCAAGCGCTAGTAGGCCATGGCTCATGTGAGCAGGTCACCCTAAGGGAAGGATCAAGGAAAAGGGGCGCAGGACGGAGAAGTATGCCAATGTGTAAAACCCTAAGTCAAAGGCCACATGCTGCACTTGACCTCCAAAATGTCCACTTGGCACTCTTCCAAGTGCACTTGACTTCCTTTTCATTCCTGCTCTGAAGCTTTTTAACACACTTTCACTCCTGCTCTAAAACTTGCCTCCATCTCTTCTTCTGCCTCATGCCCTTCAATCGAATTCTTTCTTCTGAAGAGGCAAGGATCAAGGTTGCTGCAGACCCTTACAGATTCACCGCTGGTGACTTGGATAACTTCTGCTGGTAATAAGATGACAGTCATGCTGGAGTGAGGAGGCCCTAATCCAATTTGACCAGTGTCCTTATAAAAAGAGGAAATTTTGACACACACACACAGAACACCATGGAAAGATGAAGGCAGAGTGATGTGCCACAAGCCAAGGAACACCAAAGATTGCCAGCAAGCCGCCAGAAGTTAGAAGAGAGGCATGGAACAGATTCGTCCGCACGGCTGTCAGAAGGAACCAACCCTGCCACATGTTGACATGGACTTCTAGCCTCCAGAACTGTGACATGATAAATTATAGCAGCCCAGCCAACTAATATAGCTACTGATTCTACCTCATGATGCCCTTGCCATTGGGCCTCTGCCCTATTTCCCCATTTGCCACCACACTCGTTCAGTTGTTCATCGCCTTCTACCTGGACGATTGCAACAGCCTCCTAGCTGCTCTGCTGCCTCCAGAGTTTGCCATCATCCAGCATCCCCTGCACCAGGGTGAGCTTTCCTTACTACAACTCTCACCATAGACTCTGTTAACTCAAAATTAGAGACAGGTCTCCATCAATTAAGAAAGTTTATTTTGCCAGGGTTAAGGACACACTTCTGACACAGCTTCAGGAGGTCCTGATGACATGTGCCCAAGGTGGTCGAGGTACAGCTTGCCTTTTGTTTGTTTGTTTTTTGTTTTTTGGAGATGGAGTCTCGCTGTCTCCCAGGCTGGAGTGCAGTGGCGCGATCTCAGCTCACTGCGAGCTCCGCCTCCCGGGTTCACACCATTCTCCTGCCTCAGCCTCCTGAGTAGCTGGGACTACAGGCACCTGCCACCACGCCTGGCTAATTTTTTGTATTTTTAGTAGAGACGGGGTTTCACCATGTTAGCCAGGATGCTCCTGATCTCCTGACCTCGTGATCTGCCCGCCTTGGCCTCCCAAAGTGCTGGGATTACAGGCGTGAGCCACTGCACCCGGCCAGCTTGCCTTTTTTTTTTTTTTTTTTTTTTTGAGATGAAGTCTTGCTCTGTTGCTCAGGCTGGAGTGCAGTGGCATGATCTCGGCTCACTGCAACCTCCACCTCCTGGGTTTAAGCGATTCCCCTGCCTCAGCCTCCCAAGGAGCTGGTACTACAGGTGCGTGCCACCACGCCCAGCGAATTTTTGTATTTTTGGTAGAGACGGGGTTTCATCACGTTGGCCAGGCTGGTCTCGAACTCCTGACCTCGTGATCTGCCCACATCAGCCTCCCAAAGTGCTGTGATTACAGGTGTGGGCCACTGCACCTGGCCATGCTTGCTTTTATACAGTTTAGAGAGACATGAGGCATCAATATGTGTAAGATGAACATTGGCTCTGTCAGATAAGGCAGGACAGGACAACTTGAAGTAGGGTCTTTCAGGTTAGAAGTAGATAAGAGACAAAAGGTTGCATTCTTTTGAGTCCTTGATCAGCCTTCCACTGAATACACCATTTAGTCTGGGTCAGTGAATCTGCATTATTACATAAAAAATAAGGCAGAGGAAGCAATCAGATAGCATTTGTCTCAGGTGAGCCTCAGCAGGGATGACTTTGAGTTCTGTCTGTCCTTTGTCCACAAGGAAATTGTGAAGGAGGTATGTCACTTCTTAACTTTGTAGCTATCTTATTTAGGAATAAAATGGGAGGCAGGTTTGTCTGACATAGTTCCCAGTTTGACTTTTCCCCTGACTTAGTGATTTTGAGGTCCCGAGATTTATTTGCCTTACGCAGCTCTCAGGATTGGAATAATAATAAAAGCAATAAGAAATTAATAACCTCTTGATGAGTATATTGTAAACGTCAGGCATTGTGCAAGGCATAAGAAAAACAAAGAAACGTAAAATGTAGTCCCTATTTTCCAGGAGCTCCCAACCAAATGGGGTGGGTGAGGGCAGGTACATAATAGATAATTAGAGAGATGGTGCAATATGCATAGGGCACCATGGAGGGTGGGCATCATTGAAGTAGGGGACATATTGTGAGGGGGTCTCCAGAAATGAAAGATTCCTGAGCAGAGTCCCAAAACACTGGATCTCAATTCTGGCTGCATTCCACAATCACTTGGGAAATTTCACCAGTGTAGATACCTGTGTCTGACCGGCCCCCAGACATTGATTTAATTGGCCTGGGATGCGGCTTGGTTTTAGGAAGTTGCAAAAGATCTCCAGGTGAGTCTAATGGGCAGCCAGTTTTGAGAACCTGTGTCCTAAAGCACTGATTTTCTGCAAATTGGAATCACCTGGAGAGTTTTAATAAACTCCAACGGCTGGGTCCCACCCCTAGAGATTGGATTTAATTGGTTTGGGTGCTGCCAGAAACTAAAGCAGTTTTTAATGCTCCCCAGGTGATTGTAATGCGCAGACGAGGTCAAGAACCACTGCCTGAGAGGAATGCTTCTCAAAATTGAATGTGCATAGGAATCAGCTGGAGATCTTGTTAATACGCAGATTCCTAGTCAGTAGGTCTAGGGTGAGGTCTTAGGTCTTACCTGTCTAAGGGAAGCCCTAGGTGCTGATGTCACTAGTCTTGCAGCCACACGTAGATTAGCAAGGCCCTAAGGAATGAGCACAAGTCCTCCAGGTGGAACTAATGTGGTCCTGAACTAGGATGGTGCTACAGGAGAGAGAACAAGGGATGGACTAGAGAGATTCTTAGCAATTCTTCAGTGAGACCTGGTATTTGATAATGCATGTGAGAACGAGAAAGATGAGGGCTACAGTCGTGTTTCTAGCATGGAAGCCTCAGCCTTCACATTCAGCACAAGAACATCCCAAATAATGCCAAAGACTTGCTGGATTCGTGGTCTGTTTCATGTTCACCAAGTACCATCTCCAGTGCTCCAGCTCAAATGTCCTTTCCTTTGTCATTGTCCCAGACACCTCGCAGACAGAATCAATCACGCCTTCCTTGCTTTTCTTTTTTCTTTTTTTATTTATTATTATTATTATTATTATTATTATTGAGATGGAGTCGTGCCCTGTGGCCCAGGCTGGAGTGCAGTGGTGTGATCTCAGCTCACTGCAACCTCTGCTTCCCGGGTTCAAGCGATTCTCCTGCCTCAGCCTCCCGAGTAGCTGGGATTACAGGTGCGTGCCACCACACCTGGCTAATTTCCTTCCTTGCTTTTCTTTCCTCTTTCCCCAAAACAAAAAGTACAAATCTTCACGCTTGCGGGGTGGGCCACGTCAGCATGTGCTTGAGAGAGCAGGCTGGGTGGCAGATGTGAGAACAGGAAAGAGCTCATGCCCTATACAAAGGAGCAGTAGCTACTCAGATGCCCCTGTGTGTGGCTTCACAGGAATATGGACCCAGTGTTGCCAGATCATTCATTTTCTAAGAAAAGCTGGAAATCTAGAATTTTCAGATCATTCATTTTCTAAGAAAAGCTGAAAATCTAGAATTTGATGTGAAAACTCCAGGGTGTTAAAGGTTGGCGATTCAAATATTTTCAAACATCCTGTGGGCCAAACAAAATGGATCTGTGGGCTCAAATATAGCTGGGGGCCCCTTAATCATAACCTGTGCACCCTGTATCCTGCCACTTCCCAGTATACAATGACCGCTGTAACAGAGCTAATCTGGAATGCCATTTCAGCTAAGATGAAGAAGGGCCAGCTACGGGGCCTTGAACTGCTTGGGTGTGACCAGAACAAAGGGTGGGTGGGGTGGGTGAGTACAGGAGGAGAGTGCAGCACTGACAGGTAAAGCTAAGAAGCAGACTGATACTAGGCCAAGAGAGTCTGAAAATCAAACAAAGGCAACTTGGGCTTGATCCTGGAGATGATGGGGCCTGTGCTGGCTTGTGCTTTGGGAAGAAAGAAGGCAAGTGTGTCCCACTCCACTTTATCTTTGTTTCTTTCTAGAATGTAGTCCTTTGTGGCCTAGTACCACAGGTCTGCTTTTATCAAAGGATGCAGGGTGACCAACTCAAATGTCTTCGGGAACCATTCTGCAAACCCATATGTGTGTATCCAGCCAGGTATAAGACAGTTATAATTTGGGAATTGTAGGGTATTGGCTAGCTGGAGATAGACTTTCAGATTCAAAATTTCAAAAAATATTGTGGATGGAGAAAAAAATTGCCCTAGAAGTTCTAGCTTGCAACCTCTGGATAAAGGTTTTCTTAACCTCAAAAGATACTACTGGTACCCTCAAAAAGCACTATAGCCACCATACTTCGTCACTGATTCAAAAATACAAAGACCAGTGGTAGTGATCCTTATGGTTGAATGTTCACCTCGTATTTCTTAGTGTATAAATAATAGGGCTGCAAGATGTCAACTGAGGAAGTAATGAGAACATCCTCGGGTAGCAACTCAAGAGCTAGCACAAGAGTGGGAAGGGTGAATCCTAATCCCAAATGGACATATAGTCCTAATGACTGGCCTGGCGCAAAGTTTGTGACATATCAGCTTTTAAAGATTTGTTTAGTTTTAATTAAAATTATACAGGATCATAGAACAAAATCAAAGATGAGTGTGAAAAGGAAAGTAAAAGTTCCTTTCTGCTACCAGTCCAACAAGATATACTAATAATAATATTGGTTAACAAAGTGTATCTTCATAATATATAATAATATTAATTATATAAACTAATATTAATAATATCTTAACAGTTAATATAAAAGGGAGGAGATTTGAGAATAATAATGCTTTGAAAGATGGTTGACTTTTACACCAGGAAAATAAATGGAGGTGAAAAGATAATTAAGTATTTTTTTAATTTTTTTTTGAGACAGAGTCTTGCTGTGGCCCAGGCTGGAGTGCAGTGGTGTGATCTCGGCTCACTGCAAGCTCCACCTCCCCGGTTCACGCCATTCTCCTGCCTCAGCCTCCTGAGTAGCTAGGACTACAGGTGTCTGCCACCACACCCGACTAATTTTTTGTGTTTTTTAGTAGAGACGGGGTTTCACCGTATTAGCCATGATGGTCTCGATCTCCTGACCTTGTGATCCACCCACCTTGGCCTCCCAAAGTGCTGGGATTACAGTCATGAGCCACCACGCCCGGCCAATTAAGTATTTTTTAAATACTGAAATTAAAAAAAAAAATCTTAATAGCAAAATACTCTTCAAAATATCATGGTAAAATAAATACTTTTTAAAAATAAATTAACATCTTTAAAATGCTGGAAGGAGAAAAATCTGTCAACCCAGAACTACATAGCCAGAAAAAACATCTTTCAAAAATAAGGGCAGCATAAAGACTTTTTAGATAAGGGAAAGCTGGAAAAAATTCATTGGCAGCAAGCCTGAACTATGACAGTTCTTCAGTCTGTAGGGAAAGAATACTAAGTGGAAATTCAGATATATAAGAAGAAAAGAAAAATTTGCTGGAAATGGTAAACATGTAGATACATATAACACAGTACTGTCTAATTTCTTTAAAAGACAACGACCATTTAAAGGAAAGCAATATTGTATTGTGGGATTTATAAACTATGTAGAATTAAAATATAAGATAGCAATAACACAATCACCCTCTTTCAGGCCACTGTCCCCTTCTTACTTACTCCCCTGCTAAGCCCAGACATTATGAACAAGAACTGGATTTAAATTTTGGCACTACCACTTCCTAAGCAACCTCTTGTCAAATCATTCAAATTCTCTAAACCTCAAATTCCTAGTCTCGATGTTGGTGGTTTTATCACCATCCCCACAGGCTTAGAGTGCAGGCAGGAGCATGTCGGCCTGGGCTGTGAGCCCAGGGTTTTGGTCCCCAGAGCCCACTGAACCCCAGTGCTGAACAGTCGCACTGTGATGCCATAAAGTATCTATGTGACCATGGCAAGCCACTCACTGACGC
Organism: Pongo pygmaeus; assembly: GCF_028885625.2. Taxonomy (NCBI): domain Eukaryota; kingdom Metazoa; phylum Chordata; class Mammalia; order Primates; family Hominidae; genus Pongo; species Pongo pygmaeus. The sequence goes on along the minus strand of NC_072389.2, from coordinate 99,009,686 downwards.
TGGTCCCCAGAAGCTCATCCATCAACCATGCATACCCACTAGCCTGCTCAGCTACCATCTGGCACCTTTTCCCCGGTCCCAGCCTCTCTTCATGGGGCAATACCCTCCCCATTGGAGGATAAGCCCAGCACTGTTGCTGCATCCCCTGGTGCCCATCCACTGAGAGACCAGTGGGTATCCCGCCCTTCTGCTGGTTACTGCACTGCCACTGGGCACCACAGACTGTACTAACACTGAACCCGAACGTTCAAGTCATCAAAGGGTCAGTGACCAAGCAGAGAACCCTCAGGATGTGTGATCACAGGATGGCCAAAGAGGAAGTATAGTCCCCTCCAGGTGACAGTACCACATCAGCATGTCCTTGCTCAAAATCTTTCCTCGAGTACCTACTATGTGCCAGACATTGTGCTAAGCATTGAAAACACAAGTTAAGAAAAACACATGCTGAAATTTTGGGGGCATGTGACATGGCGTAGACAGACGCACCTCAGAGAAGACAAATTTAACACAGAGCCATTGAAACAATGGTAATACTGTCAGGTCATCTCCATGGAGTATCCACAATATGCTGCGCACCCCTGTGTCAGTTCTCCAGGGCTACCATAACAAGTCACCACAAACTCCATGGCCTAAAACAACAGAAATTCTCGCACAGTTCCGGAAGCTGGAAGTCCAAAATCAAGATATCAGCAAGGCCACACTTTCTCCAAAGACTCTAGAGGAGAATCCTTCCCTGCCTCTTCCCACTTCTGGTGGCTCCAGACGTTTCTTGAATTGTGGCTGTGTCACTCCAGTTTCTGCCTCCATCTTCACATAACCTCCTTCTGTGTCTCTTTTTCTTAAATCTACCTCTGCCTTTCTCTATAAGGAACCTGTCATTGAATTTAGGGCACACCCTAAATCCAAGGAAATCTCATCTCGAGATCCTTAATTACATCTGCAAAAATCTTTATTCCAAATACGGTTACATTCTAAAGTCCCCAGTGGACATTTCTTTAAAGGGCTACAATTCAACCCACTATAGCCCTTTATAGACATGGACTTCCCCAGGCCTCAAAACAATGTTCTAAGGCAAATACTGTTAATACCCTCATTTTACATGTGGTGAAACTGCAGCCCAGAGAAGCTAACACTTTGCCCAAAATGACATGATTAATAATGTGAGAGCCAGGATTTGAACCCTGGTCTCTTTGTGTCTTGATGCTACTTTTTACAACCTCCCATTCTTTATACATCCCATGATACTTGGAAGCAGACTGGACTAATCCAACCTTCAAAGTCAGAGACATGTTCTCAGATGGAGGTAGAGCTAAACCCAGCACTGATAGATGAATAAGTTGAACCAGAAGAAGAAACCAGGAAGGGGCATCCAAGCAGAGGAAGTAGCATGACCCAGGGAACAGTCTAGTTTACTGCCAAGGAACGACAACACATCATTCATGATAGCTGCTGCATGGGGTGCAAGAGAGAGAAAAATGAGCAGCCCCAGAAACAGAGCTCTGCAAGGTCAGGGCCCAGAGGCCTTTGGGTGCCAGAGGGAAGCTGACCTTTGTCCTACAGGCTGTAGGGAGCCATTGAACTGGGTGAAGCAGAACAGGTATATAAGCTAGGGTGGGACTGTGCAAATGCTAGACTGTGAGGCACACTGGCCAACATGGAAAAGTTACCCAACTCCTATTGGCTGTCCCCACCTGGTTGTTCTGCTCTAAGCCTGCTGGTATAAGGAGTGGTAGAGTTGGTGCCACTCAGGGCCGCTGGTTCCCAGGCCCCAGCTCCAACACTCGTCTCTGCCTGCCGGGCTTAGAATCTAAGCCTAACTCTCAAACATACTGACATTTGAAAAAGGCATTTCTGATAGAAATGAAAATGGGGTGGTTACCTCAAACAAGCAATGGCAATGCAGGAGTCATACATTGTTGGCTTACTGCTGGAAAGGTCATGAGCACCCGGAAGCAGCCCGTCTCTCTCCCTGAGGCCCAGGAAGGCAGAGTTGATCAAAGCCCCTGCACACACAAGCAAAGCACCCAAGGAATGTATCAGGAAGGTGAAGGTAAACAGGACGCAGCTCAGGGCCCAAAGCAAGGGGAGCAGTGGCTGCCTCCCAAGTTGTGGCTATCCTGAGGGACCCAGACCACAGCCTAGAGGGTGGGCAGAGGGTGACATTGGCAGAACAGATGATTTTAACCTTGCTAGCAGCAGCCCCCATTCTGATTGCCTGCGAACTCAGCCGCCCAGTTCCTGCTACGCATGCCTGTGGCCGATGCCGGGTAGACTCAGGGCGGGGCTATTTGCTCACTGGAATCCTGTGTATTTTGTGGGCAGTGAGAGTGTCACAGTTAGACCTAAGCTTCACTGTGAAAATATTCATGCTTCACCGGGAGAAAGCTAATGGGTGGTGATAGGAGGGTGCCCCTTAAATGGGCTCTAAGGACAAGCAATGGTTGCTGGGCTCCAGCCTCTGCGCAAGCCTCTCGGGATTTTGAGTTAAACGCTAGTAAGATTTCTTCTCACATGTCTTGTTGCAGTGTTCCATGAACTGGACAATTTTTTTTTTTTTTTAAGAAATACACATTTTCCATGGTTTACCAAGTTTGACAAAATCAAAGAATTAAGAGAAATGTTGATGAACTAGAGAGACAGGGCTGATAGCTCAGGTAATTATGCTTGATTTCAGTTCAACACTTATGGAGAATCTACTATGTGGCAGACACCAGGCAGTGTATTCTACGGCCTAGTAGCTTGGGCCCCTCTCTTCTCAGGTGCCATTCAGGACCCTGGGGCCCTTGCACTTATGTAACGATTCAGCCTCAACCTTTCTCCTCTGTTCCCTGCCTGCCTTCCGGGTATGAGATACCAGAGGGCAAAGAATACAGCAGTTTCGTATGCAGAGCCAGGCTGCCTGGGATCCGTCTTGGCTTGCCCACCTCCAGATGGCTCAGTTTCCTTATCTGTAAAATGGGTAATAATAGTACCTACCTCATAAGGTTGCCCTGAGGATAAGCGAGTTATCTGCTGGAAAGTGCTTAGGCCAACGCCAGGCACATAGTGTGTCCTCTACAAGCTCCATCTCTTATTCAGGGAGCCTCAAGTCCCCCAGTTTCATATCCTCTGTGCCAGGTTTCCTTAGCCAAGTGTGCCAAGGGAACTTCTGCATCCTTTTTTTTTTTGAGATAGTCTTGCTCTGTCGCCCAGCCTGGAGTGCAGTGGTGTGATCTCAGCTCACTGCAAGCTCCGCCTCCTGGGTTCATGCCATTCTCCCGCCTTAGCCTCCCGAGTAACTGGGACTACAGGCACCCGCCACCACGCCTGGCTAATTTTTTGTATTTTCAGTAGAGACAGGGTTTCACGGTGTTAGCCAGGATGGTCTCGATCTCCCGACCTTGTGATCTGCCCGCCTCGGCCTCCCAAAGTGCTGGGATTACAGGCATGAGCCACTGTGCCCGGCCTCACTTCTGTATCTTATAAAACTTTTTTCAGCCCCACATCTCTCCCAAAGAAGCCCCTCTCCTGGTTAAATTGTTCTAGCTACCACTGATCACAATATTGCTTCGCTAGCCATAACTTTTAATAATTTATTGGATCCATTTAAAGTGTTTTTAATTACAAATGTTCTAGTTCAGTTAGATACAAAATTAAATGCAGCAAGTAATTTTATTTTCTCCATATATTATCTCCAGAAAGAAATTGGAGTAGCTTGGCGCATCCTTATTGTCAAAGGGTTTCTCAGCCCACGTGATTCTGTAGGAAAGGAACTTCCCACTGTTTGCTGAAGATGTCAACCACTAGTGAGGCAGAGGCAGGAAGTGGAGCAAATACCATCAAGCTGATGGACAGCATATGTTTGCTCCGGTCAGAAATTCACACTTGGGGAACACTAGTTCATTCTCCTACCTGGCCCTTTAACTTTCTCAGGATCTCCCTGACAAGTAGCCTTCATCCTCAACACCGTCACTGTTCTCATGGCAGTTCAGCTAGAGACACAGAAGAAAAAAGATGGGCTTGATGTAAGTCAGGTGTCTGGGTGTCTGGGTAAGAGTTTGTGTGGAGCAGATGCCAGTGGGCTGGGGGAGGGAGAGCGGGAGGATATTTGTTATCTCATGGCTGGAAGATTTATAAGTAAGTAGCAGGAAAATTATTTCTATGACAAACTTGTTAGGGTTTAAGGGAAAGAACTTTGAGATCGTTTAAGGGAAAGAACTTTGAGACTGAAAAAAGTGCTACATAAATGGACTGTTTTAAAAGGGGAGCACAGTCAATTAGTTAAGCCTCCCAAAGTCAGAGGACCTTGTCGTACACGCACATTTTACACTTGGTAATAGAATGTTGGATAAAAGTCACAGGTTGGTGGAATGAGTTGACTTATTCTCACTCTTCATTACTCTTAAATAAATATTGGGTCTGAAGGCAGGAGTTCTGGAAGGAGAACCATGTGCATATGGTGTTTCAGCCCCATTTGGCATATTAGGAAATTTGGAACTAAAAAAATTTGTAGCCAAGGGCACATGCCTCTACAAAGTGACAGAGCCAGCACCAGACCAGAGCTGTCTGCTACCCAAAGCTCGCAGCCCATTTCGGGAAAAGGCCCAGTCAGGGCTAGGCCTGGGTGTCTACACCCTTTATGTTGCCAGATTTAGGGATTAAGTCAGATTCTTAACTTTAACTCGGCCCAAGCCGTTTCCTCCCAGGGCTGATATTGACAAAACACTGCATTTTGGTTGAAAGGACTGTGCAGTCAGCCTCTTCGCCTCTTCTGTCAGGATTTCTTGTGGTAGCACTGACGCCAGTGCCATCTCGGAAAGCGTGGGATCCTCCCTTCTTTCCATCTCAAACTCCATGGCTGGGCAATCGGGGCAGGAGGCAAAGGGGGCGGGGTTAGGGGCGGGGCCAGCAGAGGGTGGGGCCGGCAGAGGGCGGAGTTAGAGGTCCTGTTCAGGTACCTCTCCAGCACTTGGTCAGGCCCTGCCAACCAAAGTTTGCATCCTGGAAGGCTCTCTCAGGCACCTTGTGCCATTTTATGGGCAAAGTATGTGAAGGTCATTGTGCCATCCTTGGAAGAGGCAGGCTGTGCATGAAACAAGGGCCTGTCTGCTCTGCCCCATGGAGGATTCCAGAACAGGGTCTGCACATACACTGCACAGTCTCTGATTTAATGGTTCCCCTCCCCAAGTTTGTCACACGCGAGATGGTTTTGGGCGGTACAAGTGGAAACACTTGTTATGGCACTTATGCATTTATTTTAATGCATATTAACTATGCGTAGCTCAGCTAACCTGTGATTTCACAGATACTGCTTAGGAAAAGCTAATTTCATAGATCTATAGAACACTTGATGTATTAGTGATGTACCGTTTCCATGTCTCCAATTAGCTGCATACTGGAGCAAGAACATATACACATCACCTCCCAAGTATGAGAAAGAGTGAGAAGAAACAACATTTCAGAGGTGTCTTAGCATGTTAGATGGGAATATAGGAAAGAGGTGAGGAACAAGTGTTCTGAAGTCAAATTGCCTGGGCCGGCCATGCTGGTCCTTTAATTTCCTACCTGTGTGACCAAGGGGCAAGTGCCTTAATCTCTCTGTATTACTTTAAGTGTTGAGCCATTAAAATTTGTTGAGTCGACTGGGTGTGGTGGCTCATGCCGGTAATCCCAGCACTTTAGGAGGCCGAGGCGGGCAGATCACGAGGTCAGAAGATCGAGACCATCCTGGCTAACACGGTGAAACCCCATCTCTACTAAAAAATACAAAAAATTAGCCAGGTGTGGCGGCGGGCGCCTGTAATCCCAGCTACTCGGGAGGCTGAGGCAGAAGAATGGTGTGAACCCGGGAGGCGGAGCCTGCAGTGAGCAGAGATCACGCCACTGCACTCCAGCCCGGGCAACAGAGCAAGTCTCTGTCTCAAAAAAAAAAAAAAAAAAATCAAAAAAAAATTTATTGAGTCCTTTGTTACTGCAACTAGCAATGCCCTCATACAGCCCCCATGCAAAACCCTGGCAAAGGATGTTCTTCTCGTCTGTAAATGTAGCCATTTGAAAAGGCATAAAGTTATCAAAACTAAAAGCAGTGATTTACAACATTTAATAACTTAGTATTGTTGGAAATAATAACATAACATAACGTGTTCACGCCTGTACAATTTTTAAAAAATTATCCTGCTAATCGAAATCATCAGAGTTAGCAAAGATGCTGCCAGTGTGCTTGGAATTTAGCTCTTTGAGTAGGTGCAGGTCTGCTACCCTCAGGCTACCACACTGGCTAGGCTTTCTCAGTCACTGATTGGGTCTGCACCAGGCAGCAAAGATTTCACTGTCATGGACCTGTAGGCAGATGAGCTATAACTTTAGGGAATGAGAATATCACCTTAAAATTAGCATGGCCTCTACTAGAGCACTTTAAGCTAAAGACATTTCTTGTCAACAAATGCTTGTTGTTGTTGTTGTTGTTGTTATTTTGCTATTTTAAGCTAAAAAAGGTTTAACAATAATTTTTCAAATTAATAATATACAAGTCCTCAATAAAAAGAATGAAAGCAAAGGGTTTTATAAACTTTTTTAGAAATAAGAGGTTTTTATTGCAGAAGCAATACATGTTTATTTTTGCAAATTTAGAAAATAAAGAAAAGAACAAAGTATTTTAAATTGCTTACAGTCCAACTAATCATGAAGTATATATATGAGCATATAGATATGTATATATGTATATGTACTTATGTGTATGTTACCATTTTACTTTTTCTGTCCAAAATTAAAGTCATACATACCTTCTATTTTGTAACTTTCTATTTTTCACTTCACATACTGCAAACGTTTCCCTGTTTCATTATTCTCCAACATCATTTTAAACCTTCCCTGCCAATTTCCCACAGCCTTCCACCCAACTTCCTCTTTTTTCACTAAAAGCAGACGACTTCACCTCTTCCTACTCAGAAAAATTAGAAGCCATCAGAAAGCAGCAACTCCCTCATTTTCCTGTTACTGAGCTTGCAAACTTCCCTGCAAATGCGCACACATACTGTGTCCCTTTGCTATGACAGAGAAGGCAATTCTTTGCCAGCTCTGCCTGCTCCTCCAGAATCTGCTTTGGGTCCAGCCTTCCCCACCTGACCAAGCTCTCCCCTAAGCTCTAGTTGGGAATATCCAGCAGCCTTCCAGCCCCTTCTCTTGAATGGCTCCAATGCACCCCAAAGTCTACATTTCCCAAGGCTGGTGCTCATTCAGTGTTCTCTGTCATGTGCTAGTAGTTGCAAGAGACCCAAAAGTCGTCTTCCCTGCCTCCCTCTCCCTCACTCCATATCCAGTTGGTCACTGAGGCCATTCAAATCTCCCTTCCAGATATCTCTTGAATTTGTCTAGTTATGTGTGTCTCCGGCACCACTACCCTCCTTGTTTCTGGACTTCTTAAGTCTCTTTGTCCACGCTTCTTAAGTCTCTTCGTCCACTCTGCCCTCCTCCTATCCATTTGCCAAATGACAGGCAAAGAGATGCCTTTTATATTTAAATCAAGCACACCCTGGCTCAGAATCTTGCAGGGCTTTCTATTGCTCTTAGGAACTACATAAAGTTCTTCCACCTGGCTTCCATGACCCTCCGTAGCCCGGCTGATGTTCACCTCCCCAGGCTCATCTCACCTTAAGTGGCCTCTACGCTCTCTGCACCTCTGCTGCACTACCCAGCTTCCCATTCCTCATGCTTTTTCTGCTGTCACTCACCACAGGACCTTTGCATATACTGTTCTCCCTGTCCAGAATGCTCTTTCTCTTTTTTGCTAGTTACCCCTTTTTAAGTACTTCTTCCTCAAGGAACCCCTTTTTGACCTCTTTTACTAGATAAAATCCCATTATTGTAGGCTCTCAATTTATCTCTCACTCATAGCACATGTTCCACCTGCAACATTATACTTGCTTATGTGTTTGAGGTCTGTATTAGTCTGTTCTCACATTGCTATAAGGACTGGGAAATTTATAAAGAAAAGAGGTTTAATTGGCTCATGGTTCCACAGGCTGTACAGGAAGCATGGCTGGGGAGACTGCGGGAAACTTAGAATCACTGAAAAAGGTGAAGAGGAAGAGGCACATCTTACATGGCTGGAGCAGGAGAAAGAGTGAAGGGAAAGATTCTACACACTTTTAAACAACCACATCTCATGAGAACTCACTGTCACAAAAGCACCAAGGGGGAAGTCCACCCCATGATACAAACACCTCCCACCAAGCCCCTCCTACAACATTGGGAATTACAATTCAACATGAGCTTTGGGTGAGGATACAAATCCAAACTATATCAAGGTCTATCCCCATTAAATTCTGAGTATCTTGGGGGCAGGAGTCATGACTAATTTGCATATATATATATATCTCCAGCACTTAATCCAGTGCCTGCCTTATGGTATCACTTAATGGACATTCGAGAATGAACGAATGAGTTAAAAGTACATCTAACTCCACAGATCTAAGATAAACTCAAGGTCTTTTCTCTGAAATAGGCTTTTCATCTAGTTTCCACTCCCATAGAATGGCTCAAACATCCATCTGGAGTTGGAGTCAGAAGCCCAGAAGTGGTCTATTATGGGCTGACTGTATCTACCCAAAAAAATATGTTGAAATCCTAACCTCCAATACCTCAAAATGCAATCTTATTTGGAAATAGGACCACTGCAGGTGTAATTAGATAAGATGTGGTCATACTGGAGTAGGGTGGCCCTAATCCAATATGACTGGTGTCCTTATAAAAAGGGGGAAATTTGGCCAGGTGCAGTGGCTTACGCCTGTAATCCCAGCACTTTGAAAGGCCGAGGCGGGCGGATCACGAGGTCAGGAGATCCAAGACCATCCTGGCTAACACGGTGAAACCCCATCTCTACTAAAAATACAAAAAAAAATTAGCTGGATGTGGCGGTGGGTGCCTGTAGTCCCAGCTACTCGGGAGGCTGAGGCAGGAGAATGGCGTGAACCCGGGAGGCGGAGCTTGCAGTGAGCCGAGATCGCGCCACTGCACTTCAGCCTGGGCGACAGAGCAAGACTCCATCTCAAAAAAAAAAAAAAAAAAAAAAAGGTGGGGGTGAAAATTGGACACAGACACATACATACAGGGAATACATCATGTGAACAAGAGGCAGAGACCATGGTGATGCTGCTACAAGCCAAGGGACCACAAAGACTGCCAGCAAGTCACCAGAAGCTAGGAGACAGAGATGGAGCGGAGTCTCCCACGCTGCCTTAGAAGGAAGCATCTGTGTCAACACCTTGATGTTGGCCCTCTACCCTCCATGATTGAGAGACATAATCTCCGTTCTTCTAAGCCACCCAGATTGTGGTATTTTGCTCCCTAGAAAAATAATACACCATCCTTGATCTTTCCCTCCCTCTTATACCCGCCCCCCCAACAATATCTAATCCATCACCACCATATTCCATTGGTTTTACCTCCTGAATTCGTCTCCCATCCACTTCTCACCATCTCCACCTCCACCACAGGATCCAAATGCCCCCTGTCTCTCCTGAACTACTGCAGTGGCATTCTGGCTGGTCCCCAAACCCATTATGCCCCTTGCAAACTTTCCTCCCCACTGCAGCCACAGTGATTTCTCTGCAAATCTGACTTTGTCCCATAACCTTCACCACCCTTGACCCCTTACCCCTTCCCTGGCCACACTGAAGCTGCCCATTACTCTTACCATAAAGACATGCCCAGAGGGTACCCTGCCTCCCCTCCAGACCTTCACCGGCTCCCAGACCCCACTCTGTAGGCCAGCTGGCCAGCCTCCTTCTGTCCCCTGAACAAGCCATGCTCCCCCAACAACTGGGCCCTTGCAATGAGTGTGGCAGCCCCTCTGCCTGGCCTGCTCTGCCTCACTCCACCCATTCACCACGTTTCTTCGGCACATCCTGCAGGTCACAATTCAAAAGTCATTGGTTTTTAGAGAAATCTTCCCTCGTCCCCAGATGAAGTTAAATGCCACTGATATGCCCGCTCTTCATATCCCATCATTCCTCATCATGGCACTGACCATGATTTGTGAATTGCATTTATTTCTGAGTTATCTGACTGTATCTCTAAGTTTCATTAAGGAGAGGCCATGTCTGTTTTGCTCACTGTTGCTCTCCGGCCATCAGCACGGAGCCAGCACGCAGCTGTAGAATGAGTGAATGAAAAATGATCCCTTTGCCAGAATAAAATAAGACACAGTGAATTTGACTGATCTTATTTCTCTCCATGTAGACTTTTTCCATTATTTTATAAACGTATCAATACTGTGATACATTACCAAAAAGATAACTTTGTGCACATATCTGATTATTTCTTCAAGACAAATTATTGAAATACATTGAATACACAAAGGTTTTGAAGCTCCACCTAATTGTTTAGAATTTTCTTAAATGGGAAAGTATTAACCATAAACATACACAAGAGAGAGGGACAGAAGAAATGGAAGGAGAAAGAAAAAGAAGGTGAGAGAGAGGAAGCAGGAGGAGGAAAAAGAAGGTAAGGGAAAAGGAAAAGAGAAAGGTAAGGGAAAAGGAAAAGAGAAAGCGAAAGGGGAGGGGAGGGAAGAGGGAGAGAAGGGAAGAGGGAGGGAGAGAAGGAAGGAAAGGAGGGAGGGAGGGAGAGAGGAAGGAAGGAAGGAAGGAGAAAGGGAAAAAAGAAGAATCAAAAAAGGAATGAAGAAAAAGAGGATGACCTAAGTTAACCAGGCTTTGTCTCCCTGGGAAACAGTCTCTGCTGAGACTGTTGCCCAACCAGTTTCCTAGGCCCACTCTGTCTGTATCCCTGCCAAGCCATCCCTGGGAAAGGAAAAGTTAGACACTCACAAATCCCAAGGTTTAAGATGATAAAGACCCTACGAGGCAGGGGCGAAGCAGTTCAGGGCTTTTTGTTCCTCTGCCCCTTTGTTCCAGCCATTTCTTCCATCTCAAAGGATTTTCAGCTGCACCAAGAGCCTGACACTTTGCCCATCCTCGTTCTCACAGGCTTCTCCAGCGAGAGACAAAGCAAAGTTGGCACTGAGGAGGGCCCACAATAAAGGGGGAACTAAGAAAGAAGAAAGCACCCAGAGAATCTGGCTGGGCCCAGTATACTCAGTTGCTGCTGCAACTGAAAGTTAAACAACGAAGAGGGGAGGGGACAGCCACTTTCTACCCTCCGTCCAGTTGTCATGGATACCGGGATTTTAAAACTAAAGGGGTGAAAGTTTTTCTTTATGCTTTAGAAACAGTGCCTTTTTTTCACTTACTTGGCCCGTATCCTTGCTCCAGGTTGGGGACCTTCCATTGTGAGTCTTACTGGAAAGCGGCTTGGGAAGGAGGATGACTGCAAGATGCTTTCGGTAAAGGTGATCTTCTGGCCATTTCTGTGTAAAGCCAAGCAGAAAGGCTGAAGCATTCGTGGAAATTTCCATCCACCAGAATGTTCTATCTACGTGGCAGGAAGGCTGTCTCCTTGACCTCTTTCCTCCCAGTGTTCTGATTCTCCCAGGAGTGCTCACCGATAGGCAGTTCCTTAAGGTTTTACCCTTGCCCCTCCACTTCCATCTGCCCCCCACCACCCACTCAGAGACCCGTAGGTGGCTTCCTCCTCCAGAATTTTTCAGGATGAATACAGCACAGCTCCTGCCTCTGATGTTGTCTCCTGGCTTCTTTACCTTGAAACAATGTCAGGGCCCTGGCAATCTTGCGGTTCAGCATTGTTGGTAAGAAGGTCATCAGCTTTGCTGACCAAGAGTCAACACTCAGCTCTGCCATTCACCGGAATGACTTGGCAGGGTACTTAATTTCTCCAAATCTAATTTTCTCATCTATAAATATAGATTATAACATCTACCACATGGCATTGTTGGGAGTGTGAAGTGAGAAAATGTAGCAGGCACTGCAAAAGCGATAGTGTCCTTGCCCATGTCTCCAGCACCCATTCCGTTCCCTCCACATCTGCACACACTCACACGTGTTTTCATACACTCATGCATACATGCTCACACCCACACTCAGACACACACACTCCCGCATAATCACACACACATGTGCAGCCACATCTGTTCACACACACTCACACACGTACTTATACACTCTCACACACACTCATCACACACACTCAGCTGTCCATTTTCGACCTGAAATGAAAGACGCTGGAATGTCTTATCTTAGTCCCTATCAGGCAGGGGGAATACAGCCACCTGGTAGAAGCAATTCCGCCCATTCATCCAACCAACCAACCAACCAACAGTCACTGATAAGTGCTCTAATTCACCTAATAAGTGCCCAACACTAAAGTCATACGGGGCCACCAGGCAGAGTGACCATTCACCAGCTCACATCCGCCTGGAGCTCAGGGTGGCCCCAAGATGCTCCGTCGGCCTCTGTGTGCCTTCATTTCCCAATGCTTGGCAACGCAGCCTGAAACCCCATCCACCGCACAATGATTGTTTGTGTTTGGATGACCAGGGCAAGGATGGTCCTGCGGTGCGGTGCTTGCTGGCTGCATGCCTCCTGCAGGCCTGAAGCTCTCCATCTCTTCACTGGAGTCTGGTAGGTCAAACTGACACCAGTATCTTACAAACATTTGGAATAAATGCCTGTTTTATATAAAAAGACCTGTAAAACTTTTCTCATAAATAATGGCTTTACTTTTTATTAGAATTATTATCAGCTGTCTTAGGACTGTGCAAAAATCATATATATGCGTATTAAAAGGAACTGAAATGAATCATAGAAAATTGAAAGCTATCACTTTGTTTAGAGTAGTGGGATTGGATGTTTTTGACCTTTATTTCCATTTTAATATTGTTACAATGTTTCCGAAAGAAATACAAATTAAAATTATAAGCATGAGGTATTAGGAGACTGATATACAGCAACCAAATAAACAAAATTTTTAACTTACAATTGTTCTATTTGTTTGCATTACACACAGAATTCATTTCTCCTAAAATAACAAAAAAGAGTACCTGGAGGTATCTGTTGAATCTACGCCTAGATCCTAGACAACATCAGAAACTTATCCAGACCCCTGAAACAAAAGAATTAATTCCATAATAATGGAAAGTTCATGCAGAACCTTAGAAATAATTTCACCTAAGGCTTCCCTATGTCCCCAGTGGAGCCTACCAGATAGTTGCCGTCGAGGATAAAGGCCATCCTGGACAAAAGGAAAGATGGATGGCAGGACTGTTTAGAATACAGAAGATATTTGGCCTCTTGAAAGCTGGAAGTATAGCTTAGAAAAAGAAAATACCACGCAACAGTAGGGAGCGATTACATTCTTGGCCAGGTAGAACTAACTGTGAGCTGTGCAAGCCAGGAGGACATGTCCATGGTGCTACGGAGGAAGAAGTAAGTTGGGGCAGCCTTGATGGGTGAGTAGGACCTCTTAGGCTTGTCAAGGAGACATTTGAATGTTCACGTTTAACTCCAGCCAAAACTGTCATTCACAGTGCACTGGGCATTGAAGACAAAGTAAATATTGATGAAATGAATGGAATTGTCAAATTGTTCCCTGGGATTACAAAATAAAATACAGCTGCACAGCCTTTGTCTACCTGCACCCATTTAGAGAAAGTATTCTTGGGTCTATTGACTGATAAAGACACAAGTCAGGCATAGCTCCAGAAAAAAAAAAAAAAAAAAAAAAAGTTGCAGCGACATTGGGAATCAGGAACCCCCTTTACCATATGCTGTGTTTCAGATGCTGTTCTAAGCACTTTCATGGATTATCGCATTAGTTATCATTAAAACCCCGTTCCAGGCTGGGTGCGGTGGCTCACGCCTGTAATCCCAGCACTTTGGGAGGCCAAGGCGGGCAGATCACTTGGAGTCAGGAGTTTGAGACCAGCCTGGCCAACATGGTGAAACCCCATTTCTACTAAAAATACAAAAATTAGCCAGGCGGAGTGGCAGGTGCCTGTAATCCCATCTACTCGGGAGGCTGATGCAGGAGAATCGCTTCACCCTCGGAGGCAGAGGTTGCAGTGAGCCAAGATCTCCTGGATGGTAGAGTGAGACTCCGTCTCAAAAAAAAAAAAAAAAAAAAAAAAAATGTTCCATAGGTAAGGGAACAGAGACAGAGAGAAATGAAAAAGGAAACATTCAAGATTATTGTGAGGGCAACAGGTAGAATTCAGCTTTGCCCAATGGAGTGACTTTACAGAAGAAAATAAGAAATAGACCTGGCAGGGTCATTTGGGCCAAAGTCTGGAGGTTCCTGGTTGCCAGTCAAGGGATTTGATATTGTGTAGGTTGTCGTTAAGGTCCCAGAGCAGGTGAACAAAGCAATGTTCTAAGATTTCTTTTGTTTTGTTTTGAGACAGGGCCTCACTTTGTCGTCCAGGCTGGAGTGCAGTGGCACAACCATGGCTCACTGTAGCCTCGACCTCTCCAGGCCCAAGTGATCCTCTCACCTCAGCCTCCTGAGTACCTGGGACTACAGGCTGGCACCACCACGCCTGGCCAATTTTTGTATTTTTGGTAGAGATGGAGTCTCACCATGCTGCCCAGGCTGGTCTCAAACTACTGGACTCAGGCAGTTTGCCCAGCTCAGCCTCCCAAAGAGCTGAGATTACAGGCGTGAGCCACCGTGCGGGCCTAAGATTTCTTAAAGAGTTAAAAAAATAAAGTATAGGCTGGGTGCAGTGGCTCACATCTGTAATCCCAGCACTTTGGGAGGCCGACGCAGGCAGATCACTTGAGGTCAGGAGTTCAAGACCATCCTGGCCAACGTGGTGAAACCCCGTCTCTACTAAAAATACAAAAATTAGCTGGGCGTGGTGGCGGGCGCCTGTAATCCCAGCTATTCAGGAGGCTGAGGCCAGGGAATCACTTGAACCTCGGAGGTAGAAGTTGCAGTGAGCTGAGATCATGCCATTGCACTCCATCCTGGCAAGAGAGCGAGACTCTGTCTCAAAAAATAAAATAAAATAAAAATAAAGTATAACTAGAAATGAAAACAGAAGCACCTTAAACAGGACACTAGGGAAGAAGCTGACGTCGGTGCCCTTTGGTATCCACAACATCCCCATGAGGTAGGAATTATATTCTGTGTGTTGCATTACTACCTGTAAAAGGGATACATTTCAACTGGCATCTCAGATAATTTTAAACTATTACCCTAAATAATTCTGACACAGGAAGCTCCCAACATCTGAGAAATATTGGCTTTCAAAGAGCTGATGGCTCCTATATCCCCTGCCTTGACTTCCCTTTTCTTTACCTCTACTCCCTGTACCCTTAAGTCTCCACATGAAATCCCAGCCCACCAGCAGCGCTTCTCCTCAGAACCAGCAATATTCACTGCCTGGACCAGCCCTTTTGGGCTTTTGTTAGTCTTCTCTCCTGTCTCTGTCTGTGTCTGTCCTGCCTTTACCGGGAGGAGATTAGGGAGACAGCATCAATTTACAGCTAGGGTTGACAGGTACCAGACAGTGACTATGTGCCAGTCTTGGAAAGTCATTTACAAGCACACAGTGGTGCTTCAGAAGGCAGGTCCTGGAAACAGAGTGCCTGGGTTTGAATGCTGCTAGTGCCACTAAGTATGTTTTTTGCTCGTTTCTCTTCTCCAGGGCTCGCTTTCTGAAAATAGGTTGTTTAGCAGATTCTGTGAGAAAAAGCACACAAAGGGCTCATCACCCAGCAGCACCTGGCATAAAGCGAAAGCGTGCAACAATTGTGGGCTGCTCCCATGATCAAATTTGATTCCATGCCATTCACACAAACCCTCTCAAGAGCCCTGTGTACACAGATACGTAGCAGATGTATAGCACATCCATGGCAGGCTGCCTGGGGCTAAGATAGGGGATACAAGACCAGCAGCATCTCAAGCATTGGTGCACCAGGAAATAGGTGCTGAGGCTTTTGTTTGATAGAAAAGGGGAAAAGATTGGCACACTACTTGGGGAATGGTAAGAAACACAAGGAAATGGGGAGCATGGCCCCACTCTGTCCCCGACAGCCAGGCTGGAGTCCCCATTGGGTGTGCAATGTTGGAGCCCAAAGAACTGTTTTCATGAGTGGCGGTGGGACTCTGGGAGTCAGCTGTGCTGCTGCAGGGCCGGACAACACCGGGGTGGGAATGGGAAAATACAGTGGACTGTGTCAGTATACATTTAAATCACCACCTGAAAAGGGGAAGAAATAACAAGAAAAATGAGAGATTGGTGAGAACCAGGAGAGAGAAAAGTGCCGAGATCGTGCAATTACCCAGTGAGAAGCTAAGAAAACTCCCAAACGTGTCATGGGGATCCCTTCTGCACCCCTAGACTGCTGAGGCCTTGAGACATGGATAGGATTAACCCAAGTTTAGAGATGGAGGAACCGAGACTCGGGGAGGTTAAATGGCTCAACCAACATCCCGACTCTCCTACACTTCCCCACTCGGTGTCCGTCCCGGCTTTTGCACGGCAGCATCTCGCGTCCACCTGGCTGACAGCTTGATGCAGGCCTGCCACCTCTGAGCATCTGACTGTGAGGCTCAGCCTCCCGGTAACTGGCCTCAGATTAGGATGGAACAATAGGCAGGGCGTGTAGGGCTGGGTCCCCTGGGGCCATCCCTCCGCATCACCTCCAAAGACCTGCCCCTATTAGCTGCAGCAGGCCCACTGCTGTACTCCATAATCCAAATTGAGTTCAAGCCCCCAGCCTCCGTGCACCACATATTTTTTATTCAGTACGAGATCACAGATCTGCTAAAACCTCATGTTGCCAACATAAAAGAAGAAAGATTTTGTTAATCCCAAAGAAAATGAATTCCTCTTATATTTCCCTGAAAAAAAAAAAAGGAAAATACGAGAGTATTACATGTGACTCTCAAGAAAAAAAAAAAAAGAAAAGAAAAAACCACGTACACACAGAAAAATCCTGCTATCATGAGATGGTTAAAGCATACAGCTTTGCAGGTCAACAAAAAGAAGGGCAATTACACTCCCCTTCACCTCTTGCCAGTTTGCCTTCTTATCCTAGATATTCCAGCTGTTTTTCCCTGAGATGCTTTTGGATACGATAATCCCACCAGCCTTGAAATACAGTATGTTTGAGGATGCAGTCAAAAGAGAGAGCGTTAATAGGATTCGAGTGAGAAGAGAGCAAGGGGCAAGAAAAGAGAGTAAGAGAAAAAATAAACTAGCCCTAAAAATGTGATTTTTTTTGAGACAGTCTCACTCTGTCGCCCAGGCTGGAGTGCAGTGGCGCGATCTTGACTCACTGCAAGCTCCACCTCCCGGGTTCATGCCTTTCTCCTGCCTCGACCTCCCAGTAGCTGGGACTACAGGCGCCAGCCACAACCCCGGCTAATTTTTTGTATTTTTAGTAGAGATGGGGTTTCACCGTGTTAGCCAGGATGGTCTCGATCTCCTGACCTCGTGATCCGCCTGCCTTGGCCTCCCAAAGTGCTGGCATTACAGGCATGAGCCACTGCGCCTGGCCTTTTTTTTTTTTTTGGAGACAGAGTCTTGCCTCGTCACCCAGACTGGAGTGCAATGGCTCAATCTTGGCTCACTGCAACCTCCGCCTCCCGGGTTCAAGCAATTCTCTAGCCTCAGCCTCCCAAGTAGCTGGGACTACAGGCACCTGCCACCACGCCTGGCTAATTTTTGTATTTTTAGTAGAGACAGGGTTTCACCATGTTGGCCAGGCTGGACTCAAACTCCTGACCGCAAGTGATCCACCCACCTCGGCCTCCCAAAGTACTGGGATTACAGGCGTGAGTCACTGTGCCTGGCATCATCGCCACTCTTGACAGCTCTCTCACTGACCCACTTATTCACTTAAAACATCTGATAAACAACTGAATTGTGTAGTGCACAGCAGTGTGTAGCACATCATGGCCTCAGGACCCAATCCAGCCCACTGCCTGGTTTTGCATAGCCTCTGAGCTAGGCGTGATTTTTACATTTTTTACAGGATGAAAAAATTTTTAAGAATAATATTTTCTAACACTTGAAAATTATACACAATTCACATTTCGGTGTCCACAAATGAAGTTTTATTGGAACACAGACACACTCACTCATTCAAACTGTCTATGGCGGCTTTCCCATTACAGCAGCAGAACTGAGTAGTTATGACAAAGACAGAACGGTCTGCAAATCCTAAAATCTTTATCATTTGGCTGTTACGGAGGAATGTGCCGACCTCAAGCACAGGGGAGGAATTCTTCGATAGTGTGGATTTGTGGTTCTCTAAGTTCCTCCACCTTGCTGACATGAACATTGGAGTACCCTGGCCCAGAACCACCATTTAGGGGCTGCGTGACAGGCCAATTTGTGAGCATCTCTATGCTTTCGTTCTTTCATCTGTAAAATGGAGATCGTGTTTATTGAAACAGCAGAATTGAAACCCAAGTGGACATCAACTGAGGTCACCCTGCCCTCTGAAATTTAAATAAAATTGGTTCAAGTACAACCCTACGTCCTGGCAAAGTCTCACATCCATCCTGACATCCCCAGAGCCGTACATCCTGGTGGTCACTTTGGCTCCAAACGGCAGCTCTTCCCAAACTTTGATTTCACTCATCTCCCAGCTTCACCAGCTGGTCTCACTGCTCTGTCCCAGCACAGACTGTGTAACTCAGCCAGCTCTCCTTAAAACACAGTCACAGGGGGCATTTGGTGTGAAGCAGGTTTTGCTGAGGGTTTGGGGCCATGGGGAGGAAATGTCGTGGCCCAAACAATTTAAACCCAAACAATTTAAAACGGGGCATCCAGCTTCTGTCTTTTCAGCAGGCTCATGGCTGAGCCAACACCAGCAATTTCCCAGGGGCCACATTCCCTGCAGGTTCCAGCCTTCTGCTATGCCAGCCCACCCTTCCAAATGCACTCACTCCTTCTCGGGATTCTCACTTCTTCCTGCTTCTCTGTTTTCTGGATCCCCGTGGTCCTCAAGACCACCCCTGCCACCCCTCGCCCAGAAGTTCAATTTTCAACCCGTATAATACAGGACCAACTAGCTTTCCACCCTGATGCCTACATTTCCATGGCCATAGACTTGAAGTTTTTGATGAACAAAAGGCCCCTTACTCTGGCTTATCCTTTAGCAACCCAGAACTATCAGAACGTCAGACATCCTCTCCTTGCTCCAGCAATCTCTAAGTGTTCATATAGTGTCCAACTGATAGGAATTGTTTCATATCTCCCTTGGAAAACAGAAGCACTAACAGTTGTTTTGGGGTTGACCTGCTTTTTCTCTTCATTAAAGTGTCTGAAGTATCTGCTATGGTGTTTAACACACAAAAAGCACCAATAAATGCTAGTTTACTTCACATGACTTCCCCCCAACAAACAATATATATGACATTATATGCATAACAATATAAGTGGCACATGTGAATTTTGAACACCCATTTGTCCACAATGAAAATCTCCATCTGGAGGATGTACTGGGGTGTGAGGAGGAAGGTGGAGTGGATTAGGTTGGAGGTCACCCAGGACAAGGTGACAAAAGTCACAGATTTCTCTTTCTCTATCATTTAAATGTATCAGAGGCTGAAGAAAAGTCACCAGATCAAACTCCCTTGGATATTGCCACATTCTTTCCTTGCCAGAAAAAAAGTGTCCTCAGAAATTCATGTATATACACAACGAAATACTATTTGGCCCTAAAAAAGAAGGAAATTATGTCATTTGCGACAATATGGTTGGAACTGGGGGTCATTGTGTTACATGAAAGAAGCCAGGCACAAAAGACAAATATCGGATATTCTCACTGATATGTGAGAACTAAAATAGGTGGATTGCATGGAGATAGAGAGTAGAATGGTAGTTACCAGAGGCTGGGAAGGGTGCACTGGGGTGAGGATGAAGAGAGGCTGGTTAATGCGTACAAACATACAGTTAGACAGTGCTCAGTAGCGGAGTAGGGTAACTATCATTTACAACAATGTATTGTATTTTTTTATTTTTTATTATTTTGTTTTATTTTTCCGTAAGTTTTTGGGGAACATGCGGTGTTTGGTGACATGAGTAAGTTCTTTAGTGGTGATTTGTGAGATTTTGGTGCACCCATCACCCGAGCAGTATATACTGCACATAATTTGTAGTCTTTGATCCCTCGCCCCCCTCCCACTCTTCCCCCCAAGTCCCCAAAGTTCATTGTGTCATTCTTATGCCTTTGCATCCTCATAGCTTAGCTCCCACATATCAGTAAGAACATACGATGTTTGGTTTTCCATTCCTGAGTTACTTCACTTAGAATAATAGTCTCCAATCTCATCCAGGTCACTGCAAATGCTGTTAATTCATTCATTTTTATAGCTGAGTAGTATTCCATCATATATATATACCACAGTTTCTTTATCCATTCATTAATCGATGGGCATTTGGGTTGGTTCCACAGTTTTGCAATTGTGAATTGTGCTGCTATAAACATGCATGTGCGAGTATCTTTTTTGAATAATGACTTCTTTTCCTCTGGGTAGATACCCAGTAGTGGGATTGCTGGATCAAATGGTAGTTCTACTTTTAGTTCTTTAAGGAATCTCTACACTACAACAATGTATTGTATATTTTTATTTTATCTTTTTTTTTTTTTTGAGACGGAGTTTCGCTCTTGTTGCCCAGGCTGGAGTGCAATGGCGCCATCTGGGCTCACCACAACCTCCACCTCCCAGGTTCAAGCAATTCTCCTGCCTCAGCCTCCCGAGTAGCTGGGATTACAGGCATGCACCACCACGCCTGGCTAATTTTGTATTTTGAGTAGAGACGGGGTTTCTCCATGTTGAGGCTTGTCTCGAACTCCTGACCTCAGGTGATCCGCCTGCCTCAGCCTCCCAAAGTGCTGGGAGTACAGGCATGAGCCACCGTGCCCGGTCTATTGTATATCTTTAAATAGCTGGAAGAGAGGACTTGAAATGTTCCCAACACACAGAAATAATAAATACTCAAAGTGATGGACACCCCAAATACCCTGACTTGATCATTGCTCATTCTGTGTATGTAATAAAATATCACATGCCCCGCATAAAAATTGGTACAAATATGATGTATCAAAATAAAATAAAATTTAAAATTATAAAAGAAGGATCCTAAGTCTTTGTATCTATTACATCTATGCTGCATAGAACATCCACTGAGGACTATTTCTTCTCTCCTCGTGCCTCCTTTTGCAATCTATAATTTGGTCATACTGAAACGCCATCCCCCTATGTGCCACCTTGTCTAAACCCTGAATTTTTCACATGCTGCTTTCTTTACTAGAACTCTCTTTTGTGGCCCAACCTCTCTGCCTGGCAAATATCTACACGTCCATCAATACTCTGCACCTCCCATGACCAACATGATAAATAAATCTGCAGTATTTGCAAGATTTCATTCAGTGGTTCTCAAAGCACTCAAACTGGAAGATAAGAGGCAGCCAAGAGTTGGCAGGCACCACAACAGTGCTGCCCTTGGGTCTATTCTAGAATAGACTTCCTCAGCATTTCCTGGGCAGACCACACTGCCAGGGCAAAAGGCTGCTCACACCCCCACTGCATAGACACTGGCCAGTTTCTGCCTCCTATAGTCACAAGGCTGCCCTCCATGTCTCCTAGCATCTTTCGGCCCTTCTGGAGCCACCCAGTTGGCCATCCACTCCTGGGGCTGCCAGGCAGTCTGTCCCTTGGCTCAGTCCACAGAATCAGATTTGGAGTGTCTGTCAAATGAATTGGGGTTTTGTTCCTTCCAACCTGTGTTGAAATTTACAAGCCTAAAACAAAGGCTCTCACTGTGCCCTGGTCTTGGCTCTGCCCAGGGCACTAATTACCCAACAACAGCCATCCATTTCTTTGGGAGAAAGTGGCCAACTCTGATTAAGGAGCCCCATGAGAGGGTGCCGAGAATGATCTTTTCACTTTCTTTCTAAAGTGCCTTTGTCCCTATCACCAGTGGGCTGCCCTGCCTCAGTGCTGCTGGGCATTTATAGATACACATGAGTTGCCAGGAGGCCTCACAGGTGTTGGGTGGCTACCATGTGCTGAGGCTATGCAAAACTTTCTCTGTACCTGAGCACTATTCCTTTATAACTCTGCGAAGTGAGCATTATTATCCCCATTTGAAAGTCAAGGGACCAAAATCCCAGAGCCATAAAATCGGAATGAAACTGACCTGGATTATAAACCAGTTCTGGCTCAAAAGCAAGGCCCATGCTTCCAGAATAAACTAGGAAGCACGGCTCTTCCCAAATCCTAGAATCATGTCATTTTGCAACTGGAAACAACCCTACTAAAGATCATCTTGTTCAGCCAAAGCCCAAAACAGTAAGGGGACCTGGACCACGAACACATCTGGCAGATTGACTGGCACTGACCTGGAATCCAGGTCACGGACTCTGAGGCCAGCACTATTTCCCATCAACTTGCTCACCCATCATTGTCCTAGACTTCCTAAGGGCTCTGCCTCACAGATTGTTGACCAGGATGCTCTATACCAAACAGGCAATTTAATGAGACCTTGAACTGCACAACAAGCCAAAGGTAGTTGGAGTAGCTGGCATCTCAGTGAATGCAGCCAAACATGTCTATGGGACATCAGGCAACAGGAGGCGGAATTGCTTCAGTCACTAATGGCAGATGCTACGGACACCCTTGAAAGAAGAAGAAACGATAAAGAACTTGTGTAGAATACAATCCAAAAGGCTGGACAAAATGAAGACTTTCTATACCAATTAGAGGACAGTTTCCTAAAAACTAAAAAACTGAGAACTGCTCAAAAGCGAAAAACAAAAATGAGGTGTCTTCAAACTGTTCAGCAAAGCTAATCATTAGGGAGCAGGCGCTACCACTAAGAAGTCCCAGAAGAAGAGGCAAGGGCATCTACCCAGGATGAGCCCACCCAGTACTGTGACAACTGGTTAACAAAGGCCTGCCACCAAAAGAAAGAAACGGTGTTCCCCTCAGTTCATCTTTATCGAAGACACTCTACGTTTCATTAATCTCAATTGGCGGCAATCAATGTTCTCAGCAAGTTTGAAAAAACAAAAAACTAAGTACCAGAGTGCAGAAGGCATGTGTGTCCGAGGCTTTGGAGCAGCATAATGAAGTAACTACCTAGGCACTCACCTTCTGCACACCTGTGCGGTGAGCTGGAATCTGATATGAGAGCCCAGGTAGACAGAAACACAACCTAGAGCCTGGTGATTGGAGGGAAACACCTGGAAGGAAGAACAAAATCACAATAAAATAAAGAAGGACTAGCCCTTTTCTCCAAGCCTAAAGGAAATCCGATTGAACCAGACGAAAATCAGGCAGCAAGCCAAATTCACTCTGCCTTGCTGTGGAATACCTCCCTGTTATGTTTTCGTGGGAATCTTGTACCCTAGGTACAAAGTAAGCAGATTTGCTACTAGCAGTTACTTCTCTTCCTCTGAAAGTAAGCAATAGGAAAGCAGATGAGGCAGCTGGAAGTGGGGAGGGTGACTGGATCCAAGACTAGTCACAAAGAATTAAACCCATCTATTTCACATAGGAAACACTGAGGCCAAACTTTATTAAACTCTCCAAGAGAATAAAATACAGAATAAGTAACCCTAAACAGACTACTTTGCTTAATCCGCGAAGGGCAAAGTAAGTAACAAAGGTCTTAGATTGTAGTAAGAAACACTGAGTTGAAACATCAATCACAATGAAGAGAGTGACAACATATGAATCAATTCGATTTAGTTAAGCCATAGAGCATTGTAGCTTAAAGTTCACGCAGTGCCAGACTGTTGGGATGTAAGGTTTGATTCAAGCACTTACAAGATGTTTGCCCTTAGTCAAGGCGTGATGGCCCATGTCTCAGCCTCACCCACCTGGGATAGAGTCGTAGCCCTGGCATTCCCTCATATTGTTGCTGGAATGAGATACTAAAACATTGAGTGTTGACTGCACTGCAGTCACTGTTCTAAGCATTCTCCATGTGTTATCTCATTTAAGCCTGACAACAACTCTTATAAAGTAGTTACTTTTATTACAAGCACATGCACATAGACACATGCACACACACATACACTGCACAGAAAAGGAAACAGGCATGCTGAGGTTAGGTAACATGTCCAGCCTCACACAACTGGTGAACAGTAGAGTCGAGATTTGAACCCACACAGTCAGACACTAAATCCTGTGTCTCACCACCACACTATCTGTCATTCACAGAAATGTTTATCCGAGTGCCTGGAGCCTAGCAAGCCCTTGGAATCCTTCCGCCTCAGTATTGTTCCGATGGGTCCTGAGATGTTGGAAATCACAACTGAGCAAGGCTTCTCTGCAAATTTGGCTGGAACACTGACAGCAGGGCTGCCAAGGCACTCACTAGATGGCAGCTTGGAGCCTTACGCATCATAGGGTGGGAGATCATCTCTCTTTAAACCAAGCCTCTGAAGCAGGGTAGATGCAATGCATTCAACATGGGGGCTAACCAGAATAACAAAGAGTATTCTTTGTTTTGAAGTCCCAGCTTGGGCTTGGAATCTTCACCTTAAAAATCAAGTTAGAGGCCGGGTGCGGTGGCTCACGCCTCTAATCCCAGCACTTTGGGAGGCCGAGGCGGGAGGATCACGAGGTCAGGAGTTTGAGACCAGCCTGACCAACATGGTGAAACCTTGTCTCTACTAAAAAACCAAAAATTAGCCGGGTGTGGTGGTACGCGCCTGTAATCCTAGCTACTCAAGAGGCTGAGGCAGGAGAATCACTTGAACCTGGCAGGCGGAGGTTGCAGTGAGCCGAGATGGTGCCACTGCACTCCATCCTGGGTGACAGAGTGAGACTCTGTCTCAAAAATAAAATAAAATAAAAATCAAGTTAGATTCTACCCAAAGCATTGACCCTGTGTGTTCCTAGGAGAGTAGCATGGCCTCTGATACTCTAACTGACCATAAGTGACCACCTGGCTAGGTACCCGCTGAGCCCTCTGCCCTCCTAAAGACTCTCCCTTCTTTACAGTTCCCAGGATCCCAGCCAGTGGCAGTGACTTAGATGGGCATGTGCCATGCTCTGTGCCTTTTTAACCCCTGGCTAGCCTAGGATGGGTTTGAGCAATGACTCAATCCTGGCAGCAAAGAGCATACCGTGCATGCACACGGCAGCTGCTGCTTCTCCCAGTCCCACCACCCACACAGCTTACACAATCCGCTTGTTGCACCAGGAGGCCAGGTTCCTGCCAGCATTGTTTATTGGCCTGTGTTATAAAAGTCCTGGGAACCCCGCTTTCCTGCCAGCCAACTAGGCTCTGGTTCCTGCTCTTCTTGACTTTCCTACTTTCCTCCTACTTTAGAAATTCTTAATTTCTAAACCCACAAAACCGTAGAAGTAAACCAGCATAGCAACTTTCACCTCTCCATACTCATCCCTCAGCAGTAGCACTCCTTATTCAGTAAGTGTCGAGAATAGAGAATCATACCAAGACACTAGGTAGATATTCTTTACATTTTTATTTTTATTTTTTATTTATTTATTTATTTTTGAGACAGAGTCTCGCTCTGTTGCCCAGGCTGGAGTGCAGTGGCGCAATCTCAGCTCACTGCAAGCTCCGCCTCCCGGGTTCACACCATTCTTCTGCCTCAGCCTCCCGAGTAGCTGGGACTACAGGCACCCGCTGCCACACCCAGCTAATTTTTTGTATTTTTAGTAGAGACGGGGTTTCACTGTGTCAGCCAGGATGGTCTCGATCTCCTGACCTTGTCATCCGCCCGTCTCGGCCTCCCAAAGTGCTGAGATTACAGGCATGAGCCACCGCGCCTGGCCGACATTAGGTAGATATTCATTGTCATGTCTACTAGACTAACCTACCTTGGACCCTAGAGTTGTGACCCTTTGCTCAGAACCATCTGTGCAGGATAAGATGAAACCTTTACCTGTAAACATCTGAGAGACAGCCCAGGGACAAAGAATGATGCTATAGGAGAGTGTCACAAGGGACCACATAACTCCCTACCCATACACAGACCCTTCATAATAGAGAGAACCAACTGGGTCTCAGGGAACTTATAACTTTCTTCAATAGATAATTAGAGTAGACATTTGGCCTTATTCTTCATTTGACGTTTTCTCCAGTTCCAGGTTCTGTGCATAGCCCTTTACAGTCATTATTAATCTTCACAACGACCCAATGACATAATTTAGAGTTGATCTGTAACTATTATAACTTTTCCCATTTAAGATAAGAACTAGATTGCCAATTAACATTTGTGCAGGGCCGGGCACGGTGGCTCACGCCTGTAATCCCAGCACTTTGGGAGGCCGAGGCAGGTGGATCACCTGAGGTCAGCAGTTCGCAACCAGCCTGGCCAACATGGTGAAACCCCGTCTCTACCAAAAATACAAAAATTAGCCAGGCGTGTTGGCACAGGGCTATAATCTCAGCTACTCAGGAGGCTGAGGGAGGAGAATTGCTTGAACCTGGGAGGCAGAGGATGCAGTGAGCCAAGATTGTGCCATTGCACTCCAGCCTGGGCGACAGAGCAAGACTCTGTCTCAATCAATCAATCAATCAATCAATCAATCAATTTGTGCAGAACTTGACATTTTCACTAAGAGATACTTGAAATTGCATAGAAAATGCCTGTATATTAAGTGGAAAAAAAAGTTAGAAAAGAAGTATACCCAGCATTACTTTATTTTGTTGTTTAGAGTGTGTGTGATTGTATGAGAATCAATATTAAAGACTAGACCCTGAAGGTGTTACCATGAGTTATATTTAGATGGTAGATTGCAAGTGGTTTTCATTTTCTTCATTTTGCTTATCTGTATATTCTACAATAAAAATGCTATAATATGAAAAAGGAAAATAATTATGTTTGTTCTGTGGGTTTCCCTAGGCCAGAGCTAGGACTGACAGTAGCTCAGCTCATGTGAGAAAGAACTTTCTACAATGGAGTGAGAAGCCAGGGCCAAACAGAGGGTGGACATCCATATATGGGGATATCTTAGATTCTTGCCAAGGGAAAACCCAGTGGAATTTTCAGCCCCAGATACTCTCTTTAAAAGCTCAGGAACCCAAAGTTTTAAAAAGATTTTAAATGATATTTATCTTGTAAGGATGAAGTAGTTGAAGCCTCAGGGTGGTGATGTTAGAAGAGGCTGGGGCAAGATGAGAAAGTAGGAAGAAGTCAGAGGCAGTGAGGGGGTGAGGGCAGAGATCCATGTTGAGGTGGGGGCTGCATACCTGGGCTCCCCCAGGGAAACTCCACTGAACTGCTAGGGCTACAGAAAGCCCCAGTGGATTTAGACCAATGGGGAACATTTGGCAACCCTTCTTTGTTCTCCTTTGGTGCAGATTTTCATAAGGATGTTGACTGTCTTTTCTAAAGGCTTGTCCGCAACTCAGGAGGTGTCCTTCCTGTGAAAGTCAGTGATGATAGATGCATTTGTATGTGCATAAATTCTTTGTTCATAATTGCTTCAGCAAAGTAACATCTGTTATAAGCAAAGTCCACAGAGCACCATTAAAGAAATTCAAAATATTCTCGAATCTACCTACCTAGAAATAGCCATTGTTAGCATATCTGATGTATTTCCTTCCATCTCTTTGTCTTTCCTTTATTTTTCATAAAATTGAGCATAAGTGCATTCACTTTCACTCTCAATATTATGTTGTGAACACTTGCCATGTCTTTAAATATTTTTTAAAGATATAATAATTTTGTGTAGCTTAAACATGATTTCGTTGATTTTTTTTTTCTTATGTTTACTAAACAGTTTGACTTTTTTCTTCTATTAAATTATCTGTTAATATACTTGGCCCATTTTTATATTTAGAGGTGAGCTGTTTTTTCTTATTTATTGTGAGATGTCAATTTTATTGTGGTTTTTTTTTCAGCTTATTGATACCTTTTTTATTTGGTTTTGACTTTTAGATAATTGGCCTTTAAGTTTTGAGCATCACATTTCTGATCAATTACATTTATAAGTTTTCCACTTCTACATATCTTCAAAATCTTACCCCATTTCTAAAGAAGCATTCCACTTTTTCTACTTCTTTTTTTGTTTTTTGTTTGTTTGTTTTTGTTTGTTTGCTTGAGACAGGGTCTCACTGTGTCGCCCAGGTGCAATCTCTGCTCACTGAAGATTCGACCTTCTGGGCTCCAGTCATCCTTCCACCCCAGCCTCCCAGGTAGCTGGGACCACAGGTGCGCACCACCATGCCTGGCTAATTTTTATATTTTTGTAGAGATGGAGTCTTACCATGTTGCCCAGGCTGGTCTTGAACTCCTGGACTCAAACGTTACTCCCACCTCAGCCTCCCAAAGTGCTGAGATTACAGGCGTGAGCCACTCTGCCTGGCCTTTTTACTTCATTCTTTAACTTTAACCTTTTTACATTGTTTTATTTGATGGGACTATTTTTTTAAAAAATTATTTTTCTATTCACAAAAAAAGTATTTTCAATTTAGAAAATGTTTAAAATACATAAAAATACAAACATCATAAAATCTCTATAATCACACATAGGGATGACACTGCTAACATTTTCCTGTATTTCTTTTTATGCTTTATATATTTTTAATAAAATTGAGTTTGTTTTATATATATACACACACACTCTTATACATATGTATATAGTTTGTCTCATCCCTATTATTTAACATTATGTCATATGTATCTCTCTACATCATTAAATAGCCTTTAAATTTTTTATTCATTGACTGCAAAATATTTTATCATGGGAACTATATGATATTTAACAAATCCTAATTATTGGACCTACATTATTTTAACAAGACTGAAATCAAAATACTTGTATGTAATCTTTGTGTCCACATCTGTCTGTCTGTCTGTCTGTCTGTCTGTCTATCTATCTATCTATCTATCTTTTCCTGGGATGCCAAGACTTGGAACTTGTAGGTCAGAGAGTTTGAATATTTTTGAGATTTTTAGTAAGTGCCACTCTTAAGAAGAGCAAATCCTTTTAAGTCCCTACCAGGAGTCTGCAAATTGCATTCTTCACCACACTCTTCCAAAATCAAGTTTTTTTTAAAAAAAAACCTTTGCCAATAAACAGAACAAAAAGTGACATTTTATTTTAATTTACATTTGCTTGATTACTAGTGCTGCAGAATATTTTTGCATCTAAATGTTGACTCCATCTGGAATTTATTTTGGTGTTTGAAGTAAGAAGAGGCTCTGGCTTGATTTTTCCACAATGTTGAAAGTTTCCATCTATTCCCCCCTGTCTGATGATCCTTGTTTATACACTAAGCTCTTATGTAGACTTGAGTTTTAGGACTAACTGCTCTGTCTGTCACTCATAGGTGTACTGGTTTGATCATTGCAGCTTTACCCATTTTACATATCTGGTCATCATTCTTTTATTCTCATCCCCCCCATAGCCCAGGTACTGTATAGATGCATTTTGTCAAGTTCCCACAAAAAAATTCCAATTCCAATTGGGAATTTTGAATGAGACTTTAGGAAAGCCATAAGTTAACTTGGGGCAAATTAACATCTTTAAATCATTAAGTCATATAGAAGGATCCATCTCCCCATCATTTGACTTTTCTTTTATATCTCTCAATAAAATTTGGGAGTTTTTATCATAAAGGCTTCATACGTTTCTTGGTAGCATTACCCCTAGGTATTGCATGATCTTCCTTTCTATTTTAATGTAACATTTTCCCCCATCATGGCTTCCATTATTTTCTTTCTTATAGAAGGCAAAGCTATTAATTTTAGTATATTTTATGGTAATAGCCTTTTAAAATTGCAAGTGTGGGTGTTGAGTTTTATCCATTGTATTTCAGCATCGACTGATATCAAGTTGTTTTTGGCCCTAATGGTGAAACTGATCAGAAAAAGCTCCTCATGCAAAACTGTCCTCGAATTATTTACATAAATCCCAGTTTTGAATCTTGCCTTCATGACTTTAAATTTTGGATTCATATCCATGTGGCATATTTATTTATAATTTTTCTGTTTGTGCTACAGTGAGAAGTTTTAAGATCAGGATTCAGCCAGTTTTATAAAATTGGGTTTTTTCCATGATTTTTTCACCAAAGAAATGAGCTCTTCCTTAACAGTTTAAAATAACTCACCAGAAACGTGTCTGGATTTGTGATAAATTGTAGAATAAATGCTTAAACTTTTTTTACATTTCTTCCATATACTTTGGTTTGTTTGCAGTTTTTATTCCTTCTTAGATCAATTTTAAATGTTCTCAGTAAAACATCCATTTCACTGAAACTTTTCTCACGTGAAAAATATTTTTCCTATAGTATTTATTCTCTTATAGTTTGAAAATATACTCCAAATCTGTGATTAGAGCTGCTTATTTTTCTGATTTTCTGTTTTCTCTTTTTCTGTTAAGTTTTTCAAAAACTCAACCAGAAAACCAGCTCTTAGATTTATTTTATTAATTACACTGAAGGTTTTCTATGTTTTTTAAATCAGAATTTATGCTGCAATTATAATTTCTTTTCCACTCTTTGATTGGTATTCTTCTTGTTCTTCTACCTATTTTCTTGAAGTGACCACTTCTTTCATTCATTTGTATTCTTTGTTTAAAAAATGAATTCATTTGCCTCTAAGTACAACTTTAGCTACATTTCATGTGTTTGATACAAGTATCATCTTTTTAGTATTTTCTAACCAAACTATTAAGAAAATGAATTTAGATTTTGGAGGGTTTGGGCATTTTATTATTTTACTTCTTAAGTGATTGTATAGTTTTTTTGTTTAATTTTTACTGTTAGTTTCAATATTTATAGCACTAGAGTTAGAAAACATGGCTTGTACAGTTTCTACAATAAATTTGGGATCTCTTGACATTTTCTTTGTGGCAATTTATCTTTTAATCATTTCTGGCAAAGGTTGATAAAGATTGTTAGAACTATTATGCCACTTTACCATTAACTTCTCCTTGCATTTCGAACATTAGATGAATCTGTATTTTTGTCCATCTGTTGTGTGCATGATGGAGAGTGTATTGGCCAAGCACCAGACTCCAGTGCAGACTCCTGGTCTGCCTTTGATTAGTTATGAGATAGATTCTCTAATCCTCAGTTTCCCTTCCTCTGAAACAGGGATTAAAACAAGATAACTCCTACCTCAGGGCTTTCGAGAAATAATCCAAGACAAGTGCCTCACATAGTAACTGGCACATTATACACACTCAGAAAGTACATGTATTATACAATACACACGTTATCCATACGAAGTGACCCCATGTTTTCCATGTAATGGTTTTACCATGAAGATCACTTTTTGGAAAGTAACATTGCTAACCCTGCTTTCCCGGAATCTGTGCTTGCCTAATCAATGTTAGTTTATTTTATTTTCAATCTTGCCACATTTTAGTTTAGATGTATTCCTTGTTAACAGAATATAATTTGCTGCTTTTGAAATACAACTCAAAAGCCTCTGTAAAAGAGTTTCAATCATTTATATTTATTGTCTTGGCTGATAAGTTGTTTCATGCCTGTTATAACTTTTGTGCATTTTGGCTCTTTAAGTCTTCCTGCTGTATCTATTTCCTTTCATTTCCTTTTATGAGCTATATTTTTTCTCTTTTTTTTGAGACGGAGTTTTGCTCTTGTTGCCCAGGCTAGAGTGCAATGGTGCAATCTCGGCTCACTGCAACCTCTGTCTCCCGGGTTCAAGTGATTCTCCTGCCTCAGCCTCCTGAGTAGCTGGGATTACAGGTGCATGCCACCACGCCTGGCTAATTTTTGTATTTTTAATAGAGATGGGGTTTCATCATATTGGTCAGGCCAGTCTTGAACTCCTGCCCTCAGGTGATCCGCCCACCTTGGCCTCCCAAAGTGCTGGGATTACAGGCGTGAGCCACCACACCCAGTCTACATTTTGTTTTTTAATCTACTCTAGGGTTGTAGACTTTAAATACTCAAGGGTTGTAGATTTTAAATCCTTTTAAGAGTTCTACCAGTGGCTGCCTTTAAGTTTTTTGGGCTGTTTGTTTGTTTGTTTTGTTTCATTGAGGTGAAATTCACATAATGTAAAACTAACCATTTTAAAGTTATTCAGTGGCATTTAGTACATTCTCAATGTAGTGCAATCACTCCCCTATTCTTTCAAGTTTTATAAAGAAATTTTTCATCTTATTAATCTAATTACCAAAGTTTGCCTTTCTCTGAGTAAGATGAGGACTTCATCAGGCTCTTTTTCTTTCCAGCATTTCTCTAGTAGAGTTGAGGTTTGCAACCCATTCATAAAAATTTCCAGTGGATAGAATTAAATTTCTTCAAACTCTATAACCTCCGTCAAGAATTATGTTTATAATTAGCACACAATTTTGAAACTTGAAAATTTGCATTCAGTTTTCTTATAGAGGGTTATGAATTGAATCGTGTCCCCTCAAGATTCATATGTAGAAGCCCTAACCCGTTAGTACCCTAGAATGTAACTGGATTTGGACAGAGGGCCTTTAAAGAAGTAACTGAGTTAAAATGAAGAGTTTAAGGTGGGTCCAAATTCAATATGACTGATGTTCTTACAAGAAGAGGAAATTTGGACACAGACACACAGAGGGAAGACCACGTGAACACAGAAGGAAAACACGGCCACCTGCACACCAAAAAAAGAGGCCTCCGAACTAATCAACCCTGATGACATCATGATGTCAACCTGCAGCCTCCAGAACTGTGGAACAGTCCATTTCTGTGGTTGAAGCAACCCAGTCTGTGGTACTTCCTTATGGCAGCCTTAACAAACTAACACATATACCAATCACCTTTCCACCTCAGAACCTCAAATACACCATCCTCACTTTATCATCACCTGCATCGGCACCACGTACACACACAAACACACTTCATTTAGTTAATTCCTGCTCATCAGGGGACCCCTTTTCTGACCACCTCCACCCATCTGTATCACCCTTTCTTTGCACCCTGCCCTTCAGTTTCCCAGCCATCTGTACAATTATATCGCTGTTTCTCGGACAGCAGTTTACCATATATCCCCAGCCCCTAGCTTAGCACATGTTCGTTGCCACCAATAATTTACCAAATTAATGGTAGAAGTACTGGATAAATTCAAGTGATTCTGATTTTGTTACCTGTCTTGTTTTCACTGTAACACACACCTTTCATTTTTAGCCCAAATGGATTTCATTTCCACACATGGATTTATTTTCTTCAATTGCTGTTTTGGCCTTTAGCCTATATTTCGAAATGTCTTGCCCAATTATTACAACAATGCCCACAAAAACCTTGCTTACAAGCAGCAAGTGCCATTGGAGAAAGGCTATGTATTGTTAATATCACTCATACAAATAAAGACAAAACCCACACATCATGAAGGTAAATATCCCTCTTGGAGCACCTAAGCCCTATGCCTATATCCAGCCACCGTAATTTGTTTAAAATAAATGTATCCAGCCAGGAAGAATTATTGGTATTTTTACACTATAAAAGCTTAACTATTTTATAAAAACATATCCCACAAAACCCCCATCCTCAGATCCTGTAGATAATTAAAAGCACACCAATGCACAGAGCTGCACTTGCCGCCAGTCATTCACAGGGGAGAAAGCAATTATTCTGACAATTAGACCCATAGCAGTGTGTTCCTTGTCAAAGGTCAAAGACACCTATGGATGCTTCTGATCACCTTTTAAGAGTGTAATTAATTTGCGTACTGATAAATTTCAAAATCAGTCTAGGAACCCGCCTGTTAATAAAATGATGGATGGATGGGATTGTTATTCTGGGGCTTCGTACTCTGCCTCATTTGCGTGTTAGAAACCCTGTGCGTCTCTGCCCAGCAGCTTCCAAGAGCTATTCACAGGGCAATGTTCTTCCTATAAATTCAATTATTCATATTAGGGTCAAGTCCACGCATTCCAGCCTGCAGTTGGGAGGGCATTTTATACAGACCATTTTCTGCCCTGGAGCAACTGTCCCTTGCTACAGCCTTGAATATTTTCAATTCTATATTAAAGAAGCACTTTCCAATACAGAAATGAAATCTATCTGACACCAGTAGTGCCTCTCAAAACTCACACGTGGGGACATGTCTCCCCCAACCCCCTGTGTAGAATCTGCCCTCTTGTCAATCAGAATTTCTCACAGCTGTCAGGAAGGCAGATAAAACTCTTCACTTTGGCAAGGGTCCTTTAACCCCACGGCCCACAGCTCAGCCGAGCAAAACCACCAACCGGCAGGGCGGAGACTTCCACCAGAGGCTAGCTTCAGGAGAGGAAATGCAGCCTCCAGGCACAGATGTGCATCTTCTGGCCAGTAACGTTTGTGAAATATAAACGGGTTTGAAGGTGCGGTGGGAGGGAGTAAATGTGGGGGGAAATGACATCTTTTTCCTTCTCATTTTCCTCATTCTCATTCCTCTACTTCAACTACCCTTTCAAAAATCATGTTTAAGTAATGTAAGGTATGGATCTTACCCTCTGAGGCAAGAACGAAGGGGGAAAGGCAGGTCAGGAGTAATAGTATGAATTGCCAACCAAGTGCCCAGCAGACCGTGACACCTGATTTAAGTTTCACATGCCTCGAGTGGTGGCTCACGCCTATAATCCCAGCACTTTGGGAGGCTGAGGCGGGCAGATCCCTTTAGGTCAGGAGTTCAAGACCAGCCTGGCCAACATGGTGAAACTCCATCTCTACTAAAAATACAAAAATTAGGGCCGGGCGCAGTGGTTCACGCCTGTAATCTCAGCACTTTGGGAGGCCGAGGCTGGCAGATCACGAGGTCAGGAGATCGAGACCATCCTGGCTAACACGGTGAAACCCCGTCTCTACCTAAACAATACAAAAAATTAGCCAGGCGTGGTGGCGGGCGCCTGCAGTCCCAGCCACTCGGGAGGCTGAGGAAGGAGAATGGCGTGAACCCGGAAGGCAGAGTTTGCAGTGAGCCAAGATCACGCCACTGCACTCCAGCCTGGGCGACAGAGCGAGACTCCGTCTCAAAGAAAAAAGAAAGAAAGAAGGAGATGGGACACAGCATAGACTCCAGAGCCGGGCTTCTCCCTGCTCCTCTGGGCATCTTTTCCCTTCCTCCTCGACCTCCAGGATCCACAGACCCAGGCAGGCAAAGGCTGCACGAGGGCTGCCCCAGAATTCTGGTCAAGGCGCCAACAGGAACAAAAGATACAAAGTGAGCGGGTGGCCTTTGTAATCACTTTTCCTGCTATAAACAATTCCTTTTCTCACTAGTGTTGCTCTGAGGCTGATTGATGCTCTTGGAGCTGGAAATCCATGAGAAAGTCCCTTTCCCTCTCCAAACTGAGGGCTTCCAGTGGGTTCAGCAAATGTGCCAAGCACCCCCCCCCACCCCCGCCCACTGCACCGTCCCCACCCCCAAGCTGTCCACAGTGAATGGCAGCGTGGGGCAGGAAGCAAGCCTGCCAAGTACTGTTCTCGGGCTAAACGCTCCCCAGACAGGCTCCAGCTTCCCATGTCAAAGCCCAGCGCCTCAGTACTTTCTGAAGGCCTTGGGCCTTGATGAATATGTGAGAAAAACAAACATTTGTCCCAGGGTTTGGGAAAGAAAGGAAAGGAAGCTTGGAGAAAGACTCCCCCAGGCAGGCCTGGGAAACCCCAAGGGTCTAATTGAAAGGGTTTGAAATAGTAAATATGAAATCTAAACCCAGATGGTTCTTTTTCAAAGGGAGCAAACCATTCATTACACTGATTCCTTCCTACAGGATCACCTTAAAAATAAAAACAAGATGCAAAACTTCCCCCATGGCGCCAAGTCCCTTCATGATCATGTGGCTGAATGGAACAAGAGTGAGGCAGAGGTGGTTGGTGGGGAGCAGGGGTAATGTCTTCCTTATCTGCCCTCTTGGGTCAAGCTGGTATTAGGGATATTGCTGTCTCCTTCGGGACCCTGGGTTCCATTTCAAAATCATTCCCTGAAAGGGCACCCAAAGGAAAAGGATAATAGAACCTGTTGAAGCCAAGTGGCTCAAGCAAGCTTGGAGATCAACTTGTTGAAAAGGACCTTGAACGAGATGAGCAAAGCCCTCACCCCGCCCACCCTGCCCAGCTCAGCTGCCCTGGCCTGGAAAGAAAACCTGAGCAACACCTGAGAGAAGGAGACTGAGCAAGTGCACCTGCAATCATGAAGCCCCCCATCCGAGAGGGGCAGACCCACCCACCTTGTTTATTCAGCTTCCCTTTGACTTACTCCTGTGTGCGCAGAACACTGGGGAGATGGACACAGCTTAGGCAGACCTGACATTTCCAAATTTCTAGCACTCCTCCACGAGGCCCTTTGGTCATCAATACTGCACCCCGGGGACCCTTACACACCCTGTATTTCACTAAGTCTAGACGCTATCTATTGTAAGGTTGCACCATTGTTTTAGAGACCCTAAGAAGGGGGTAAAATGCTACCACTGAGACCATGACATGCCATCAATTTTTAGAAGCAGACTGATTTCAAAGATGTTAATATGCAAAAAAGAGCATTTTAGAATCAAGGAAATTCATGAATAGCTGACATTGGCTGGGAACATAGCAGGTGCCAGGCCCAGTGCCAATGCTTCCCGTGGATCACCTCGTTCACTCCCCACAACTATTAATTATCCCCATTTTTCAAATGAGGAAAGCAGGTCTTCAAGAGCTGAATTAGCTTGCCCAATATCACGCAGTGAGGCCAGGATGCACATTCCGGCCTGCCTGAATCCAGCACACAGCGTTTATACCTAGGAAGCCCAAGTATATTTGGATCTTGAAAAGAGATATGTTCAGCCCTCATCCTGCTGAAATTCTGATAAATTCTGGAGGGCTGCTGACAAAACTGCATTGTACCCAAGTATCCAGGTCATCTGGATGGAGCCAGGCTTGAAGAACCTGAAGGAAGCCTCCACATGTGGGTTCATAAATGCCAGTCCTAGGGTATGGCCACAGTATAGTGAGTGTTGGAAAACACTGCTTAGTTTCTTTGGATGGATAACTAATAGCTAAGGTGATGCAGTAAATGCAGTGGCCTGCGGCATTTTGAGAGCCCCCCTTTTTTTTTTGAGACAGAGTCTCGCTCTATCACCCAGGCTGGAGTGGCGCAATCTCGGCTCACTACAACCTCCATCTCCTGG
Source organism: Pongo pygmaeus (assembly GCF_028885625.2). NCBI lineage: Eukaryota > Metazoa > Chordata > Mammalia > Primates > Hominidae > Pongo > Pongo pygmaeus. Next base: position 98,972,750 of record NC_072389.2, on the reverse strand, counting down.
GTTCAAGCGATTCTCCTGCCTCAGCCTCCTGAGTAGCTGGGACTACAGATGCCCACCACTATGCCTGGCTAATTTTTGTATTTTTAGTAGAGAGGAGGTTTCACCATGTTGGCCAGGCTGGTCTTGAACTCCTGACCTCAGGTGATCCGCCTGCCTCAGCCTCCCAAAGTGCTGAGATTACAGGTGTGAGCCACCTCACTCGGCGTTGAGAGCAGTCTTAACACCTTCAGAGAATTGCTGTGTCCTAGAAATCCAGCTCCTGCACAGCTGAAAAAACACACTGCCACTCCAACATCAAGGCCCTACTCAATATCTGAACATTGGCATAAGTCAAGCGCTGGGTCCAGAACACTTTTGTCACTTTGGGCTGCCACATGCAGACAAATATGGGTCCACTGAGTACAGAGCGGGGAAAAATTGCTTCTTTCCGATCCTATTTTCTTTGCTCTACCCCCTAATCCTCAGCACAACTCAGCAGCCCCATGGCAAATGATGCAGCCTCCAGAAGGTGGGGACAATGCAAATTCTTTCTGTTAGAAAAAATAATGACTTGCACATTCCTAGCTGATGGTGGGCCCTGGATGGGAGGGACATGGGTTTCAATCACAGCTCCACTCCACTAGCCTTGCAACTTGGAGTGTCTCTATAAACCTATCTGTTCATCTGCATAACGGGAATTACTAACATTTCCCTTGAGTGGTGGCTGTTAAAATGAGATCTCAGGCTTCAAGCATTTAACGCAATACTCACATTTAGTGAGTTCCTTTTATTCTCTAAAACCTAAACATATGAGATGCAGCATTTTTAAATGGAAGAAAAATAGTTACATCAATAAATCAAACAATAGGAGGAAAAGCAACTCCAAAAAAGAGCTGATAATCTCTCTTTCGGTTCGTATTAGGTTGATGCAAAAGTAATTGCGGTTTTTGCCATTACTTTCAACGGCAAAAACCGCCACTACTTTTGCATCAACTTAATAGTTCTTAAATCCTTCTAGCAACAGGGCAGTTGTTAGGGATACTGGCTGTGGGTGGTTGGGTTTGCATCTTGTTCCTGTGACTTTTCCTAACCCTGTGAAGAACGGGGGAAGACTTTGAAATGGGCACACAAGATAACTGGGTGTTCTGGCTCCTGTGTCCGCTGGGTTACCTCCACCTTGCATTAACTTAAAGCTCTTTTTTTTTTTTTTTTTTTTTTTTTCATGTTTCATAGGAATATTTTAATTATGGCCAATTCCACATTAATAATTCTATTCCAAACATTCTCTGATTAAAGAAAAATCATTTGATAAGACTCCATATGATAAACAGATTAATTTTTCCAAGTAAATGTATAGATGTAAAACAAAAACTCTAATCCCATATTTAAACTTTATAGACTAATTGTAATGTTTGGCCACTTTGTTCTCCTTCATGGAACTCAGCACCTGCTCCAGCTTCTCCTCAGATGCCATATTCTGCACCTCACTCAGGTGGTGCTCCTGGAACTCCACTGGGACAGCGGCAGCCTTGAACACCTCCTTGACGGCGTGCATCAGCTCAGGCCCCACACCGTCTCCCGGAAGCATGGTCACGGGAAAGGAGCCCTCCACCCTCACGTCCTCGGCCTGGCTCCGCGATGCAGCGTGCGCCGCGGCCGAGGTACTCAGACCTCTCCATGCCCCAGGGTTCCCGGCGGAGACCAGCGCTCGGGTCAGCCAGCGGACTCCGCTCACTGCCGCCATGTTTCCCGCAGCAACTTAAAGCTCTTTTACAATTCTCTAAATTACAGAAAATTTATAGTAAGGCAAATTGTTCTTGTCCTTAGAAATGCAGATGTGTTTCAGTAACATCTTACTGGTTCTCTCGTTAATTAACGAGTTCAATGAAATCTCTGACCTGTGTTCATTTTACGTTAGTATGAGAGTCATGATTTTACTTTTTGAAAACATTTACTTTATGAAAGCATTTAACCTTTGACACTAAGCCTCTATTTCTTCATCTGTATAATGAAAATTATAAAAATGTCCATATCTTAGGGTGGTAATGAGGATTAATGGGATAGCCATACAAAGCCCTTAGTAGTGTCTGGCACATCCTAAGTACTCAATAAACTTTACTAAACAAGACAATTAAGCTGTCAAAATTGAGTTATGGTTAACGAATAGAGTGTTCTCAGTTGTAAGTTGTTCTCCAGTATTTTTTTCTTAAGTATTTATCACTCTTATTGCTTCTTTACTCGTGAGCACTCACAGATCAAATAAATAAATAAATGAACAGCAAATGAATGTTGACTTTAAAACTTGGAGGGATACATTTAAAAACTTGAATTTTGAAAGGATTTGGGTTTTCATTTGTTTTTTTATGGACACATTATATCTGCCCATGGTTGCGAACGTATATTATATACATAATGTATATTATGTAACTAATACATTATTTATAGTTCATTGACAAAGACAACTGTATCAATATTTCATAGTCTCCCCCAAACAATGCAGGGACTTCCAAATGTCCTGCACCTGAACAACTCTGAAGATCGCTTATCTAATGGGCTCACTAAAAATAGCAGACAGGGAATCAGAGTACCTACTCCTGACAGACTGATTTTATACATATGTGATTAAGTCAATCTAGTTCATCTGGGATTAAGGACGCTTCGGAATGGGAACTTAGAGAAAGGCAGAAAAATAAAAGAGCAGCTGCCAGGGGTACAGCACTTGACTTATCTGTGCATTCATCCAGCAACAGGTATTTCACCATGTCCTCAAGAAGTTCAGAGTCTAGTAGGGGAGAGAACAGTCTTCATGAAGACTTTCCCAAAACAGAGAGTGTATGATGGGCTCCCGCGGAGGTAAATAGAAGCAGAAACACGGGCAAAGCTGATATCACAGAAGACGCAACACTTCCATTGTTCCTTCAAGGATGAACTGGGCTTGAGAAGCAAACAAATCAGGGAGTGACATTTCAGGCAGAGGGACAGGAAGTGCTAAAACAGGTGTGAAAGAGCCTACTGACGTAGGGAAGAGAAAGACATCAATTTGGCTTGAAATATTGAAATAAATGACATAAGGCTAGAAAGGTAGCCAGGACCACATCAATTAAACCAGACTTTTTTTTTTTTTTGAGACGGAGTCTCGCTCTGTCGCCCAGGCTGGAGTGCAGTTGCACCATCTCAGCTCACTGCAAGCTCCGCCTCCCGGGTTAGCGCCATTCTCCTGCCTCAGCCTCCCCAGCAGCTGGGACTACAGGCACCCACAACCACATCTGGCTAATTTTTTGTATTTTTCAGCAGAGACGGGATTTCACCGTGTTAGCCAGGATGGTCTCGATTTCCTGACCTCGTGATCTGCCAGCCTTGGCCTCCCAAAGTGCTGGGATTACAGGCGTGAGCCACCGCGCCCGGATTAAACCAGTCTTTTAAACCCTACAGCCCCCAGAGGCTGATATTGCAGTCCCATGTAAAACTAGCGAAGATTGAAGACTAAGCTTATAAATTTTGTAATCACTAGAGCTAGATTTTCAAAACCTATACTTTTTCTCAAGATGTGATATTATAAAGACCTAAGAACCATGAGAATCTGAAAAGACAACTGAAAAGCCCTCACTAACAACAAATTTCTGGAACACATCACAGTCCTGGAGAAAATGTCCCTTATTTATGGGGGGAGAACAAAGAACTGTCCTCTATCCAGTCAGGGATGCCCAAGACTCCTTCTAGTTGTTGCTTAGCACGGCCTCTGTTCACAAATGAAAGCATCCATGGAAGTGCCGGGCTGCTTCCTACGCAGCTGTCTTTTATTTCCATAAAGCTGTTCTTTGGCAGAGAAGCAGCGGCCGGTGGCTCTTTCCCTCCAGCACTGTCCTCCCCACACTGAACTGTATCTGCATTACTAGGCACACACCAGGCACTCAGGATGATCTTCAGTCATCCTGAACCCTGAGAGGGTTATGGCTGGGGGATCCTTGCAGGAGATGAAGAGGATTTCCTTGGCTCATCTTTCCATTCCACGGTTCTCGAGGAGCATTTCCCCAGCAAGAAGATGGCCAAGAGATATCTACACGTACACACACTGTGCTATGCAAGTCACTGTCTGCACCTGAGCAAAGCAGCATGCCAGTAGCAGCAAAGCCATTTGAAGGGCATCATCAACCCTCAGATACATTCACCTCAGCTAAAAACAAGCACAAATAAAGGCTGCCTTTTTCCTACTTTCCTCCTCTTCCCCATTACCAAATGTGAAAGGATAGTCTTCAAACTGCCAAACTGGAGAGGTTGGCATGGGCCCCAAAAGTCAGCCACACTCATCCGAGCCATGCCTCCAACTTTCCAATATGGCGGCCAATATCTCAAGGGCTAACTTCAAGTCTTTCCCTGAATTCAGCTAGCCACTCCCACCTGGGCACAAATTAGAAACACAGGTCAGTCCTGCAGTGTGTTTCCTAGGAACACCGGTGCGTATTTGGAAAAGCAGAGTCAGAACTTCCACCTCCACGATGTGTTTTATCCAAAGCCAAGGCCTCACCTTCCCATGGGACATGTAGGTAAAGGGGCCCGGTTTTGACTCTAAGGGCAGAATCATATAAAATTCAAATAGTAACTTTGGTGCATTTAGGAAGTCATGTTGGGAAGGAAAAACTGGAAGGCTTACAGGAACCTCTCAATATTCAAGGTGGGTATATTTTATAGCAATGTCCACATGTCCTGGTCTTTCCAAGACACTCAGCTTCCTTTTAAATATGTCGATTGAAATGTCCTGCTGTGGGGGTTGGAGTTGGTTGTACAAAACAAAATGGCAAAAAAGCCAACAGCAGGCTGGCTGGGGGAAGCAGCTGGGGGACATTGTGTAGGTGGGACAGAGCAGAGAAAAGTGATGCAGGACCAGCTTGGAGCTGAGGTGAAGGAGGAAAGATGACAATCATTCTTTATAAAAGGACCATCAAAGTTAAATAACAGGCGACCAGAGAGGGAAAGAAATCACAGAACATCATTGTGTGTTCTGTGATCTATTAGGGATTAGATGCTTTCCTTCTCAGATGCCAAAAACAATAAATCTCTGGTTTCGTGTTATAAAAGTGAACATTTTAATTATTAAGAAATTTTTATCTGTACAACATAAGGAAAAAGATAGCATTACAGTACCTGAGGGGCAAAAGTTAATTTACACAGTTCACACTCTTTAAGAAAGTAATAACTTTGTTGTTTTTTTCTGATTATAATAAGGATCTTTGTAAATGATAAAGAAGAGAAATCACTAGGAATTATAAAGACAAGAAATATCAACCATAATTTCACCACCCAGCCATCAACATCTGGGTGCCTATCCTTCCAGACTCTCCTATTCACATATATTATTTAATGTAAAAAATGGGAAAGAACTATACATGGTATATCTTGCTATTTCCCTTGTTTTTTTGTAGATATCTTTTCACATCAGCAAACCATCATGCCAAACCCCTATTGACTCCAGTGGGGAAGGCACCAGATTCAAGAGGCTGAAGAAAAGACCCAGAGCCAGAAAATGAGGCATGGGGGCTTACATACAGAGGAGGGAGTCCAGTGCTGGTGGGCTGGACAGGAGAACTGTAACCGATTGCAAAAGGCATGCAGTTTACGTAGCAGTTTCATTTAGTACCTCCCCGCCGAACAGCCTCCTCCTGGCAACCTTCATGCAACCCAAAACTCGGAGCCACAATTCTCTGTATGGACTATGTTTTATGGGACAGGCCAGAGGCTCAGATGTTCCTCATAGACAAAAAATAAGTCTCCGTGTTTCCCACTCCCAGATTCCCTAGCTCAGAACACAGATTCAGGTGTGTCTGCCATACAAGGCCATTCTCAGGGTGTGCCTAAGTTATTGCTATCAGGTGTATTTGTCAGAGGCGTTCAAACCAGAGCCACTCCATTTTGAGTGAGGGCCAGGAAAATAAGGCTGGAACTTGCCGGGCATTTCTAGCCAGAAAATTAGGCATTCCTAGCCTCTAAATGTTTACAGTTAAGGGAACAAATTAATAATGTTTACTAAACAGACCCACACTTGGGAGCATGCAGATATCTTGATATCTGGAGAACAAAGACATTCCTAATTTTGCTTTAAAGATAATATCGATTCTTGCAAAATATTGTAATTAAGAAAATTAATCCTTCATCACGAACCCTTGCAGCAGAGCACATCTCCCCACATATACAAGCGTTTTACCTAGGATGGACATGTTCCTCCTCTTACTTTCAGGAACGTCCTACTCTGTCTATGGAGTAGCTGTTCTTTCACTACTTTACTCTCTTAATAAACTTGGTTTTGCTTTGCACCGCAGACTCGCCCTGAATTCTTTCTTGGCGAGATCCAAGAACCCTCTCCTGGGGTCTGGATCGGGAGCCTTTCCTGTAACACATTTACCATACACAAATATAAATCTACATCATCATTTTCAGTGACTCTATACTATTCCATGAGATAACATGCCTTCATTGTTTTAATCCTCGACAGACAGAAAAGTGTTTCCAATTGAGCTGTATTATAAACATTCCTGAGACACACATCCTTGTGCATAACTCTTGGCTCATTGCCTAAGTATTTCTTAGGAGAAAATCCCTAGACCTGGAATTGCTGAATCGAGCATTTGCACTTTTTCTAAGGGTGTTGATTGATGTTACCAAGAAGCCCTCTGGAAAGGCTGGACCAATGTCCCCTTTCGCCAGCAATATAGGGAAACATCCTCTCCCTAGACCTTCACCAACTCTGGGCGTTGTAAAACGCTTCTACTTCTGCTCGCACTTTTTTTTTTTTTGACAGTCCCTCGCCCAGGCTGAAGTTCAGTGCATCTCCGCTCACTGCACGCTCCACCTCCCGGGTTCACGCCATTCTCCTGCCTCAGCCTCCCGAGTAGCTGGGACTACAGGCGCCCGCCACCACACCCGGCTAATTTTTGTTTGTTTTGTATTTTAGTAGAGACGGGGTTTCACTGTGTTACCCAGGATGGTCTCGATCTCCTGACCTCGTGATCTGCCCGCCTCGGCCTCCCAAAGTGCGGGATTACAGGCATGAGCCACCGCGCCCGGCCCGTTGGCACATTTTTAATAAAGCCCATGACTGTTCCTGCTTTGTCTTGACCTCTAACGTGCCTGGACAGAATCCCCGAAAGGGGAGAGAGGAGACCCAGGCAGAGGCAGGCACTCTGGGTACAGGGAGCTCCTTTCCCCGGCCTTTCTCTTCCCAGGCGGAAAGTGAAAAGGCCCCAGGGGACAATCTCTGTGTCAACCGGAGGTTGGAGAAACTCGAGGGAAAGAAGGGGCCCAGCGTTGTTTGTAACGCGCCTCCTTCACACGCCCAGGTGGAAAGGCTTTCCCTCCCCCTTCGCCTCCTGCGTCCCAAACAACATCTGCTGGCGTTAGCCGGCGAGGAAGAAAGGGGAAAAGCAAACACAAGGGCGAGCAGGGAACAGCTCGGTCCTGCAGGTTAGAAGGGCAGGCTGTTCCCACCAGGGACCCCCTTTCAGCTGCAAACTGCCGTATTTGACATTTCAATGCGGCCTAGGGGAGGGAGACGGCAGGGAGACGAGAGAGCAAAGGGGGCCGGCCCGAAGACCTGAATAAGGCAAAGGAGACAAAAAATCGGCTTCTCTGTAATTCCAACACTTGTTCTTTCTGCCTTTTCTCCCTCAGCAGAATGTGACATTCAGGAGCAAATGGGTTTTCTCTCACTCTCTTTCTTTTTCTTTTTTTTCCCTTTGACATTTAAAAACAATATACACTTGGGTGCATTGAAAGTTGGGGAGGGGTTGGGGGAAGAGGGAAGAGGAAGATTGTTTCTGGAAGAATTGAACCTCAGGAAAGCTGCTTTCATCTTCCTTGTGACTTGTCCTGGCAGCCGAATTCCTTTTCATCACTTTGGAGAGGAAAAGTGAAAGGACTTGGATTTTGCAAGCAAAAAAGTAAAGTCTCCCCTATCTAGTGAATGTGCACTGTGGTGGGGGAGGGACTTGCGTATTCCTTGGGAAGGATCTTAGAACATTAAGGGGCAGTACTCCAGTGAAGCAAACCCCAGAGAACAATAGCAACAATACCTCTGAATGGGGGCCAGGGTTAAGCCGGGGTCAGAGCAACGCTTTTCTCTCCCCACCCGTGACTGAGGCTGAGCCTATGGCACCGGGATGAGCACCACTGCTTCAGGTGGGAGTAGGGGTGAGGGGTGGGGGTGAGGGGGTGCCAGAGCCCAGGCTCCAGCTTTGGCTCCTGGATACACTGCTAGATGGAACAGAAAACACACTTCACGGCCGGGCGCAGTGGCTCACACCTGTAATGCCAGCACTTTGGGAGGCTGAGACAGGCAGATCATCTGAGGTCAGGATTCCAGACCAGTCTGGCCAACATGGTGAAATCCCGTCCCTACAAAAAATACAAAAATTAGCCGGGCGTGGTGGCAGGTGCCTGTAATCCCAGCTACTCGGGAGGCTGAGGCAGGAGAATCGCTTCAACCGGAGAGATGGAGGTTGCAGTGAGCTGAGATTGCACCACTGCACTCCAGCCTGGGAGACAGAGCAAGACTCCGTCTCAAAAAAAAGAAAAAAAGGAAAGAAAACACACTGCACAGTCAGGCTTGTCTCTTCCAATTTTTCTATCCCTCTCCCCAATTTGCAGATGAGAAAACCAAGGCCCAGGAAGATTAGATAGAATACTGAGAGTCACAGAGCTGGGTGATCCAGGCCCAGGACACAAGTCCTTTCCCTACCAGTGAAAGAAGTGCCTCCCTCTCGCTGCCTTCCTCTCCAGCTCACTCCCTCTTCTGTCTATTAAAAAGAGATTGATCCTCCCCTCTCCATCTAAGTCACAGTCACCAGCCGCAGTGGCTTTCTTCACCCACAACAGAGCAAAAGTAGCCAGGAAATCAAGTGATGTGTCCCCCTGGGGATGGAGAGAAGAGAAATATCACTCAAGCTGGGCCAGGAAATCAACAGGTTTGTGTCAGGCCTCTGAGCCCAAGTCAAGCCATCGCATCCCCTGTGACTTGCACGTATATACGCCCAGATGGCCTGAAGTCACTGAAGAATCACAGAAGAAGTGAAAATGCCCTGCCCCGCCTTAACTGATGACATTCCACCACAAAAGACGTGAAAATGGCCGGTCCTTGCCTTAACTGATGACACTACCTTGTGAAAGTCCTTTTCCTGGCTCATCCTGGCTCAAAAAGCTCCCCCACTGAGCACCTTGCGACCCCCACTCCTGCCCGCCAGAGAACAAACCCCCTTTGACTGTAATTTTCCTTTACCTACCCAAATCCTATAAAACGGCCCCACCCGTATCTCCCTTCACTGACTCCCTTTTCAGACTCAGCCCGCCTGCACCCAGGTGATTAAAAGCTTTATCGCTCACACAAAGCCTGTTTGGTGGTCTCTTCACACGGACGCGCATGAAAGTTTGAAAGTGAGGGAAAGGACGATGTTTTCACTCTGAATTCCCCCAGGACTTCAGGTGGCTATGGCTGGGGAGATTTCCTGACCTAGCCGCCCTGACCCCTGAGAAACGGCAGTGCTCATGGCCTGGAGAGGTGAGTAACTGAAGGATCGCGAGCCGTCAAGGACCAGGACTGAAGCCAAGCTGCACAGCTGCCGTGGGGAGGGCTGGCTTCTCTGCTCTTGCAGGCCCACGATGACAACAATGGTGACAGTACTCACTGGGCCACACTGCACTTGTCTCGGGACACGATGACGACGATGGTGACAGTACTCACTGGACCACACTGCACTTGTCTCGGGAGGACAGCACCATGCCGCCAGGAACCAAGGGCATGGAAAAATCACATTCTCCAGTTAGCCTAAGGCAAATGGGAGTCCAGCATTATCGTATTTTAAAGGATATTACCTTATTCTGTACCCCAAGCTGGTGAAGTGAGAAATACAGATTGTATAAGTTAATGTCTAGACTCTCATCAGAGTATTTTAAACCCCTTTAGCCTCCATGTATGACCAGAAAGGACTAGTCTGAATTTAAAAAAAAAAAAAAAAACTTTTCCTACACTACAAATTATTATGTAATGGAATAAACCTTTTTTTTTTTTCAAAAGTAACTTTTAATTTTAGAATGGTTTGGATTTACAGAAAAACTGCCACAATAGTACAGAGAGTTCCCATATACCCATAAACCTCAAGCAATTTTCCCCTGCTAATAATATCTTCTGTTAGTATGGTACATTCATTACAGTTAACGAACCAATAGCAATGTATTATTGTTATTATTAACTAACATCCATACTTCATTCAGATAGCCTTAGTTTTTACCAAATGTCCCTCCACTCTTCCAGGATACCGCCGTGGACACCGCATCACATTTAGGCATTGCCTGCTTCGGCTCCTCTTGGCCCTGACGGCTTCCCAGAGTGTCTTTGGTTTTGATGGCTTTTCAAATGTGAGAGGTATTGATCAGGCATTCTGCAGACTCTCCCTCCATCAGGATTCCCCTGATGTTTTCCTGGTGATTAGACTTGGGCGAGGGTTTTAGGGAGGAAGACCTCAGAGATGAAGTGCCATTCCCATCCCATCGTATCAGGGCACGTACAGTTAGCATGGTTCGTTGCTCTTAACCTTGACCACCTGATTAAGGTGGTGTTTGGCAGGTGTCTCCACCGTACTCCTTTGGAGTTCCTCCTTCCGTGCTGTACTCTCTGGATGGAAGTCCTGAGGCACAGCCCACATGGAAGGAGTGAGGAGTTACGCTCCACCTCCTTGAGGGCGAAATATTGACAGAAATTATGTGGATTTCTTCTCACCAGGAGGTTTCAAAGAGACTGTTTTCTTTCTTTCTTTCTTTTGAGGCAGAGCTTCGCTCTTGTTGCCCAGGTTGCAATGGCGCGATCTCCACTCACTGTAACCTCCACTTCCTGGGTTCAAGTGATCATCCTGCCTCAGCCTCCTGAGTAGCTGGGATTACAGGCGTGTACCACCACGCCCAGCTAATTTGTATTTTTATTAGAGACAGGGTTTCTCCCTGTTGGTTAGGCTGGTCTCTAACTCCGGACCTCAGGTGATCCGCCCACCTCGGCCTCCCAAAGTGCTGGGATTACACGCGTGAGCCACTGTGCCAACCTGAAAGTGACTGTTTTCTAAATGTAGGCTGAAATGACTCGTTTCACATCTGCATTTTTAGTAAATAGGTGTTGGAGTACATCAGGGGCTCTCGAACAGTGTTCCACAAAGCTGTGAGGTTCCAAGAAGAAAGAGGCTTCGGGAGGAAGCAGGCAGTGAACAGGGCTCCAGCCTCGGTGCTCAGATTACCCAGAGCCAAGAGGAGGCTGAGGAGACGTGACATCTAAATGCGATGTGAGATCCAGGGGCTCCCAACTATTATTGGCTTCTATTTTAAGTATTCACATGAAATGGATTTTGCAGAAAATAATTTTGCTTGTAAAAAATAAGGTTGCAATACTCCGAAAGGTTGACTGAATGCCTCTACTGCTTCCAGTTTCCTTCCTTCTAATAACCTTATCACAAGATCACGTATTACTCATTAGATCCCATTTTAAAAAAGAAACAAAAATATTCTGTAGTAAAAGTTTTTGGGTTTTTTTCCCCTAATTTTTCCTGTGGAAAATACTGGGTAAAGTGAAAATCATCTTCAGATATGAAACCTGCAAGTCATAATCAGCCGCTAAACCGAATACGACTATGAAGAACTGGCTCTCTCAGCCGCCCTCATCCTCAGTTCATGTCATCCCATTTCTCGCTGAATCAGGACACATGCACGGCCTAAAGATCTGGCTGCACAAGGCCAGGTGCGGTGGCTCACGCCTGTAATCCCAGCACTTTGGGAGGCTAAGGCGGGCGGATCACGAGGTCAGGAGATCGAGACCATCCTGGCTAACATGGTGAAACCCCATCTCTACTAAAAATACAAAAAAAAAAAAAATTAGCCGGTCGTGGTGGCAGGCACCTGTAGTCCCAGCTACTCAGGAGGTTGAGGCAGGAGAATGGTGTGAATCCGGGAGGCGGGGCTTGCAGTGAGCCGAGATCATGCCACTGCACTCCAGCCTGGGCAAGACTCCGTCTCAAAAAAAAAAAAGATCTGGCTGCACAAAAGGTTAAAACCTCGCCTCTCTTATTTACTCAGCCATCTCCCTGCAAACCCAAGTTTATGTGTGAGGTGCTGTGGGTCCCCAGGCAGCAGCAATCCCTCCCAATTCCTATTCAACTTGATTTTCCAAAGTGGCAGATTTGAGTTGATGCAGCCGAAGAAGCCAGCTAAGTGTCTTCCTGAGAATAGCCTGTCCCATCTCTTTCTAAAAGGACAGCAGATATTGCCACAATGACAGCTGGTTGGGTCTCAGTTTTCCTGTCCACGGAGAAAAGGCCCTTCCACACTGATGCTTATTAATGGGCGATTTGGGGGGCGATTCGCCAAAAACACTAGAACCCACCAAACTCGGGGATCCAGTCAACATGGTTTACTGGAAAGCACTTTGCTTGGCAGGCAGATTGAAGTTCTAACTTTGGTGCTGTTACTTAGTGATTGCTTGAACTTGACCAAGTGACTTTACTTCTGAGCCTCAGTTTTCACATGTGTAGAATGGCAATAATAATGTCCCCACAGCCCTTATGAGGAGGAACAAGATGATATGTACACAGTGTCTGGCCCAAGGTGGGCACTAAGTGCATGAGAGCTACTGATGTGATTAAAGACAGGAAAAGTTGTTTCTAAGTACAATGTACTTGCTTCTCCTTATTATTATTATTACTAATTTTTTTTTTTTTTTTTTTTTTTTTTTTTTTTTTTTGGAGACAGGATCTGCCTCTGTCACCCAGGCTGAAGTACAGTGGTGCAATCATGGCCCACTGCAGCCCCAAACTCCTGGGCTGAAGTGATCCTCCCACCTCAGCCTCCTGAGCAGCTGGGACCACAGGTGTGCACCACCATACCCAGCTAATTTTTTCATTTTTTGTAGAGACAGTCTCACTTTGGTGCCCAGGCTGGTCTCAAACTCCTGACCTCAAGGGATCCTCCCGCCTCAGCCTCCCAAAGCATGGGGATTACAGGCATGAGCCACCACACCCAGCCTCTCCTTCTTAATGAAAATTCTAAAGCACCATTTACAAAGAAGACAGCTGGTACTGTCACCCTACAGTGGAAAATAGATCATTGAGTAGGGTCTTCCAGTGGGTCTATTTTTCAAGAAAACAAGTTGCCTAGGAAGCAAAGAATTGGGAGAATGTACCAGGAAGAGGTTGCAACATTACAGCAAACCCTTACACCGCACTACCAGTGCATCTGGGTGACAGTTCTAAGCCCTTTACACCTGTGAATTCATTTAATCCTCTCAACAACTCTATGCAATAGAGACTATTATTATTATGCAGCTTCACAATTCTGGAAGCTGATCCTCATAACGGTTAAGTAGCTTGCCCTCCTCCAGCTGGTTAGTGGTGGGATTCAGTTCCAACCCAGGCGGTCTGACTGCAGAGCCCATTTTTGGAACTGCTACTCCTTTTTGAGCAAGGGAAAGTTAATCTTCCTATGAATGTAGTGGAAATGTTCCTTCGGTAAGAGGAGCTGTGTGCACGAGGCCAGATTTGTAAGTGACACAAGAGACTAGAGTTGATTTGAGCAGAAAATAAATTTATTTAAAGTATCTGAAATTAAAAGCATTTGAAAAGTGTGTCAAATACAGACAATGACTGGGAAGGGAGAGGGACTGTTCTAGATTTCAAGAGACTGAAAGACATGAGGCATTTTTGGAAAGTACAAATTTGAATAAGGACTGGATATTACATATTATAAAATTGTTCATTTTCACAAGGTGACAATGGAATTATGAAGATGAAGAACGTTTTTATTCTTAGGAGATCATGCTGAAGTGTTCAGAGGTAAAGGATCATGACGTGGGCATCTCAAATAGTTCAGCAAATATGTGTGCGTGTGCGTATGCATGTGTGCAGAGAGAGACAGGGCTTGTGCCTGCAACAAATCATTAAATCTGGATCAAGGCAAATATGATGTTCATTGTGCTATCCTTTTCATTTCATTGTAAATTTTAAATTATTCAAAAATTAAAAATTGGAAGAAAAAAATTCTTATGTATATGGATTGAATAGATCAACACCCCAGTCCTGACACACACCAGTGCAGGGGACAGCACACTGTAGCAGCCAGTGCAGCCGGCTTCTATCGCCAGCCCCACCAGCATGGGCCACCTCTTGCCACTAGCAGCACCCCCATAACTATGCAATTATCACAGCCATACACCAGAGAGCATTTCCCATAGGCCATCCCCAATCCCACTTGTCTGTGGATGGTGTATCTGCTGTTTTTCTGCTCCCTGGATGCAAGGGAGGCCAAGAACAAGTATCAGCCATTTCTGCTTCTATGGAGGGAGGGAGGAAAATTCCCAGAGAAAAAGGCTCCAGATGTTGGGTCGCCAAAAATACCACAAAAATCCCCGAGCAGAAGTGACGTGCTGCATATCCCTTTTTGTCTTGACTCCTGAGAGTTCAGAGTTTGATGTTTTTGCTAAGTTGCTTCTGCTGTCCTTAGTTAAGAACTGTGATAGTTGTCCTTACCACCATTTGGTTCTTGTTCTCTTACCTTTGCTTCTTTATCATTTTATTGTCTTTCTTCCTTTTATTGTTAGCCACCTCCAATTATTATTTCTTTGCATACAGGTCAGTAATCAATAATAAGTGAATGATCACATTAGTAAGGGGCATACAGGCTGGGTGTACTGGCTCACACCTGTAGTCCCGGCACTTTGGGAGGCCAAAGCAGGAGGATCACTTGAGACCAGGAGTTCGAGACCAGCCTAGGCAACAGAGCAAGACCCCATCTCTACAAAAAAATATAAAAATTGGCCAGGCGCGGTGGCTCATGCCTGTAATCCCAGCACTTTGGGAGGCCAAGGCAGGCGGATCACGAGGTCAGGAGATCGAGACCACCCTGGCTAACACGGTGAAACCCCATCTCTACTAAAAAATACAAAAAAAATTAGCCAGACGTGGTGGTGGGCACCTGTAGTCCCAGCTGCTCGGGAGGCTGAGGCAGGAGAATGGCGTGAACCCAGGAGGGAGAGCTTGCAGTGAGCCGACACAGTGCCACTGCACTCCAGCCTAGGCGACAGAGCGAGACTCCATCTGAAAAAATAAAATAAAATAAATAAAAATTTTAAAAACAATTTTGAAAATATACAAATTAGCCAAGAACAGTGGTGAATGACTGTAGTCCCAGCTACTCAGGAAGCTGAGGTGGGAGGATCCACTGAGCCTGGGAAGTCGAGGCTTCAGTGCACAGTGATCGCACCTCTGCACTCCAGCCTGGGCAGCAGAGTGAAATCCTGTCTCAAATAATAAATAAACGAATGAATAAGGGGCTTACAAGGCTAGCAGTGGACACTGGGCCTCCAAGCCTGGCTACCTTAGCAATTCCCCACACAGGGCCCCAACCCTCCTCCTGGTTTTGATTCATCCAGATTCTTCTATCACTTATCTTGAAACGGGGTCCAAGTTTCCAACCACTCTGAGCATCACCTTCCTCCTGCATAACACAGCCAGAAGCTTGAGGAGCATTATTTAATTTCTTTTTCATATCTGTGTGGTGGTACTAATTTCATAGATGAGAAACAAACTCAGAGAAACTGAGGGCCTTGTCCTCACCGCACAATTAGAAAGTGTGGGGAGGGGGGACCCAGGATGCCCTGACTCCAAATTCCAACCCCGCTGCCTGCTGCCAGAGTAACACTTAATGACACAGCAGCAGCGCAAGGGCCAGGTTGGTGCCCGTCACCTGAAGACTCTTAGACTCTCTTCCCTACCTGCTACTTTCTCCACGATCTTCCACAAACTTCTCCATGGGCCCAGTTGGATAAACTCCTAAATTCAAACCCCTGTGATGTGATGAGATTTC
This sequence comes from Pongo pygmaeus, assembly GCF_028885625.2. NCBI lineage: Eukaryota > Metazoa > Chordata > Mammalia > Primates > Hominidae > Pongo > Pongo pygmaeus. Next base: position 98,956,892 of record NC_072389.2, on the reverse strand, counting down.
AGGAAGCTTGTAGCTGTTTGGGAAGCTCCACTCACACAGAGGTTGTCTCTCAGGGGTTTTCTTTTAAAAACAACCTAACGGACACTCCAGAACACATCACCCCTCTCTAACTAAAGGGTCAGGGTGAGACACTGACAGCATTTCTTCCTTTTCTTTTATTTTTTTATTTTTTTGTTTACATTACTGCCCTTCCTTGGGGATGTATGGGTTCTCACTCTTATTAGTTGACATTTTTATTTCAAAATTGAAAAACCACTTCTGGTTCCTTAGAATTTTCTCTCTAGCCCTTTCATAGCAGATCTCTAAGTCTGACAGTTCCTTTCCCAGGCTGTCAGAAAGAAACTGACAGAAGCTGCAGAGTGTGGAAAATGTTCACGGCTACAAACCCAAAACTAGAAATCACTGGGGCCACCTCTGTCTCATAGCTCCCATCCTGCAACCTCAGGGCTAAGGCCTTGGGGCCAAGGGGCAATCCTCTCTTCTGCCGGGGCCCGGGGGTCAGCCACGTTCAGGCAGATCCTTCCACGTATATACTTACTAAGCCACAACGTGCAGTAGGAAGGAAGACAATAGAACAGCTCAGAGGTCAGCCCAGGCCTTCCCCAGGTCAGTGGGCATTTCACAGGCGCTTCCAGGGAGCCCCAACCCATTGTGATTCTAAAAGACCCGTTTCACAGAAAGTAACAGACTGCTATTGTGAATACTGGAACCAACCCAAATGTCCAACAATGATAGACTGGATTAAGAAAATGTGGCACATCTACACCATGGAATACTATGCAGCCATAAGAAATGATGAGTTCATGTCCTTTGTAGGGACATGGATGAAATTGGAAATCATCATTCTCAGTAAACTATCGCAAGAACAAAAAACCAAACACCGCATATTCTCACTCATAGGTGGGAATTGAACAATGAGAACACATGGACACAGGAAGGGGAACATCACACTTCGGGGACTGTTGTGGGGTGGGGGGAGGGGGGAGGGATAACATTGGGAGATATACCTAATGCTAGATGACGAGTTGGTGGGTGCAGCGCACCAGCATGGCACATGTATACATATGTAACTTACTGCACATTGCGCACATGTACCATAAAACCTAAAGTATAATAATAATAATAATAATAATAATTACAATAAAAGAAAAAAAAAAAAAAGAAAGTAACAGACTGAATTGCAGCCCGAGGCCAGCCAGTGACTTTTTCGGAGTCCTGCCTGCACATATTGACCTGATGAGGATTGTGCTGAGAAATCAACAAAGGGCACTTGCATCCGCCTGCAGAACAAGCAAGGATATACCAGCAGCCTCTGCTGCTGCCCCAGCTCAAGTACTCCCAGCACAGGTAGGACACTGGTCAGGCCTCCCGCCAGCTCAGTTAGGAAAGTTAGAAAGACTAAGCAACACACAGGCACTGCGAGGGTTCCCAGGGGACTTCATTAGTGGCACCGGCCCTACAGCCACACCCTGAGAGCCAAGGTGCCCTGGAGATCACGCTGGCCTTGCCTGAGTATGAATCGCAGCTCTGTCCCCAGTTGGCCGTGAGGATGTGAGCTGCCAACCACCCTACAGGGCCCAGGTCAGCCCCTCCTCCACAGCAAAGAACTCTCTGCTCCAAAATGTCAATGGTGCCAATGCTGAGAACCCCCTCTGTAAAGGATACACCTAGAAAGATTGGCCCTATGAATAAATAATTCGAAATGAAAAATGTTCAGATTTAAGGAATTCATTAAATGATAGTACATCCCTTTGACAGACAACTGTGTAACTATTTAAAACAATGTAGTGGCATATTTAACGTCATAGAAAGATATCCACAATATACTGTCAAGTGAAAAACACTCTACAAAACAGACTGGATATAATCTCATATTAGTAATAAATACACACACATATTCATGCATGCAGATATATCCATCGCTCTATAATCCAGTCCCTGATTGCAGGGTGGACTCTGCCCCAACCCGCTGGAGCACAGACCTCCCCGACCCCTCCAAATCCACCTCCCACACACATTTTCTACAAGAATTCCAAGCACACTGGACATTCTCGTAAAGGAAATAGAGAAGGCTTTCCATTCCACATTTTGCCATAAAGTTCCTCAGACATCATGCGCTCTCCTTAGTCCCTCTAATGGGATGACTCTACCTGCAGTCCTCCCCTCAGCCCTCCCTTGACCCACACAGAGCCAGTCTCCGTGCCTCCTACCCTCCTCCTCATCTCCCTGCCAGACCCCAGCCCCCATCCCTGAATGTTCCACCTGCCGCTCACACACGTCAACAGGGCTCTGCCTCAGCCCGTCCAAATGCGCTCACCCACACCCACCCACCCAGCTCCAAGGGGCCCTCCAGTTCCCAGACTTGATGCCACTGAAAAAATGGTTGTTACTTAGATGCATAAAATATCTATGTGTGCCTGTGTTGTGTGCACATGTGTGTCTAAAAACACAGAAAATCACATTGAAATGTGCACCATGAGCATCTGTTGCAGTGGGTCCACAGGTGATTTTATTTCTCCCTTTCCTCTTACTTGGTTATTTCTACAGTGAACAAACTTACCTTTAGGAAAAATGATTTTTTTGAACAGCAACCTTTAATAGTAACTTCACTAGTAAACCTTCATGAGGCTTCTTGTCTCTCTCTCAGAGACCTAAGCCAAGTAAAATGTCCCACTGACTTTGGTTTACTCTCCACAGCCCACAGTTCTGAAGTTGGTTCCCAACAACTAAGGGCTTTTTGAAAATTCCACTGTCTGGGCAGGGATTCACAGTCCTGGTCCCACTGACATCTGAGGCTGGATAATTCCTGGTGGTTGGAGCCGTAGGGTGTTTGGCAGCTTCCCTGGCCCTATCCACAAGATGCCCATAGTCATCTACCCTCCACCACCACCCCTACTACCGCCAAGACTGCTATTTTTGGATGTTTCTCCCCTCCGAATCTCGTTGAAATTTGGTCCCCAGTGTTGAAGAAGGGTCTAATGGGAGGGGTTTGGGTCATGGAAGCAGAGTCCTCATGAATAGATGAGTGCCCTTACTCGGGGCTGAATGAGTTCTCATTCTCATTAGTTCCTGGTAAGAGCTGGTTGTAAAAAGAACCTGGCACTCCCTCCTCTCTCTCCTGCTCCCTCTCGCTGTGTGCTGTCTGCTATCTGCACTCGTTGGCTCCCCATTGCCTTTCACCACACATGGAAGTAGCCTGAGGCCCTCACCAGATGCCCAGTCTTGAACCTTCCAGCCAGTAGAATTGTGAGTCAAAGAAACATCTTTCTTTATTAATTACCCAGCCTTGGGTATTCCTTGATAGCAACATAAACAGACTAAGACAACAATGATGCCTCCAGACACTGGTGCAGTGTGGCAAAAATATATATGCTGGGAGTCAGGAGGCCTGGGTCCTGGCCGGGGCCACCACTAACTATCTGAGGTTAGTAGTGCCTCCTCTAACCACCTTGGTATCAAGTTCCTCATCTTGATCAAAGAGGCTTAAAGAAAAGAATTTCTAAATATCCTTCCAACTTAAAAATTCTAATGAAGAGTGCTTCTGAAAAGCATGGTCTTGGCCGGGCACAGTGGCTCATGCCTGTAATCCCAGCACTCTGGGAGGCTGAGGCAGGTGGATCATCTGAGGTCAGGAGTTCAAGACCAGCCTGGCCAACATGGTGAAACCCCATCTCTACTAAAATTACAAAAATTAGCCGGGTGTGGTGGCACACACCTGTAATCCCAGTGACTTGGGAGGCTGAGGCAGGAAAATCGCTTGAACCTGGGAGATGGAGGTTGCATTGAGCTGAGGATCACACCACTGCACTCCAGCCTGGGTGACAAAGCAAGACTCCATCTCAAAAACAAATAATAATAATAATAATAATAATGAAAATGAAAATCATGGAAAGAATGACCTCAACTGAGTTGTGCTACCTCCCCTGTCCCTCCTAGCCATCCTCTACATCCAGCCACAGCCACCTTCCCAAACCCCTAATCTGTGCAGCCCTTTCCCACTTTACACCCTACAAAGATCCTGCCCTCTGCAGAGCTTGGAAATGGGTTGAGAAGCTTGGCTGGGCATCCCTTCTGTTAGTGCCCAAAGATGATTCAGCATTTACCCTGAGTCAGGCATGGTGTTTTCCCAAATGTGCTGTGTGGCTCTCTAACTTTTTTTTTTTCTTTGCAAAGTGGGGCCCTCTTTCCTCTTCAGCCTTCCTCACTCCTGCGCATCCTCCAGAGCTACACCAGTTGTCACTCCTCAAAGAGCCTTCCTTAAACTAGAGTCTGTCAAGGACAACCCACCCCACCCACTCCCTGAGCCACGTTGGTGGGCTGCCCAGCGCAATGCCCATCTTGCCTCACATAGTCCTTGGTTCACTTCTCCCATTGCTCCACTGAAGTCCTGTGTCTGGTCACATTCCAGCCTCTGTCCCTAAAGCTCGTACCATACCCGGGCCAGAGCAGGTGTTCCATAAATGGCTCATTGAATGAGACTCTGTTCCATTGCTTATTCGCTGAGAAACCTCAGCCACAGTATTTATCCTCTTTGCTATGAACTAAGTGTTTTTGTCTCCTTCAAAATTTATATGTTGAAACCTTAACCCCCAAAGTGATGGTGTTAGGAGATAGGGTCTTTGCAGGGTGATAATGTCATAGGGTGGATCCCTCATGAATGGGGCTAATGACCTAGCAAGAAAAGAGACAAGAGAGAGCTGCCTTGTTCCCTCTACCATCTGAGGACACAGTGAGAAGGCACCATCTATGAATCAGAAAGTAGCCTTCACCAGACACTAAATATGCTGGCACCTTGATCTCAGACTTCCCATCCTCCAGAACTGTGAGAAATAGATTCCTATTGCTTATAAGCTACCAGTCTATAGGATCTTGTTGTAGCAGCCAGAGCTAAGACACTCTTTTTTTTTTTTTTAAATGGAGTCTCACTCTGTCACCCAGGCTGGAATGCAGCAGCACAATCTCAGCTCACTGCAACCTCCACTCCCAGGTTCAAGCAATTCTCCTATCTCAGCCTCTCAAGTAGCTGGGATTACAGGCGTGAGCCACTGAGCTCGGCCTAAGATACTCTTGAAGTCTCAATTATCTCATCTTTAAACTGGAGATGATAACGGCTTCTCCCTTAGAAAGTTGAAGTGAAGAGAAAACGAGGCCATGCCTGTCAGACACTTCCCAGCCCAGGCCACCTGGCCCAATACACGTTACCTATGATCCACAGCTAATCTCATCTCTATCTAGTGAGCCCAAAAACAGCTCCTGTGAGTTATGAAAGAAGGAGCAAAAAGGCTCCCGTGGGCCGGGTGTGGTGGCTCAAGCCTGTAATCCTAGCACTTTGGGAGGCTGAGGCGGGTGGATCATCTGAGGTCAGGATTTTGAGGCCAGCCTGGCCAACAAGGTGAAACCCCATCTCTACAAAAAATAACAAAAAAAAAATTAGCCGGATGTGGTGATACATTCCTGTAGTCCCAGCTACTTGGGAGGCTGAGGCAGGAGAATCGTTTGAACCCGGGAGGTGGAGGTTGCAATGACTGATATCGAGCCATTGCACTCCAGCCTCGGCAACAGAGCAAGAGTCTGTCAAAACAAAACAAAACAAAACAAAACAAAAAGCTCCAGTGATGAATGCTGAAGGGTGGGAACGAGAAACAGAAACATCTAGGAAAGAATGCCCCACTAAACCCTTGGCATGACCTAGAACACCTCTCAGCCAGCGGGAGAGAAGACCAGGCTGCTCCCCAGGGCCCCGTGCTGGGACTTGCGGTTGAAAGTTAGGCTGTGTTAGCCACAGGCAACAGGGACAAGCAGGGAGCAGGGGCAACCTCCCCTCGACTTGAGCCTCAGGAGAGCTGGCGCAGGCCCTGTGCTCCCTGGCCTGGCCGGAGCTTTCCTCCTAGAGACAGAGCAGGGAGCAGCGGCAGCGCTGGCAGCAGGAAGTCTGGGGCCCAGGAGTGGATGGCAAAGCAGATGAAGAAAGGGATGCAGTGGGGCAGAGAGAAAGTGTCGGCAGCGCCTCAGGGATGTCATGGAATAAGGAGATGCTCACCTATTCCAGAAGTTTCTTTAACTGTAGATTGGAGAAGAAAAGAGACAAGACTCCAGAAGTCCCAGAAATAGCTTATTTATGTATTTTAGAGATAGGGTTTCGCTCTGTTGCCCAGGCTAGAGTGCAGTGGCATAATCATAGCTCACTGCATCTTTGAAGTCCTGGGCTCAAGGGATCCTCCCACCTCAGCCTCTCAAGTAGCTGGGACTACAGGCACACACCAGCATACAAAGCTAACTTTTTTATTTTATGTAGAGACAGGGTCTCCCTATGTTGCCCAGGCTGGTCTCAAACTCCTGGGCTCAACCAATCGTCCCACCTTGGCCTTCCGAAGTGCTGGGATTACAGGCATGAGCCACCGTGCTTGGCCTAGAAAGAGCTTATTTTTACAAACAAGTTTAAAGCCACACTGTTGTCACCTCCCAATAACAGAGGGCAAATCCCCACTATTTTTGTCACTCCTTTAGGTCAAACCACTGCCTTCACCAAGCCCTCTTGATAAGTTTATCTGGCACTCATAACAAAATATGACACAATGACCCACCCATAACTGCCCATGAAAATCATTTTTTGTATCAGTTTTTAATGAATAAAAGGAGGTTTCTTTTTGAAGACAGTAGCTCTAGGTAGAACCAAAGAACCAGTGGTGGGATTCAGAAGACAAGAAAACGGCCTAGTCTGTTTGCCTAATGTCTCCGTCTTGGTCCTCAGTTAATAGCTGAGCCAGGATGTGGACAAAGTGTGTCATTCAGGGAAGCCCTGAGTGCTCAACACCAAGGACTAGAATAAAACCCAAGTGAAACCCATCTAGCCCATTTCCTCCCCACTTGGCATACCCACACGTCTGGACGCACCTAGCCACCTGCTGCCGTCCCCCTTGTGAAACTGACATGGTCAGATGTCATGCTAGCGGAAGGCTTTAATTGAAGCCGAATTAAATTAATTACATCATTTTTGCTTTCCAAGCTTAATTCCCTTGAAGTTACATCATGAAACCAGGGCATTACAAAGGATTAGGGACCAAAGGAAGGTAGAGCTGAATAAGGCTTCCACATGCCCATGACTCATGTCTAATACTCATGTCCCCAGTGTGGACCCCTGTGACTCACCACTGCTATCAGCAACAATTCCATGTGGCCTGCACTCATTGGGATTTCTGGCCTTGCCTCCTGCTGCTGAGAACTCTTGAGAGCTCCCTGGGTTAGCCAGAAGTCAGGGAAGCTGTAGGCAGGACTCACCATCCCAAATGGGACCTTGCTTACTTTGGTCTGTGCTTACTTTGGAAGACTTTGAGACTAATTTAGTTCAGTATTTCCCCAAAAGTGGTGTTACTGAGGATGTCAGTAGATGCTATGTGGAAAACAAAGGGTCGAGTGGTCAAATACATTTGAGAAGAGGTTTAATGAATAGGTTTCCTTCCTGGAGGCCTCCTCTAAGCCTTCAACCTGCTAAGTTCACTGTGAATGTCCAGAAAGCAATAGAGTATGCAGCATTTCCCAAAGTGGGTACACCATGGAATCGCCTCTGCAGAAGAATCCTGTGGGGTTAGCACACTGATAAACACATTTTGGAAAAGGCTTTTTGGTTGTAGCTTCTCCTCCTGCCATCCTCCCTTGCCATGAAAACAGAGCAGTCTCCAGACACCTGTGTTTCTAAAACGACGACTTCACATCCATCCCTGCCATTTGGCACATTCTGCAGGAGTTCATAAAAGCAAATAAACGTGTTTCGGTTTCCACTGAAGAACCACTAGGTTGTGTAGCGTGGCAATGCTGAGGGGGCCTCCGGGACTGCCTGATTCTTATTTTACCAGAAGAAGATGTGGCCGATGGAACAGAAGTGACTGGCTGGAGATAAGACAGCTAGAGAGACACAGAGCTAAGACTGGATACCCATTGTCCTAAAACTCCACCCACAATAATGGGATCAGCCTCTCAGGTACAAATAAAGGGAGTTACTAGTTGATTAGCTGATTAGTTACTAGTTACTAAATTACAGAGTCATTGTTAGATAAATGGATTACTAGATCCATCTAGCAAAGAAGCTTTTGAACAGAACAAGCAACACTCAAGAGGTGGTAGGCAGTGCCAGGAGTTAGGAGACAAAGGCAAATGACTATGGGTTATTCTTTTCTGAGGTTCCATGAAATCCTATGCATAACTCTACCCAGAATTTACCACGTTAAATTATAATGAAATATTTGGGGTCTTCTTTCTGTATCAGAGTTCTTAGTTGCAGACAACAGAATCCACTCTAGCTAATTTAAGCAAAAAGATGGTTTATTAAATGGTACTGAATAGTGCATGCAATCTTCAGAAGGAACAGAGAATGAGATCAGATGTGATGCAGGCAGGAATAACAGAGCCAGGAGAAATGCCCAACCACACCACAGACGTGCTGGAGGGAACACTGATGGCTTCCGCCACCCACCACTGGACCCTATGATACCAGGCTGGATGCTAAAAACCCACAGCAGCCCTAGAAACCAGTGACCCCTGCCACCATGCTTGTCAGAACACCTGCATAAGATCAGCACTTCACCTTGCTCACTTCTGCATCTGGATCTCCAGCAGAGGTACGTGCTAGGTTAAGCTAGGTCACATGCCTCACCATTCGTTATGGACTGAATTGTGTTTTTCCTAAATTCAGATCTCTGTGATAGCCCTAACCCCTAATAAGACTGTATTTGGAGACAGGACGTTTAAGGGAGTAATTTGGGTTAAATGAGCTCATAAGGGGCGGAGGGAGCCAATATGACTGGTGTCCTTATAAGAAGAGGAAAAGATGCTGGGAATGCACATATACAAAGAGGAAAAACCACCTAAAGACACAGGGAGGAGGAGGAGGCCATCTTCGAGCCAAGGAGAGAGCCCTCAGGAGAAATCAACACTGCCAACACTTGGATCTTCGACTTCCAGCCTCCAGAACTGTGAGACAATAACTATCTGTTGTTTAAGCCATCCAGTCTGTGGTATCATGTTACGGCATCCAAGCAAACTAATACACCCTGGATGAAAGGGAAACATAGTTTGTAGGTTTCCAGCCTCAGTAATTGGGGGGAAGAAAATGAGAAGAACCAATGCACAGAATCCACCACACTTTATCTAAACAACAGGCTTGCCACTGAGTTTAGAAATGCGTGGGGGCATTTTTTGTTGTTGTTGCAATGGAAAGAGGGAATGCTGTTGGCATTTAGAGGGTGGAACCAATGGTACTAAATACCCTGCAATGTATGGACCATCCCAGGCCACAAATAACTTTTGCACAAAAATGCTAATAGCTCTGTCTGTTAAGAAACTCTAGGCTAGAATGGGAGTCTCGTGAAGACAGACATTATTTATTTTCTCCAACATCAGCACCAGAGTCTGGCACCTAGGAGATGCTCAATCAAGTTGTGTTGAATAAACGTATAAGAAATGAATGATTATAAGGAGGAGTGAAAGAATAAATGAATGGCCAGAATAAGAACGGAAACAGCCCAGAACTAGAAGCAACTAAATATCTGAGTCATACAGGCATAAAATTATATTTTCTTTTTATTTTTTTCTCACTGACAATTGAGCTTGAAATAGAAAAGTTGAAACCGAGGTACACTGAAGCGACTGCACAGCTGATTGATTGTTTGGTTAGTTAATGAGCAGATCAGTGGGGGATGGAGTCAGGCAGGAGAGATGGGCTGGGGTTGCCGTGGGGAGTTAATCAGTTACAGTGTGGGCACAAGGCGAGAGAGTCCTGGGGCCATGAAACTTACACACAACCAAAACCCTTCTTTTACATATATCCATCACCATGACAGAGCACTTGAATGGTATCAAAATCTCCATTTTTTAAGTCACTTTTTACAACCAAAACATTGTCCCCACCAAGCCCTCTTAATAGGTTAATATGTCACCTGAAGGGTGACACCATGACCAATATCTGCCCATCATAGCAATTTTTAGATTAGTTTACAATGCAAGTAGGTCTGTTTTTGAAGAATGTAGTTGTAGGTACATAAAACCAGCGGCAGAAATCAAAAGACTTTAGAAAACAGAGTAGCATGGGTGCCTTTGATCCCCAACCCTGGTCCTGAGTTGAGAGAGGAAATATTGCCAAAGTCTGTCTTTCAGGAAAGCCCAAGGTGTCCAACACTAAGGAACAGAATAAAACCCAAATGAAAACCATCTAGCAAATTTCCTCCCCAGTTGGTATACACATGTCGGGATGTGTCAGCCACCTGCAGCTGTCCCCCTTGTGAAACTGACATGGTCAGATATCATGCTATGGGCTCTCTGCAGCTTCTCTTGGACACATCTAAACTTCCCTCCCAGCGTGACCACATCACCTCGCACCTGGGCCACAACGACTGCTAACTCTCCACCCTGCCAGGACTCCCCTGCACCCAGCAACTGTGCCACACATGATTCTCTTCAGCCTAGTTAACATACCTGTGTTTCCTGTCATACTTCACATACAAAAATACATCCAATGAGGCAATTAAAATGCCAATAGAAATAGAAAATGAGAACCAAAGAGAACCACAGTAGTCCAACCATTTGCTCCAGTGTTTCCTGGGAGCCATGGCACAAAGGAAGTCAGATGGATTGTGTAAACTTCATTAATGGAGAAGAAGAAAACTACAAACTCTTGAAGGAAAGCAGCTCTTCCCAAGTTCCGACATTAAGAAAGGACTCCTATAGGATTTCATGTGGAGGACAATGAAAGACACTACTAAAAGCAAAGTCTTCAGCAGCATCATTCACTAATGATGCAATAGCAGATTTCATATGAAGGTTTCTTCCTCCTGAGCCAAGAGTGTAAAATTTAAATGCAGTTTAGAGAAGGCATCATTCCAATAGTCTCATTTTTCTTTTTTTCTTTTCTTTTTTTTTTTTGAGAAAGAGTCTCACTCTGTCACCAGGCTGGAGTACAGTGGCGTGGTATCGGCTCACTGCAACCTCCGCCTCCCGAATTCAAGCAATTCTCCTGCTTCAGCCTCCCGAGTAGCTGGGACTACAGGCGCCCGTCACCATGCGTGGCTAATTTTTTCTATTTTTAGTAGAGACAGAGTTTCACCATGTTGGCCGGGATGGTCTTGATCTCTTGACCTCATGATCCGCCCGCCTCGGCCTTCCAAAGTTCTGAGATTACAGGCTTGAGCCACCGCGCCCAGCCTCCAATAGACTCATTTTTCTTAAGTCTGCATTTATCATGTTACGTTACTGTCCAGAACCAATGACGTCTCCTTCTTCCCTACCTCTTCTGAGTGGCTATCTCTAGCCTGGCTCCCAGGCTTTTCCTACTGATGGAAACTTCCCCCAGAACTCCCTAGCATGCCCTCAGGGCCCTCCTTATCTGAGGACAGGGCTCCTCCCCACCTTCCAACTCATCTCAGACTGGAAACCAAATCCTGCAGCTCCTGCCAGGAGAGAAGTGGAATGGGAAGGAAGGGGAAGAATAAAGTGGAGAAGGAGGGAGGAAAAAAAAAAATGGAAGGAGGAAGGAAAGGAGCCAAAAGAGAAAAGAGATACCCTGACACTCCAACTCCAGGGATGGATTCACATTTAAGGCTGGGTCTAAGCCCTGCAGCATCCATGGACTTTCCATCCTGCCCCCGTCTTGGCCGTGCCTCCCCTTTCCTGAGTGGCTGGGTGCTGCCCCGCGTTCCCCCTACCGCGTGCCCTCTGGCACCTCAGGCTCTGGCAAGACTAAGAACTTGACGTTCCTCCAAACACACCAAAACAGTCTACCCAATGCCCTTTCCCTGCTTCTTCCTTAATTAACAGACCTTGGGCTCTATTCAGGGCTGCAATGTGCTCAGCTAAAAGACTGCATTTTGCTGCCTCTCTTGAATCTAGACAAAAGTCCCAGGGTGAGGTTTCTGCGAAGTCTTTTTCAAGGGGACTGATTCAGCTGGAAGAAAGAGCCTTTACCCCTTGCCCTTCCCCTTCACTCTGCCTGAAATACTATAGACCCCTTATTCAAGGGGCGGGTGTGTTCCAAGACCCCCAATGGATGCCTGAAACTGAGGATAGAACTGAACCCTATATATACATTTTTTTTCCCTATACCTAGACACCTATGATAGTTTAATTTCAAGGCTTGGCACAGTGGCTCTCGCCTCTAATCCCAGCACTTTGGGAGGCCAAGGCAGGTGGATCACCTGAGGTCAGGAGTTCGAGACCAGCCTGGTCAACATGGTGAAACCCCATCTCTACTAAAAATACAAAAACTTAGCTGGGCACGGTGGCGCGTGCCTGTAATCCCAGCTACCTGGGAGGCTGAGACACGAAAATCGCTTGAACCCAGGAGGCAGAGATTGCAGTGAGCTGAGATTGCACCACTGTACTCCAGCCTGGGCAACAGAGCAAGACTCCGTTGGTGTTTTTTTGTTTGTTTTTGTTTTTTAAGTTTAATTCCTGGCCAGGCACGGTGGCTAACACCTGTAATCCTAGTACTTTGGGAGGCCAAGACGGGTGGATCACAAGGTCAGGAGATCAAGACCATCCTGGCTAACACAGTGAAACCCCGTCTCTACTAAAAATACAAAAAATTAGCCAGGCGTGGTGGCAGGCGCCTGTAGTCCCAGCTACTTGGGAGGCTGAGGCAGGAGAATGTCGTGAACTCAGGAGGCAGAGCTTGCAGTGCGCCGAGATCGCGCTATGGCACTTCAGTCTGGGTGACAGAGCGAGACTCTGTCTGGAAAAAAAAAAAAAAGAAAAAGTTTAATTCATAAATTAGGCACAGTAAGAAATTAACAATAATAACAAAATAGAACAATTATAACAATATGTCACTATCACTACTCTTGCACTTTTAAGAATTATAGCACAAGCACAATACCACATTAGTTGATCCGATAACCAAGACCACTAAGTGACTAACAGACAGAGAGTGTATACAACATTGGGATGAAGCGGGATAGCATGAGATTTCATCGTGCCACTCAGAAGAGTGCACCATTTAAAACTTATGAATTGTTTATTTCTGGAATTTTCCATTTAATATTTTTGGACTGCAGTTGACTACAGGTAACTAGAAGTTGTGGAAAGTGAAACCATGGATAAAGTGAAACCATGAGCATGAATGCTTGTCTCCAAATCACACTTACTGTACAGACATCCTGACTGGAACTCCAGCAGCCATCTTGTGACTTTGAGGATAGAAGTCATATGCCTAGAATGGAAAAGCACAGTGAGAGAGAGAAAAAAAAAATGCTTCTATAGCAGCCCTGAATTGCTTGCTTTTGGACTTCTCTATGAAAGAGAAGTTACTCTTCATTTAAATCATTTATTTGGTTTCCTCTCTTAGACAGCTAGATCTAAACGCAAAACAACAGCCATGTGGTTTTCTGCCTCTGAGCCATGGCGTAGCTGTTCTCTCTACCAAAAACCCCTTCATCCCTGTCCTCCTGTGAATTTCTGGTCAGGTTAGAAGCCTCCACTGAGGCATCCCTCCCTGTGTGGAGCTTCTTCAACTGACCTCTCAGGCAGGCCCGGTTTCTCCCTCCTGAGTTACACCTCTTCCCTAAGCCAGACGAACTCACTTATCATTGTCTTGGGATAGTTTACACTAGCGGTTTTCTAAGTGGGTCCTGGGCCAGCAGCAGCACCTGGGAGCCCCACCCCAGACATACTGAATTAGAGACTCCCGGAGCGGAGTGAGGCCCTTGGAATCTGTGTGTTACAAGCTCTCCAGGGGATTCTGATGCAGCTTTGAGTCTGAGATCCCTGCTTTGAATGCGTCGAGTTTTCTAGAGGAGGAGGGTCTGTGTCTGACACCTTTTTTTGTTTGTTTGTTTTTGAGACTGAGTCTCACTTTGTTGCCCACGCTGGAGTGCAATGGGGTGATCTCAGCTCACTGCAACCTCTGCCTCCTGGGTTCAAGCGATTCTCCTGCCTCAGCCTCCCAAGTAGCTGGGATTACAGCTGTACGCTGCCACGCCCGGCTAACGTTTTTGTATTTTAGTAGAGACACGGTTTCACCGTGTTGCCCTGGCTGGTCTCGAACTCCTGAGCTCAGGCAATCCACCCACCTCGGCCTCCCAAAGTGCTAGGATTACAGGCGTGAGCCACCGTGCCCAGCAGTGTCTGTCATCTTTTATCCAACAACCCTAGATTTGCCAGGTACCTAATAATGCTTTAACAAATATTCAAAGAATTACATAACAGTTGATGAATAAAAATAAGAAGGATAAATTAATAGTTTATGTGAAAACAACACAAATTCTCTACTCCAGAAAGCCCTGTGGATATTCGCCTGCTCTTCTGTCTCAACTCTTAGCAGATCCAAAGCCCCAAGGGGAGATGTGGCCCCTAAACTTGCACAGGGATTCTAGTCAATGCCTGACATGCTCTATGGCACCACTCCTGCAAAGGACAAAAAAGAAAATAAAAACAGCAAGAGATTTTTAAAAAGAAAAAAAAAATATCTTTGAGGGTTGACGAAACACCCCAAATTTTTGTACTTGCCTCAATTTTCCATGAAAATTTAAAGCAGTTGTTTATCTTCATTGGAATTGGTTTCAGCTTAACATGGCTTTCTTTTTTCAGATGGAGTCTCACTCTGTCGCCCAGTCTGGAGTGCAGTGGCATGATCTCGGCTCACTGCAACCTCCGCCTCCCAGGTTCAAGCAATTCTCCTGCCTCAGGCCCCTAAGTAGCTGGGATTACAGGCGCCCGCCATCATGCCTGGCTAATTTCTGTATTTTTAGTAGACACAGGGTTTCACCATGTTGGCCAGGGTGGTCTCAAATTCCTGACCTCAGGTTGATCTGCCCACCTCAGCCTCCCAAAGTGCTGTGATTATAGGCGTGAGCCACTGCACCTGGCCCTACGTGGCTTTCTTGATGGGGTGAGCAGCCCAGACTACCATCTGGTTTTCTAGAAAGGAAAAGTGGGGAAGACAGTACAGCGTGCATTGCACATGAGAATATGAGGAAGGTCCACAGATTGCCAGGGGAGGTGATGAAACTTGGCAGCCGCCCCTCAGAAATATTTCAAAGCCAGTGGGGGAGGAATGTTCCTCTCGTCAAATGAAGAAATATTCAGCTAAGCTGGGACCCAGATGATGAGCTTCTGAGAAAAAATAAAGCATGTCAACACCTTCTCTACACTTCTCCTACATGGATGTGAGAGAATCAAGGAAGAGGGAGACATTTTTCTATCAATTCAGCTCAACAAACTTTTCTGAAGACCTCATGTGCCAAGCAGATCTGGGTACATGGGGGTCCGGGGTGACCACAACCCAATTCTGCTCTCAAGTCCTGTTGTCAGACCCCGTAGGTGAGCTGACGTATTTCATCTCAGCTATTGCCATCATCACCATCATCCTCACTGCTGGGCTGCTATTCACAGAAATTCACAGCCTATGAGATGAAACTCACCTGTACAAGGCGTTCATCAATGTGATAAATGCAGTATTAGATGTTTGTATGTGATGAAGTAGTGAGGAGAAGAGAATGATTGACTACCTCAGCCATCAGGCAAGGTATAACCAAGGGGAAAATACTGAGCAAGGTTTTGAAGGATAAATAGGACTTTGCCAACCTTAAGCTAAGGTAGGACTCCTGAGAAGTCTTTTGTCTCCAGAAGTCTTTAAATATGGATCTATATGATGGACTCCAACATTGAAATTCATTCTTCTGGAAGATCCCTGAGAATAGTGCTTTTCAGACATTAATGTGCACACAAATCATATGGGAATCTTGTTAAATGATTCTGGCTCAGAAAATCTGGGCTAAGTCCTAAGAATATGCATTTCTAATAAATTCTCAAGTGATGCTGATGCTGCTGGGCTACAAATCACACGTCAAGTATCCAGGCCTAAGCAGAGATTCTCTAGCTGTTCATAGTCTCACTACACCCCTACGAAGGAGATTCATTTTACAGCATTTAAGAACCGAGTCTTGAGTTAAGAGATCTGTCCCACACTGCATGGTTAAGAAGTAGCGGAGCTGGGGCTGGGCGCGGTGGCTCACGCCTGTAATCTCAGCACTTTGGGAGTCCAAGGCGGGTGGATGATGAGGTCAGGAGATCGAAACCATCCTGGCTAACACGGTGAAACCTTGTCTCTACTAAAAATACAAAAAAATTGGGCCGGCATGGTGGCAGGCGCCTGTAGTCCCAGCTACTCGGGAGGCTGAGGCAGGAGAATGGTGTGAACCCGGGAGGCGGAGCTTGCAGTGAGCTGAGATCGTGCCACTGCACTCCAGCCTGGGTGACACTGTGATTTGAACCCAGGTCTGCCTGACTCAGGGCCACAAGGTCTCAAGCACTGTTCTCTTTACAAAAGAATGAGCCTCTAATCCCCCTAAACCAGAGTGTGATGTGAGACTAGCTGGCATAAGGAAGCAATTCCCTCCTGAAGATCCTAGAGTCTAGCACGCGGAGAGGCCCAAGTTCCACCTGCACTGACCAAGCACAGCCAGGTTCAGTGACTTTAAAAAACCAATTCAAATCCATGACTTTTCCTACCAGAAGAAACTGTCATTTTGGCCTCTTTCATGTAGCAGTGGGCAGTGCAGTCCTTGGACAACAGAGCAATCAGGTACAGAGGGAGAAAACAGAGCATGGCCCATGAGGGCTGTTCTGGCCCTGCCAGGCGCAGTGGCTCAGGCCTGTAAACCCAGCACTTTGGGAGGCCGAGGTAGGCAGATCACCAGAGGTCAGGAGTTTGAGACTCGCCTGGCCCCATCTTTACTAAAAATACAAAAATTAGCTGGGCGTGGTGGCACTTGCCTGTAATCCCAGCTACTCGGGAGGCTGAGGCAGGAGAATCGCTTGAACTGGGGAGGCAGAAGTTGCAGTGAGCTGAGATCATGCCACTGCACTCCAGCCTGGGAAAGAGTGAGACTCTGTCTCAAAAAAAAAAAAAAAAATTCCTGGCCATGTACAGAGCCAACTACATTACTTGCAGGGTTTGATGCAGAATGAAAATGCAAAACCCTTTGTTCAAAAAAAAGCGGGGAAAGAGCTTCTTCTTTTCTCTACAGTCTCTCTCTCAAGCTGTCATGGTATTTTTACTTGCTATTTAATGGTGTGCCCCCTCGGGCATGGGATTCACCCGTGTGGCAGGTGCAGTCCCTCACAGTTGCCCAGGGCCTGCCTCATGGTTCTGTGCATGGGGCATGCACGCCAGGCCGGCACCCTGATCCAGGGCCCCTGAGGATGGGGGTGGCAGCAGTTGCCAGGAAAGAGTGAGGAAGCAAAACCCTTACAGGGGAAGTGGGGAGGTGCAAAATAGGGTGGCAGGCCCAGGCAGGAGTCGAGGCTCCAAGCCCCGCTGCATGCTCCATTGTCCCATGGGACTTTGCTTACAAAACACACACTCAAAAATAAAATTACTAAGAATTTCAAGATGGTGAGCATAGGGCATTAAACCCAGAGTGTGGAGTCCTACGTGACTACACTGGTAACATACCCACAAAGCCCTGCCCTACCTTGTTTTAGAGACACGTAGCCTTGAGCAGGTGGCTTGACCTTTCCAAGCCTGTTTCCTCATCTGCAGATAAGCATGAAAATACCTACTTCGGCCAGGCATGGTGGCTCACGCCTGTAATCTCAGCACTTTGGGAGGCCGAGGTGGGTGGATCATGAGGTCAGGAGATTGGGACCATCCTGGCTAACACGGTGAAACCCCATCTCTACTAAAAATACAAAAAATTAGCCGGGCGTGCTGGCGGGCGCCTGTAGTCCCAACTACTCGGGAGGCTGAGGCAGGAGAATGTCGTGAACCCGGGAGGCAGAGCTTGCAGTGAGCCAAGATCGCGCCACTGCACTCCAGCCTGGGCGACAGAGCGAGACTCCGTCTCAAAAAAAAAAAAAAAAACACAAAACCCTACTTCAGGTGACTGCGAGATTTCAGGAGATAACAGGGAAGTGGTGAGATGAAGGACCAGTGGGTTTTTCTATATCTAGTCCTTGGCACAATGACACGCGTTCCCCTGCACAGGACTCATTTGCAGCTCATCCTGACTGTGCACCTCCCAACAGGGGACTGGCAGCCCTGGAGCTGGTCTACACCCTGTTCAGGGAGATGAGCCCCTGATCACATCTTCAGAGGTCTGGCAGTATCGAGATGCTATGGAAGTCCCTGAGCACTCTCTATCTCCGTACTTCTTCTGCCAACCCATTAACAAATAGCTCTCAGGAAGCACCGGTCCATGGAACATACTTAGAGGAGCACCGATGTAAAGCGTCTCTGACACTCCAAAAGTGATGGGGATTCTTGCATTTCTTTGGCCAGAGCTGCCTTCAGGAGAGTGGTTCTCAACTGCACATAGAAGCCCCTGAGAAGCCACAGGCATCCCCATGCCCCTCCCTCCCCCACCTCCAACAGCTAAATCTGTTGGTCTGGGGAACCTAAATCTGAGTGTCTGGGGAAGAGGAAGCCAGGCCTTAGTAGTGTCTAAAGTTCCCCCAGGTGATCCCAATATGAGCCCGGGCAACAGAGCACGACTTATGATGATGTACGAGGGCTGCGCACCATCCCTCCCGGGGAAGCCATTATCACCCGCTTTGACAGGACAGAAAACAAAGAGAGAAGTAAGTGGCTTTCTGGGGCCATGAAGTTAGATGTGTGCACCACCCTGGCCCTCACTTTGCAAAGCAGCAATAGCCTCCCCTGGGAGCTTGTTAGAATTGAATCTTAAATGGTTTAATAAAATTATTTGACCCTCCCCATCATCCACAAAAATGTCAATATCCAGAGAAGTGCCCCCTTTTGCTCAGCTGTCCTACTGCTCTGTGACATCCAAGAGTGTCTCAGAACAGAAGCGGGCATCTGAGGCAGAATGCCCTGGGTGTGAGTGCCAGCGGCCCCCCAGCTGCCCAGCTGTTGACGGTCTCCCCCGTGCTCTAACCCCAGGTTCCCCGGTCTGTTCCAGGTATAGCCAATAACAGCACCCATGCCTCTCCAGGAGGCCACGGGCACAAGGAGGAAAGCTCTCTGTTCAGCTGACTTTAATGACCATCAGCAGCCACTGACCCAACAGCCACAAAAAGCACTCCAGCCATTAAGTATCAAACCCAGCCAGGGACTAAACCCATCTCTCCTGGCAAGAGGCTGTTCCCACGTTTCTTGTGACAGATGTAGCTCTCACTTTGATCCCACTCTCCAAAAAGGACTGTGGACCTTCTCCAAGCCCTTTGTTCCCAGAGGGGGTTAGCAAGGAATCCGCGGGGCTGCTGTGGGATGCTATCCGGGCATAATCCCTTGTGGAAAAGGCAGCTGGCCCTCCAGCTGGGCCCAGGTGGTGAGGATGCAGGCCTGAGATGGGCTGGGGTGAACCCTGCACAGCCAGATGAACCTACTGTTCTGCAGGCCTTCAGTGCAGCCCCTCAGTAACCAAAGCCTCCACTCTCCCAGCCCCATGGAGAGGGCGCAAGGGCTCGCCACTTCTCACCCGGGACTTTTTTCCTTTTGACAGTATGAGCCAGCTGGTGTGAGGGATCCCAGTGCAGCAGGGCACATAGTATATGCAGGTCCCCCACCGCATGGAGACTTTGGTGGTCCGGATGGCAAGGGCTACACCACGGCTTCTCAAAACTTCTTTGTGCACGCCAGTCACTGGAGTTCTCGTTCTAATGTAGAATTAGGTTCAGGAGGTGGAGGGGAGGGGGCTGAGATTCTGCATTCCTAACAAGCTTCTAGATGATTCCAGACTACTAGTCCATGGACCACACTTTGAATATGGAGGGCTCAGGTTTGAATTCTTCTCAGGACCATTCGTGACTGCATGGCCTTGAGAAAGGTATTTAACTCTCAGAACCTCTGTTTCCTCTTCTGCAAGATGGAGCAATGATCGGCATCTACCCTATAGAGTGGGAGGCGGCCAAGCTCCTGAGTGGGTGGAGGGCGGGGCTGGAGTTTAATCCCAGGCAATGCCTTCAGCAAAGCAAGAGAAAGACCCCCTGTAAGGAACCAACAACATTATTCTTTCCCCAGGTGATGGGGCAGGTGGGTTTAGAATCAAGCAGACCGGAACGCACTCTGAGTCTGAAGCCACTCCTCTGTAACTTATGGACAACAAAACTTATACAAGTTTTGTTGCTGGGAAGAGGAAGGAAGGAAGGAAGGAAAGGGAGGGAGGACTTTTAAGTCAACTGCTTAGCACAGGACTGAGCGCTCAAATGTTTGTTTCCTTTTCCTGTGTCAACTTCCTTTTTGTCTGTTGGTTTTCCATTTTTATCTCTCCAGAGAAAATGCAACCATTAATCCAACAGGGTCAACTAGGAGTTTCTGAGGATTATCATTCAATGACCATGAGCATGAATGCTTGTCTCCAAATCACACTTACTAATAAGGATCCTTTCATTACTAGTGATAGAAACCCCCACTCACACTTCAGGATATTATGGCTCCCTTAACTGAACAGTCCATTGGGGTTCAGGCATAGCTGGATCTAGGTACCTAAGTGATATTGTCAGGGATGTGTCTCCATCTTTTTGTTCTGCTTTCCTTAGCATTGGCTTCATTCCCAGGCAGGCTCTCTGAGTGTGGTAACAAAGATGACCTCCAGCACCTCCAGGTTGGCTGACCTGGCATAAAAAGATCCTCTTTGCCAAACAATCCACAAAGAGTTCCAGGACTAATTCTTATCGGCCCAGCCAGAGTGATGTGTCTGTCCTAAGTAACCTGCTCAGCTCTGTGTGACATGTCCATCCTGGAAGCGGGGTGGGAGCCCGTATGGTAGACGCACCTGACAGTGACGACTTGAGCATACCCTAAGAATGACCCTGCATGGCAGATGCACCTGAATGTGTGTTTGGGGTGCTAAGGATCCTAAGGAATGGGAGGAGCCAACCCTTATCCATTCCTTAGCTATGAGAAACCTCTGAGTCCCCAGCCTGACACATGGAACGTAAAGGGCCCGTGCAGGGCATTGAGGCCCTTTGTTTTGAGTTAAACGAAGGTTGCCAGGTAGAGGTTGTTAGGGGGAGGGTGCTAGGTGAAAATGCTGTATAAACCACATGCTTTTGGAAGCAGTTGTGGTTCTCCTGCCCAGCCCACCACCACGGGACCACTGTGTATGTAAGGTTCCTGCTAATAAAACCCCATGTCTCATTTGAGGACTCTGGGTCTCTTCTTCAGCCTCCTGAACCTAATGCCTTCCCTAACTGAAGTTAATAGGAGCCCAGCACAACAGAGACTAGCCCCCGGGTCATTTTGACAGGGTAAATGGGAGGTATATTAATTTGCTAGGGCTGCCATAACAAGTACCACAAACTGGGGGACTTAAACAACAGAAATGCATCTTCTCCCAGTCCTGGAGGCCAGAAGCCCAACATCAAGGTGTCCAAAGAGTTGGTTCCTGCTGGAGGTTCTGAGACACAGCCCATTCCAGGACTCTCTCCTAGCTCCTGAAGGCGCTGACAATCCCGATCCTCCATGTTCTTTCCCTTGCAGTTATTTCATTCCAGTCTCTGCCTCTGCTTCCTTCTCTCTGTGTCTTCTCATGGTCTTGTTAAGGTAACACCAGTCATTGAACTTAGGACCCACCCTAATCCAGGATGACCTCATCCTAGCTATATCCACAAAGACTTATTTCCAAATAAAGTCACATGCTGAGCTTCCGAGTAGACATGAATTGGGGTGGGGAGGGAGGCATTATTCAACCCGGTATAGGTGGTGAACCAGAAGAAAAATTGAGTATGGATACCAGAAAAAATAGAGTATGGATGCTTGGCAGGCAAAATATAAAGCCAACAGATGTCCACAATACCACATAAGTCACCCATCATCAAATTGTCAAAATCGAAGAGATCTTAAGCAAATCTGTTGTCCCGCTACCTAGTAACAACTGTGTCTAGTTAACTCCACAAGGAAAATCCCATAGGGGACGCAGTTCCACGGCAACCAGGAATCTCTCTTCCATGGGAGTGTTTTTTAGAAGCTGAGCTAAATTTGTAACTGGAATTCTCTTCAAGTTAACTTACTGCCTGCCCCCTGTGCTGACTTCACATATGTCCAAAATACTGAGAGCTCTAGGCCTCCAGGGAATTCGACTTCCAGCCCACAGAGTGCAGCTGCATCTAAAAATGTCAGGATGCTCTGTGAAGGCAAAGTCAACTATTTCTGCGTCTCCAGCCTCAGGAAACCTATCCTATCCTCCTACTTGGCTCAATGGGCCTGTCTTCTCAGAATTATCATCACTAAGACAGTTAGAGATTTTACTTTTTGTTTTTCTCACCTGTAGAAGAAAATTCAAATTTCAGTTCTTAGGGA
Source organism: Pongo pygmaeus (assembly GCF_028885625.2). Taxonomy (NCBI): domain Eukaryota; kingdom Metazoa; phylum Chordata; class Mammalia; order Primates; family Hominidae; genus Pongo; species Pongo pygmaeus. The sequence continues at coordinate 98,934,646 of NC_072389.2, read as the reverse complement.
GAAAAAAATGTAGAAGAATATAAGCCAAACTCTTACCAGCAGTTATCTCTGGAAGGTGAAAAAAAGAGAGTTCCAATGGAGTATAAGTTATGTTTGAAATAAGAAAAATAAATAAAGACACTTTTAAATTAAAAATAGCTCCTATTAGTTCTGTTAAACCCATTAACAGACTTTATGTTGTAGCGCTAACAGCCATTGACATGATACACAGCAAGTAGCAAAATTTCTCCCCTAACAATGACAAAAACAAAATCTAAGCACAACAAAAGCAGTGAAAACAGAGAAGTCCATGTGAAAAAATCCAAGGCAAACCATTTATCATTTCAATTTCCTTAAAGGAGCAATGATTTTCCATTTGATGTAGTGATAATTCCTGGGGACCTGAGACCTTGGACAAGGGTTAAGAGTCCAAGGTGTGAGTCACACTTCCCAGCTGTGCGACTCTAGGCAAGTCACTTTACCCCTATGGGCTGAGTTTCCTCATTTTCTAGAAATATCCCCATGAACTCATTTATATAGTCGTTGTAACAGTCAAATCGATCCACCTATGGGAAGGAGCTCTGAAAACACAATAAACATTATAAGGGATTATTAATAAAATTCGTAATTATTTAAGCATATGTGGCATCCTTCCAGACCCCAATAAAGTACATACACAAAGGTAGTCCTTTTCCTCAAAATGATGGCTTTTGTTTAACCTCAGTACCAAAGGATAAAATCATGCTCCTCAGTCTGAGAACTGTAACCATGCAAGGTTTTACTCTTATTATTTATTTATTGCCTTCAAGCTCCATCCCCTCACTCCCTTTCCCCTCCCCCTGCCTCTGGGCAACCTTCATTCTCTTTAATAGAGTGCTTTTTGCACATATTCCTTAAAAGCTGTATATATTTGTATGGGTGTATCTCTAACCTATGTAAATGGCATAGATAATTCATTTTGCTTCCTAGAGTTCTCACTAACATTGTGTTGTTGAGATCCAGCGATGTTGCTGTTGGCTGGCTGATCTGTTTCCTGTAACTGATGCGTTAAACTTCATGTGCATCCACAGCACTTTGTCAGCCTCATCTCTTAGCTGAGAGAGAACTCCATACTTCTACAAATAACACAGCAAAGAACACCTTTGTTCAAGGATCCGGGTTGATGCAGCCTCTTTGGGTATGCAATACTCAATTCGCTTGCTCTCCAATCCAGTCTCCTCGTAGCAGTGAGGGGAGGCTCCTGGATCTCCCACCACACTTGGCGCTATCCAGCTTTCTAATAAAGATATAGTCTAACAGATGTAAAGTGGTAGCTTGTGGCTGTTTAATTTTCATCTGATTACTAATGATATTAAGCACCTCATCATGTGTTTATTATTTGAGATGGGAGGTTGTTCTGCTAAAAATTGCCTCATTCTATCCTTTTCCCATTTTGTTAGAAGTTACCATCTTTTTTTCCTGTGGATTTGAGGGTTTTCCTGAGTAAAGACCTTCTCCCATTTCTGTCATCTATTATAAACTTTGTCCAGGGACTGGACCAGAAATCCTTAATATCGATGTAAGCAAATCCACCTCTTTTCTGCCTTATGGTTTGGCTCTTCCTATTAGCACCACCTAGTAAGCAAAACTCATCTTGTGGCTTAAGCTTTCCTGTTGCCCTAAAGATGGAATCCAAGCACCTCACACTGATACACAGGGCCCTTTTAATTTCAACCTTGCCTGCCTCTTTTCTGTTACCAAAGTCCACTCTTCCATCCACAACTCTGCCTTGCATGTGCTGTTGCTGTTTTCACTTTGTTTTCTTTTTTTTTTTTTTTTGAGACGGAGTCTTGCTCTGTCACCCAGGCTGGAGTGCAGTGGCGCAATCTTCGCTCACTGCAAGCTCCGCCTCCTGGGTTCACGCCATGCTCCTGCCTCAGCCTCCCAAGTAGCTGGGACTACAGGCGCCCGCCACCACGCCTGGCTAATTTTTTGTGTTTTTAGTAGAGACGGGGTTTCACTGTGTTAGCCAGGATGGTCTTGATCTCCTGACCTCGTGATCTGCCCACCTTGGCCTCCCAGAGTGCTGGGATTACAGGTGTGAGCCACCGCACCCGGTCCTCTCACTTTTAAGATTCCCTTGTTTCTCTTCTTTAGCCGGTAAATGTGAAGATTCTTTCAAGTGTCACTTCGCTTGTGAGTATTTGGTGTCTCTCTTTTTTTTTTTTCTTAGAGTCTTGCTCTGTCACCCAAGCTGGAGTGTAGTGGCTCGATCTTGGCTCACTGCAACCTCCACCTCCTGGGTTCAAGTGATTCTCCTGCCTCAGCCTCCCAAGTAACTGGGATTCCAGGTGCATACCACCATCCCCGGCTAATTTTTGTAATTTTAGTAGACATAGGGTTTCACCATGTTGGCCAGGCTGGTCTTGAACTCCTGACCTCAGGTGATCCACCAGCCTTGGCCTCCCAAAGTGCTGGGATTACAAGCATGAGCCACCGTGCCCAGCTTGGGGTGTCTTTTCAACTCAGTACAGCATTGATATTTGCACATTTAACCAATGTGGTTTCCACTTTGGGAGATAAATCCTCATGGCCCACAACATGTTACTGTTATTATATCACTAAGTAGTGCCTAGTTAGAAGAAGAGATACTCACCTGTTCATGTTACAGGTGCAGAAGCTGAGCCTTCATCAATGCCAAACAGTGCCAGACACAAGTTAGAGGCGGCAAAACATTTTGTTCAGTCTACTGCCTTAGAGGAAAGAGACTCCAATATAACTGAGTTCAAATCCAGCTAGGACAAAGGTATGGAGGTTTCTAAAGGGAGAACAGAGAGGGAACTAAAAGGGATTATGGGGAAGTGAAAAGGAAGGAATAAAAAAAAAAGAGACTAGAGGGGCTATGGGGAAATGGAAAATTACATAAAGGGGGATGGGTGGAAAATTACTAAAAATTATTTGGCAAGACAACAGTCTCTGTTGGGCAATAGAGATTCTGCAGTTTGACAGCACTGCAATTTTTTGAGCCCAAACTCAGCACAAGGCTGGGGTCAGCAGCCCTCAGAGTCACGGCGAGTGTAGGTGGAAGCCAGGTTACAGTTTAGTCAAGCCTCCCAGTGTGGCGTTCAGGCAAGTGCTTTGTGCCACGTGGGACATGGTTAGGTAACCTGCCTGTAGCTGAACGATCGACCAGTGTCAAAGCCTAGGTTTAAACACAAGTCTGCCTGACCGCAATGTCCGAAGTCAACCCCTGTGTTATTTAGGTCGGCATTTGTAATGTTGCTGAGGTGTGGCGTGAGCCCCATGGAAGGCTTGTGAGCGAGAGGGAGTCACTTCACTAGTGAGGCTGCCCCACTGCCCTCAGCTTCATGGTTACCTCTGGTCCTGAGGTAACAGGAACTCTTGTGAAGAAGAGCACTTTGTAGAAATTTGCCAATTGAGACTCCAAAAAAAAAGCCTGGTGAAATAGGTGAGTGATTACTTTGAGATGGAAGAATATGCAAGAACTGCTTGCTTCTTAATGGGAATGTAATTTAGGAAAAAGGCAAAACATTTATTTCACAAACATGGAAACTTTCGTAAGTTTCTGGAAGTTTCTGGAAGTCCTCTCAACCTTCACCATCCTGAGATACTGTAAACTCTTTGAATGGGTTTTGGCAAAAAAGAAAGAAAAGAAAGTGTCATTTTTTCCATATGAACATTAGCCCTGAGACACTTCATTGCAAGGCACACTTTCAGCAAAAAGAGACATTAGCAACACTCCTCTCTGTGGCAGAGAACAACAGGTTGTAAAACTTAAGTCCCCCTCAGAGTCTAATTTAGATAATTATAGTTTGCCTCCTAGGACTCTCCCCCAGGATCCAGCTGGCTTTGGCTGTCATCATTACTGCTATTCTTCTAAATTACTGGGCAGGGCAGGATGACGAGGCTGTGCCTGACGCAGGGAGAGCATAGGAGGAAAGGTGTTCCTCCATCAGCGGCTCATCCCTGTCTGACAAAAACCATTATTTTGTACAGAGCACAACGCACCCACACTCGGTGTAACGTAGCAAGGGTTTTATGTGGGTTTTCCTGTCGGTCAGCTTTTCCAAAATGAGACAGACCTCTTGCACTCTCCTGGAACCTTACATGCTCCTTCGCAATAGACCTGGTTCAGGAACACCAGCTGAGCTGACTCGGAAGCCACATCACATAGAAGCTAAGAACACCTTGTCAAAGCCCGACTGTGTGGGTTCCTATCCTGGTTCTTCCACTCTGGGGTGTGTGATGTGGACTGAACTCTTCTCCCTCCGTGTGCCACAGAGTCCTCGTCTGTGACATGGGGATAACAGCAATGCCTTCCTCACGGGAGTCATGAGGAGCAACTGAATTCACTGCACACAGAGGAGAGCCTGGCCCATTGCAAACACGCTCCACAGCGTCTGCTCCTACCAGTCCCTCAGAATCAGGTCATGAGTCTCTCTGAGCCGGGCTGCGGCCAACGGTGTGCAGTTATCACAAATAACGACAGCAGCAGGTACACGTATGCTGCTGTGAACACGTGAGATGTTATGAACAGTCAGCAAGTCCCTGGGATGTGGAGAAAAGACTTGGCCGCAGGATCCAGAAAAGGATGTGTCCCATGCCTGTAACGGTCTCAGGCCACATGCCTCCCCCTTTTGTGCCTCCATTTCCCCATCTGAAAAATGTTCCAATTGAAATACATCATTTCTTAACTCTCACACTTCCATCCTAAGACTTCTTTCCAACCACTGGCTGGGCCTGGCTGAGATGTCCTTACAGTCAGCTTTATAGTCATCCCAACGTGTGCTATTGGTATCTAGGTTGGAAATAAATCGCCTGGAATAAAGACTTGATTGTGAAACCTAGGAAGGAGCCACTGAGAGACCTTCCAGAGTGTTGCTGAGATTCGAGACAGGACGAGGAGGAAGGGAGTGGATTCCTCAGGCTGTCTGACAACAGACAGAGAGAGGAAAAGCGTGTGCCAGAATGCTTTTCATATATCAAGAGCAGAAGGGGCCATTCAGAGACCCCCTCGGGGACCTGACATCATCCTTGCCATAACCCCAGGTGGCTGCAAAATACCGAGTCTTTTGGTCTCTTAGAGATAGACAGGCTGAGGGGCCACCCAAGAGCACATTTCCGATCTATTTGTCCTCAGCTCTGGAAGACTCAATGCTGTTGTCTCTGCTGGATCCCATGACAACCAGATTACACAACCAATCTAACTGTAAGTGAAATTTACTCATTATGGGATTCTGCCCAGCCTTCCTTGGATGGGAGTTGCAGCCTGATAGCAAAAAGAAATGAACTAGACCTGAGAAGGACAGGGCCAAGGCCAAGATGAACCCGGGGAGCCGGCGTCCAAGTTGGAAGAGGAAGGTGTGCGTACTTTGAGTTCAAGGGCGGGCGTCCAAGGCTGCCCAGATTCCACACGCATCTGCACCCTGCCTTTCAGTTAACACAGCAGACAGACTGAGGCAAACACCTCCAGGCAGTACCCTCCAGCATAGAGAGGAGCCTCCTTACAATGGGAGTGGGTAGCTCCGAGCCCCTGCTGTCTGGGGCAGGAGCTCTGGGCACAAGAGCCATCAAGACCTGCACAACCACAGAGAGAAGCCACCAGACCCCCATCGCCACCCCACAGGCAGTGTGGGGGCTGCGCCTAGTGCTGCCTCAGCCGGATCTCCTCTGCCCCACTCGGGGCAAGAAGAGAACCCACAGGCATGGGAGGAGAGGGCTGCAGACCCACCCCTCCCAACACCAGACTCAGCTCAGTGCCCTCTGGCACCTAGAAAAGTGCCCAACATACACTGGCCATGCAGCAAACAGTGGCAAGGAAGGGCAGATTCCAACATCCTGGTCCTCTGCGTGGTCTTGGACAACAGGCTTTACCTCTCTGAGTCTCAGTCCCTGCTCTAAAAACTGTCGTGATGATGATAATGTCTGCCTGAGCGTAAGAAGAGATAGAATGGGAAATGCATGGAAAACCACTCAGGCGACTGGAAACACTCCACAAAGGCAAAGGATTAACGATTAGAAAACTGTCTCCTCCACATACGAACCTGAGGACCTTAAGTTAAGGGAAATAAGCCAAGCACAGAAACACAAACACCACGTGATCTCACTTACATGTGGAATCTAAAAAGCTGAAGGCATGAAAGTACAGAGCAGGATGGTGGTTACCAGGGGCTGGGGGGAGAGAGAGGTTGGAGAGATGTTGGTTAAAGGGTACAAAATTTCTATTAGGAGCAAAAAGTTCAAGAGTTCTATTGCACAACATGGTGACTATATTAATAACAACGTATTTTACTCCTGAAAATTGCTAAGAGAGTAGATATTAAGTCTCACAACAAAAATATGATGTGCATGTGAGGTAATGCCTATCTTAATTAGCTCAGTGGAGCCATTCCACAATGTATACATATTTTAAAGCAACATGTATGCAATAAATATATACAATTTTTTGTCAACTAAAATATTTTTTAAAAAAGAAAATTATCTCCTCATTCCTCTCAAATATGCCCAGATAATATTTTGTGGCCAAACAAGGAAAATTCTGTTTCCTCACTTTCATCTATTAAACTGACCACAATCTGGGCTCATCATTATTATTATTATTATTATTATTATTATTATTATTATTATTATTACTGGAGACAGAATCTCACTCTGTTGCCCAGGCTGGAATGCAGTGGTGCTATCTCGGCTCACTGCAACCTCTGCCTTCCAGGTTCAAGCAATTCTCGTGCCTCAGCCTCCTGAGTAGCTGGGATTACAGGCTCCCACAACTACACCTGACTAATTTGGCTAATTTTTTATATTTTAGTAGAGACAGGGTTTCACCATGTTGCCCAGGCTGGTCTCAAACTCCGGACCTCCGGTGATCCACCCACCTCAGCCTCCCAAAGGGCTGGGATTACAGGCGTTAGCCACTGCACCTGGCCTGGGCTAATAATTAACATACACACACCTCAGACAAACATGCACTCAGACACACACACACACACACACACACACACACACACACACACATTCTCTCTCTCTCCCACTCTTTCTATCTCTTTGCCACCTCGCTCTGGCTGCTCCCCAGGATTCTATCGCAGTCAATGAATCCCCAGGATTCTATCCCCAGGATTCTATCCCCAGGATTCTATCGCACCAGCATCCATTTGGTCCACGAGGCAGCACCCAGGGGGTCATGACTGACACTGTTTCCCACTCCCTGCCCCAATTTCAAATCCTGAGTCCAGTCTCCCCCCTGCAGGGCTCCCCAACCCCTTCTCCCACCCCGGCCTTGGACTCCATCCTCTTGCCTGGAGTATTCCAGTTGCCTCCAAGCAGGCCCTGGCATCTGCTCCTGCCTGGCACCTCCATTCTCCCAGCTTTGATCGGGGTGATCTTTCTGGATGGCACCTCTGACCCTGTCACTTCTTCAAGGTCCTCCTGCCATTCAGCATCAAGAAGGGCCTGGCCAACTTGGCCCCCCTACCCTTCCTCCTGGGCCCCTTCCCCAAATACTGCCCCCTCTGCTTTCCTGACTCTGTGGAATGAGCCTTTGTTCAGACCTTCAAAGACACAGGCTCCTCTTGCCTCAGGGGTTTGCAGACACTCTCCTCTGCCAGGAACCCGCTGGTCCTCCCTCCTCCACCTGGGAAGCCTTATTCTTCCCTCTGATTTCCATGCAAATGTTTTCCCCCCGGGGGATCTTTCTCTAACCACAGCCCTATCCCCACCCCATATTTGCCCAACCCTGGGGAGGAACCGCTCTTTTAGCCCCCTTTGGCATTTACCCACAGTTTTTAATTATACATTTGGGTGATTTTTCTTACCTAGGTCTCCACCCCCAGATGAAAACTCCGGGAGCCGGAACTGCCTCAATTCTCTTCACCTCTGTAACTTAGAGCGCGGCCGGGCACTTGCTAGGCAATGATGGCTGCAGTAACCCCTTGGAAATCAAAACCTTTTTATTGTTATTTTATCCTTTTTAAAAACTCTGCCTATAAATAATTGTATCTGATGTGAAACGGCCTTCGAGGAACTAAGGCTGCTTGCCATGGATCTGAGGAGACGGTTCTCAAACACGGCAGCATGGTACAGCAACAGGAAGCTTTCAAAAAACACCAAAGCGCAACTCCCATCCCCAGACAGTTTGTTTTAAATGGTTTAAGTGGGATCGGGCCCTATATATTTTTAAAAATTACCCCCCACTGACTCTACTGTGCAGCCAGGATGGAGAGCCATGGGCCTTGGGGGTGCAGTCTGGGTCCACCTCCAGCCCAGCAGTCAGGAAGCAATGATGCCTTTGATCTGGGAAGCCCATCTGCCTTGAAGAAGCCAAACCACTAGATGAGAGGAGGAGAAATAGGGTCTACCCCCAAATAAGGGACAAATAAGATCCAGGCTACCTGTCAGGGTTCTTACCAAGCAATGGAGAAAGGACAGAAAGCAGAAAGCCTAGACCTGTGGCCATCAGCAGCCTCTGGGGGTCCCAGGGAAGACCACCGCACATTCACGGGCCTCAGGCTCACCAGAACAGGCCCAGGGCAGCAAGAACAAGTACAGCACCCCTGCCCAGCAAGGTGGTCTTTTAACGCTGGGAACCACCCAGCGTTAAAAGAAAAACTTTAGATAAATTAAATTTAACAGAGTTTAATTGAGCAAAGAACGGTTGAGATATAGGCAGCCCCGGACCCAGAGTAGGTTCAGAGACTCTGGCGCTGCCACATGGTTGGAAAGAGTTTATGGACAGAAAAAGGAAAGTTTCACGCAGCAGATGGAAGTAAGGTATAGAAACAGCTGGATTGGTTACAGCTCGGCGTTGGCCTTACGTGAACACGGCTTGAACAGTTGGCCACCTGCAATTGGCTGAACTTTGTGATTGGTACAAGGGTAAGTTACAGCCTGTTTACATGTTCAGTGAGGTTACAGCTCACCATAAATGGAGAAACCTTTAGGCTGAACTAAAATATGTAAGAAGGCAGCTTTAGACTAAACTTTACACCAGTGTACCCCTGCTTTGGCTTAAGCCCAGGATGTATCTAACATGTCAGCCTGAAATTCCTCAGGGCCTTGGGACTGCTGAATCTGGGGGAAGCAGAGACTAATGACAGCCAGAGAAATTCCTCTCTAATTTTCAAGACCCATCTAGAGTTTGGTGCTTAGAAAGCAAACTCTTCTTTAGTGGACATCTGAAATAGTCAGAGGTGCTATTGACGAGCCTGCCTCCCCACCCTCCTGGCAGCATGGCTTCTGAACTCAACTCATGGGTCTATTGTTCTTGTGCATGGGTGTTTGGTTCCAGTTTTGAAAGTTGGTTCTGTGCTCCAAGGACAGGACAAGATTAACAACTCGAAAAGATCATGGCCGTCTCCTCTTCGGCCCAGAAGGGCCAGCATCTCCTTGGCAATCAGCCAGCCTGACAGTGTCCTTCCCAATGATGGGAAAGCACTGGTACCTTCCCAATGATGGGAAAGCAACGGAGCAGTCAAGGCTCCATCAGGAGGGACAGCAAACCCAAGGAGGCTCCAGAGGCTGCACAACAGGGCTGCTAGAAGCTCGTACCCCATAGCCCGCCTCAATGGGTCAGATTTGCAACAAAACCGTGTCGCCCTCACCCACACCAGGCATCAGCCACCAGGCACTTGGCGCTCAGACCTGGGGAGAAATCTGTAATAAAGCAGGGTTGCTTTCTGGATAGAGTGGAGAGTGGGAAGCCAGCCAGGACCCAAGCAAAGAAACTGGGGGCAGAAGGACACAGCAAAGAATTGTCGCTAGGGAACTGTATTCCTCACGAAGCCGACAGTCCAGGCAGGGGGAGGCAGGCCAGGGAGGGTGAACTCCAAGAGTCTGAGGGCCTCACTTAGTTGCCACTTCCACACTGAGATGAAGATGGCGTTCAAAATGGCGGAGGGGGCCAAGGCTGGGGGCACTGAGCAAGCCACGTGCCCAGCCGGATGGGGCAGAACAAACTGACAAAAATGGCCTTGGCCTGTCAGAAACTACTTCCAAGAGTCACCTTGGATGGGAAATGTTCAAAATGACAGCATTAGGCTGGCAAGCCCCACCCTGAGTCTCCAAACTAGGTCCAGTGTGCCTGCTCCAAACTCTCAGAGCCTACGATTCATTCCCCATGAACACTTACTGCCGTCAGTCATTACACTTTTATTTTGTGATGATTTGCTCAGCGTCTATCTCTAAGCTCTGTGAAGTCAGGTCCTGCCTGGTTTCACCGGTATTGTGTCCCCAGAGCCGAGCACACCATCTGGGCTGAGCAGGTGTGAAACACGTATTTGTTGAGTGAATGAATATTCTCTCCACCTCATAGATGTGGATACTAAGATTCCACTGCTAGTGCACAACAGAGGAATACGCAAACCCAGATTTAATACACTTCTGAACCAGCGGTTCTCAAACTTCCGCTACAACAGAATCACCCAAACGGATTGTTAAAATCACAGAGTTTTGGGCCTCAGCTCCAGAGTTTCTGTTGCAGTAGGTCTGGGGAGAGGCCAGAGAATGAAGAATTTGTGCTTCTGTCAAGTTCAGCCAGATGATGCTGATGTTGCAGGCAGGTCCAGTCTGGGGACTGTCCAGGCTCCTCGTCTCTAAGCACCTCCCCCCAGCTGGGTGCATTTGGTGGCGAATTAAAGTCAAGGTGAATTCACCCTTGATTCACAACTGTCGTTTGTTTATTTGTTTGTTTTTGAGTGTTTACTCAAGGCTTATATTCACGTCATTAGAATCTGGTGTACCTCCTGGACTGTGAGGACCTCCTTCCTCCCCACCATCCTGATGACAGAGCAAGCTGCAGCAAAGCTGAGTCTCCCCAGGGGGCTGGCCAAGGCTCCAAATGAATTGGCAGCCCAGAGGCAAAGGGGTCTGGGAGACCCTCTCCAATTCCAGCACAGCTGACTCATGTCCATAAAAAAGAGAAACATGAAACTCTGCCTAGAGAGAAATGGGCAGGCCGCAGTGCCCACCACAGCCCTGGAGATTTCTAGAACGCTCCCAGAGCCATACTTTCAGATACCCCACAGTCCACCTAACATCCCCCTTTCTCCACTCTCTTCCTCCCTTCAGAGCATTTCAACAAACTCACAAACAAACCTCCACATAGCTGTAAACTCACATTTGGGTGTGAGAACAAAAGATACAGATGTTGCATCATATACAGCTGGTTCCATTCAAATGATAAATCACAGATAAGACACTTATACTGACTTCCTTTATCAGGAACAGTGGCCATAAAAAATATAACTCCCTGACTTCCAAAATGGTTGAACTGTGATTCCTCAGAACCTAAAAACAGAAATATCATTTGACCCAACAATCCCATTACTGGGTTTATACCCAAAGGAATATAATATATCGTAAAGGCACATGCACTCATGTGTTCATGGCAGCACTATTCACAATCACAAGGACATGGAATCAATCTAAATGTCCATCAATAGTAGACTGGATAAAGAAAATGTGGTACATATACATCATGGAATACTACGCAGCCATAAAAAAAAGAACGAGATCATGTCCTTTGCAGGAACATGGATGGAGCTGGAGGCCATTAACCTTAGCAAACGAACGCAGAAACAGAAAACCAAATACCACACATTCTCCCTTATAAGTGGGAGCTAAATGATGAGAACACATGGACACATAGAGGGGAACAACACACATTTTGGCCTATTGGAGGGTGGAGGGCGGGGGGAGGGAGAGGATCAGGAAAAATAACAAATGGGTACTAGGCTTAATACTTGGGCGATGAAATAATCTGTACAACAAACTCCCATAATACAAGTTTACCTATGTAACAAACCTGCACACGTACCCCGAACTTAAAATAAAAGTTAAATAAAATATATACATATGTAACTCCCTAGTAAATGGCTCATTTCAGGGTTAAGATCCCATGTCAGAGGTGTTACATGTAAAAGCAGTTCCATGCGGGGGAGGGGGAGAGAAATCTGAAACATTTTAAACAAAAACCATCAGGTAGAGCAGGATTGGAGAGTTGGAGGAGATGCCCAGAGTAAGTTTTTTTGTGTTTTTGTTTTGTTTTGTTTTTTGGGGGGACAGAGTCTCGCTCTGTCACCCAGGCTGGAGTGCAGTGGCGCGATCTAGGCTCACTGCAACTTCCACCTCTAAGGTTCAAGCGATTCTCCTGCCTCAGCCTCCCAAGCAGCTGGAACTATAGGCTCCCGCCACCACGCCTGGCTAATTTTTTGTAGTTTTAGTAGAGACGGGGTTTCACAGTATTAGCCAGGATGGTCTCGATCTCCTGACCTCGTGATCCGCCACCTCGGCCTCCCAGAGTGCTGGGATTACAGGCGTGAGCCACGGTAAGTGTTTTTTCAGCTCATTACTAGCCAACGCTAAGATGACCTACAACGCTCATTCACGTGCATTTCACACCCTGGAATTTTGGAAAGAATTATGCTGTGACTGAGGTTTATCCCAGCACAATTAGGGAAGTAAGCATTTGTGTCTATTGTTCTAACTGTTAATTAACTGTGTCAACAACATTGTAGAGAAAATGTTTTAAAGCCTCTTAAGAGGACAAAGAGTTTTTAAGCATCCCTGAGTACTTTAGGAATACCCAAGGATTTAAATTGACAATGATAAACCATCACTAATTACAGTCATTCTTAACTGATTCTCACCAAGGATCTCTTTATTAGATAACACTTGTTAACCTGGTTTCAACTACAGCATGTACTTAAGGAAGATTAAATTCAATTTAATTCAAATCTGCGCTTGCCGAGTTTCCTAGAACACGTCAAGTAATGAGACTGATTACCCTGAAATATGCTATTCTTCAAATTGGCCCTTTCCCATTGACTCAAAATGGTCAGATTTGAGTCTGCGTCCAAAACTTGTAAACACAAAAATACAACTTTATAATACATTGTATTACAATTGCTAGGATGTCCCAAAGCAAGGACCACAGTCGCACCTTTGTATCCCCAGCACCTAGCACAAGGCTCATCCCAGTACATGTTTGCAGAAAGAATTTGCAAAGACTCACAGAAACCACACAACCTCAACAATGAGTCGTTCCAGAGGAAGAAAGGAGAGGAAGTCACGTTGTCAGTTTTTGAAAACAGGACTCGCTTTCTTTCACTGCATGTTTCCGATGAGCAGACCCTGACTTGAGATTTTTAGTTGCTTTATCTTACTCAAGTCTCAGGACAATGAGGAACGTTCTCCCGCGCAACTATTTCGCAAATGCAGGCAAAGGCAACAAGGCTGTTACGTGGGGAGGATCTGTCCAGATCCACGTGAGTTCCCCCGACCAATGGGCTCCAAGATTTCATGCAGCTCCAGCCCACACTGAGCCTGGGTCCACACATCCTGGGGCCTGGGACCTTGGCAGTGGTTTTGACCGTTCCAGAAATTAAAAGACAGGAGAAGGATTACAGTGACCAACGGTGAGGAAGAAGGGAGGGGCAGGTCAGGGAACGAGAGTAAAGAGGAAGACGGAGGAGAGCTTTGTGTGAAACGCACCAAGGATTGCCTCATTTTGTCTCCTTTGTGTCATCAAAGCAGTTTGGCCACGCAGAATAACTGCCCTGAACAAACGCACATGAGTCCTGTTCACCTGTCATTGTGATCTTTCAGTGAATTAGCTGAGTAGTAATAAGTACACCAAGATGTTTAACCCATTGTAGTTAGTAACATTATTGTTGTTTAAAGTATTGTTCTTTACTTAGAATCAAGTAGATTTTGAAATGAGAACAGGAAAATGTAATCAGATTTTGCAAGGATTGTTCCAATAAAATGAAATTGGTAAAAGAACTACAGCTTAAGAAAGCAGGTCACAATTTTTAGAAGACATAAAAATCTCAGAGGAGAAAATTCTAACTTTTTTTTTTTTTTTTTTTTTTGAGACAGGGTCACACTGCGTTGTGCAGGCTATAGGGCAGTAGTTCCATCTCAGCTGGCTTCAGACTCAAACGCCTGGGCTCAAGCGATCCTCCCACCTCAGCCTTCTGAGTAGCTAGGACTACCGGTGCTTGCCACCACACCTGGCTAATTTTTAAAATTCTTTGTTGAGACGGGGTCTCATTACGTTGCCCAGGCTGAAATTGAATCCCTGGCCTCAAACGATCCTCCCATCTCACCCTCCAAAGTGCTGAGATTACACGCATAAGCCACCATGCCCCACCCAAGAAAATTCTTAAAAATAGATTCCAGAGTCATATTCCCAGAGGTTAGACTAGTGTGAGGTCTAGACTTTGCATATCTCACCCCCAGTGCCCAAGCAGTTTATTCATTCATTAAACACCTGCTTATTAAACACTTACTACATGCCAAGAGGTATTCTAGATGCTGGGGATATGACAGGGCAGAAAGCACTTAAAATCCCTGCATCAGAAAGCTTCCATTCTAGATTAAGAAGACAGGCTGTAACTAGATAAACATATAAATAATGTGCCAGACAATGATAAGGATTTTGATAAGGAATAAAGCAGAGTTAGAATGAGGTATGATCCCTCTTTGAATTGGCTGTTCTGGGAAGCTTCTTTAACAAGGTAACAAAACAGAGTCCTACACAGATTTCTAGGGGGAAAGCATTCCAGATACAAGGAACACCAAACGCGAAGACAATTGACATTCTAGTGCAACTGACTTCAATTGATTAAAGAGCATTTGCTGTGTGCTGGATGCTTTACAGCACTGATTTTATTTCAATGATACAGCAACTCTGCACCACTAATTATTATTACTTCCATTTTATTCACTGCTACATCGAAGATTTAGCCACAAGCCTAGCAAAGGGTGGACCTGTAGTTGATGGATGAACCTGGAGGTTGATAGCATTTCCGCAAGCCCAATGCTTTAAGGATTCTACTGTGGGGATCGAGTCCCTCCTGAAAGGCAGTAAATCTGCAGAGGGGTAAGTAAACACTGATTTAACTCTCTGATAGCACGTTAATGCGGCTGTCTAAAATGATGTTTAGGAAGAGTTTTCCTTAATTATCTGGGTATGTGCAATGCAGTATTAAAAGAGTGTAAGAATTGTATATGTAGAATAAGTTTAACTATGTAACAAAAAACTGCCCAAGAATATATAATGCAAGGGAAATAAGTCAGAATATAAGCTGTGTGGTTGCGTCCTAAGTGCTCCATTTCTTTAACTCTTCACCTGTCAGTACTTCCAAAATAAGTCTCTTTTGTAAAAATTTATTTATTTTTTTGAGACAGAGTCTCGTTCTGTTGCCCAGGCTGGAGTGCAGTGGCGCGATCTCGGCTCACCGCAAGCTCCGCCTCCTGGGTTCACGCCATTCTCCTGCCTCAGCCTCCTGAGTAGCTGGGACTACAGGCGCCCACCACCACGCCCAGTTATTTTTTTGTGTTTTTAATAGAGACGGGGTTTCACCGTGTTAGCCAGGATGGTCTCCATTTCCTGACCTCGTGATCTGCCCGCCTCAGCCTCCCAAAGTGCTGGGATTGCGGGTGTGAGCCACTGTGCCTGGCCCAAAATATATCTCTTATGATAAGCAGGTAGGTATTAACATTACTTTATAAGGAAAAATCATAAGAAATATTGCAAAAAGTGCATAGCCTTCTCCTTTATCAGACCATATCTGGAGCTGTGACCACAACCCCACCTGCAGGTATGTGTGGCCACCCCATTCATAGTAAGTCTTCCATGTTACACTCCCTTCCCACACATTTTCCTTAAGAGAAGCCCTGAGCAAGGCTCAGTCAATGGTCCCCAGAGACAGGATCTGGCTGCTGCTCACCTGACTGCCAAGGGAGGGAAGGAGCATGTGCTATCTCCATCCATCACATGGCTGGCCCATGGAGACACATTTTACAGGAGATATGCGAGCTCCACTTGCAAATCCTTCAGTTTCACTACTATAAATTCTCCTGGCTCTGATTAATAAAATATAATAGTAATTCCTAAAATATTGGCCTATTATCCAAAGTCACAGAATGACAGAGCAATCAAAATCAGAATGAGTTATGGGGCCCAAGGATATGGTTGAAGATGAGGATGGGTAATTTCTGGCTT
This sequence comes from Pongo pygmaeus, assembly GCF_028885625.2. Taxonomy (NCBI): domain Eukaryota; kingdom Metazoa; phylum Chordata; class Mammalia; order Primates; family Hominidae; genus Pongo; species Pongo pygmaeus. The sequence continues at coordinate 98,918,664 of NC_072389.2, read as the reverse complement.
CCAAAGAAACACCAGAAGCATTAGGCCCAGGTAACAAATCAAAGGAATAATATTCCAGCTAGTCGTTTAAATTGCTCGAAGAGTAATAATAGGTTTATAAGGCAAATATTATAATATTTAAAAACCAGATATGAATGATATATCAGAGAAGTTAGGGGGACATTTGATGGGTTACAAACTGAGCCACACTGGTTGAATTTTCTATATTGTGTTTACTTCCTTCTCCTCCTGATGTATTTTTATCTTAATTTTGTTTAGTTTGAGTCTGTGGAGTTCTAGGTTGGCAGTTCTAGATATAGTTTCTTCTTTTGTCAGGTAAAAATGATGCTACACATTTAACCAGACCTGACTGGGCCATTTTGAGGATAAAACTTTCACGTCTAGTCAGCCAATATTTAAACAGTGACAATCAGCCAATGTTAGGCAAACATTGCACTCTAACCTTAGAAGATTCCACAAAATGACTCAAAATATGAAAGGTACAGTCAAGGGTCCGACACCTAAGATTATCCAATCTCAAACTGCAGCCTCATTGGGAGAAAGGAGCCATCTCACAGAAATGTCCACTGCAATCAAAATCCACATTGCTATCGTCATCTTTCAGAGCGTTGTGAACAGAACAGCACCAAAACTGTAGAAACCACAGGGTGTTTTTGAGCCTAGACTACTGGGCAAAAATAAAAATAAAAAATAAAAAATAACCTGAAACTTCCCTGATATTCTGAGCCTGATAGTAGGCCCAGGTATCTCTTCGCCCTACCCGATCAGTGTTCCCGCCCCCGCACACTCCCCCACCCGCCAAAATTCAGTGAGATTAGAATGAAAACTAGGAAATTCTAAATGCCTGAAAAAACAGCTGTGCTTCAAGGTACAGTGGGTTGGTTATGAAAACTACTTGGTAGTACATTGTCACTGGCGGCCAGTTGCAGGTGTACCAAGAAGGCAGGGGATAATATCAAATATTCTTCTTTGTTTCTTTGTCTTTTGTCCTTTTATTTGATTCTGGCAGAGTCAGCCCCTCTTAGGCACCTGCAAGCCCCACCTTCCCTGTGTCCTCTGCTCTCTCCTTTCCTATCCCCCTGCCCTCACCAAATCTCAGCATCATCTCGCTGGTTGCGGAGGGGCCAGGGCTGAGAAGACCATCACTCCTGCTGCCCTTCTGGGAGGGTCCCTCTCAGCCCTTAGCATCGTCCCCCTCTTTCCTGTTTCCAACAGAAAGCTTCTGTGAAACCAAATGATGTTTTTCCTAGGAAACTACATCTCCAAACACAATTTCAGCACATTATGATAGCATGAGATTTTCTTCCTTCTTGGGGAAAGAGGTCAAGGAGATGGAGCTCCTGCTGAGGACTGTGCCCCTGGATGATTGTGCTGGGAGACAGAGTGGTCCCAACAGATTTCAGTGTCCCGTGCAGCCAGGGGTATTGTCTGTGGTTTTCCAGGACCTGTAAGCCTAGGTAAAATTTCTGATAGGACCAGTCAGTCATCAGGGGAAAAGCTAGAAGCAAAGAATCTCTCAAAATGAGCTCTTAGGGCAAAAGAGGGACTCCAGCCTCCTGCAGTGGGGGCAGTCAGCCCCACAGTGAGCAGGGGCCGTGCTAACCCTGCCATCTATACCAAGAAGGGCTTTGCTTCTCCCTCTTGTCTTCTCTCTAAACAGAGGAGACTCAACTCTTATCAAAGCAATGCCCCACAAGCCAGTAATTTCTCAAAGATGTCAGCTTTAGAAGCTTTGAGAAGTTCATGCTGATCTTGCAGTCTTACTCTGCATGTTTTTATATAAAAATAAAACTTAAAAGTACTTAACAATTAAACTCTCCAGCAGGTTTCCAGAGCTGGGTAAGATGGAGCAAATACAGTCCCTTCTATCTCTCCCAGTGATCACAGCTAAAAACTCCGGGCAGAATACATGCAGCAATCATCAGAGGTGTCTAGAAAGAAAACCATGGCAAGCAGATGGAGAGAGAGACAACATTCAGAGAAACATGGAGGTGGCAATGAGTTTACCAGCTTTTCTTTCCTCCCACATCTCCCAGCTTAGACTCAGGACACCCAAATCCCAGAACTGCTCAGCAGGCATATACGGAGAAGTGCCCAGGAGAAACCATCCCTCTATGGTCAGAAGACCAGGAAAGCGGCCCCTGAGGAATGGAGAGAGAGGAGGAAATCCACTGTTTTTTCTTTCTCTGTCTCCTGCCCCAGGCAAATGTTCTAAGACTGCACTCCCTTGACAGCAGCAGCAGCAGCAGCCACGAAGGCACCCGAAACTGAAAGAAAATCCTTTTTTCTAACCGGAGGGATGAAAAGGAAGGAGGGAATCCTGGTCCTTTATTTCTCTCTCTCTCTCTCTCTCCTTGCTGCTTTACTTAGAACCACATCCAGACACAAGAAATGCATGACAGGCCTGGAAGGCAAACACCTCACCTTTCTAGCCTGAGAATCAGGAAAAGGGGTCCTAGGGAGCTGAAGGGTGTTGAAGAAGTCACAAAGAGGAAGGAGTTTGAGAAATGGACCACAAACAAACGTGTATGCTGTCCTGGGCCCGTCACTGAACTTGCATGCATGGAGCTAACTTCAAACAACATAACAGTGGCTTTAAGAAATGAACTAAGTTGTAGATCATTGCCCAGGTCTAAAACTGGTCCCTGGAAGGAATACACAATCCATAGGTCAAAATAACACAGTAAATGTTTGAAGACTGACCTAACATAGGCAACAGAAGACAGCTCAGGATTCAAAGCCTGAGCCTAATCAAGCAGATGCCTGCCAAAAGAAAAAATATCGACATTCTCCAGAGGATTTCAATGAGGGCCAGAGTCTCATAACATAATATTTTAAATGGCCAGGGCACAATCCAAAATTACACAATATACAAATCAGGAAAAGATAACCACAGATGCCAACATTCAGATAACCCAATGTTGGAAATATCAGACAGAGGTTTCTAAACAGCCATTATAACTATGCTGTATGAAATAAAGGAAAATTCTCTTGAAATACATGGAAAAATAGAAATTCTGAGAAGAAAAATACAAAGGACCAAAAAAGTTAGAACTATAAAATAGAAATAGAAAATTTACTGTTTGTGTTATATAGAAGAAAGGATATGAGAGAAGAGTTAGTGAACTTAAAGGTGTATCAATAAAAGTTATCCATTGGAAAAAAACAACAATAGAAAGGGTTTTTCAAAAAGAACAGCTTCAGGGACCAATAGGACAACATCAGAAGGTTTAATATATGTGTCATTAGAGTCCCAGAGGATAGGAGAAATAAATTGGTGCAGAAGGAAAATATTTTAAGAAATCGGCTGGGCATGGTGGCTTACACCTGTAATCCCAGCACTTTGGGAGGCCAAGGCAGGCAGATCACCTGAGCTCAGGAGTTTAAGACCAGCCTGGCCAACATGGTAAAACCCCATCTCCACTAAAAATACAAAAACAAATTAGCCGGGCATGGTGGCAGGCACCTGTAATCCCAGCTACTCAGGAGGCTGAGGTGGGAAAATCACTTGAACCTGGGAGGCAGAGGTTGTGGTGAGCTGAGATTGTGCCATTGCACTCCAGTCTGGGTGACAACAGCAAAACTGTGTCAAAAAAAAAAAAAAAGAAGGAAGGAAGGGAGAAATCATAACCAAAAACTTCCCAAATGTGGCAGAAGGTATAAATTTACTGATTTCAGAATCTCAATCAACACCAAACCAGAAAAAATCAAAGTAAGATGTACCAAGGTACATCATCATTAGTCTGCTGTAAAGCAAAGACAAAGGAAGCAGCATGTTACATATCTAGGAAAAACAATTTAACATTGAGGATTATTGTCCCAAAACCATGGGAGCCAAAAGGAAGCAGAACAACATTTATAGCACACTGAAAAAGAAGAACTGTCAACTCCTAATTTTATATTAAGTGAAGATATCCTTGAGAAATAAATGCAAAATAAAGATATTCTTAGATGAAGGAAAAGTAATTTATCAGCACCCTTGCCCAAAAAAAGTTTTCATAAAACTTGTACGTATTTAAGGTATACAATACAATATTTTAATATACTTATCTTGACTTATCTTGCTATGTATATACAATGTGAAGGGATTACTATAGTCAAATTAACATGCCTATCATTTCATAGAGTTACCTTTCCTTTTCGAAAGAGAAAGTATTCATACAGAAAGAAATGATACCAGAGGGAAAATGTGGAATTTCAGGAAGGAAGGAAGACAAGAAAAAAGGTAAATATATGTGTAACATATTGAACTATTTTTCTTCTCTTCAGTTCTTTAAAATATTTAAGACTATTTAATGCAAAACTTACAATACACCTAATGGGTTTTCAATGTACACATATGTAATACAGATAATAATGAAACTTCAAATACGGAGTATAAAGGGACCTAAATAGTTGAGTATTCTACATTTTACTTGAAGTGATAAAATATTAATTCTTATTAGTATCTGAAAATTAAATATGTATATTATAATCCCTAGAGCAACAACCAAAAAAACCACGCAGAAAGACACTAAAAATGTTAACGAATTAAAAGTCTCAAAAATATTTAAGTAATCCACAAGAAGGCAGGAAGGGGGAAAGAGAAGAATGAAAAACAGAGAAGATATGCAGAAAACAAATAAGAAAAGGGTAGCCTAAATTCATCTGTATCAATAATTAATGTAAGTGGTTTAAACACATCAATTCAAAGTCAGAAACTGTCAGATTGAATGTGGGGGGGGAGATCCAATTTTATGTCCTCTATAAGAAACCAACTTTAAAAATAATGGTATCAGCCAGGTGCAGTGGCTCACGCCTATAATTCCATCACTTTGGAAGGCCAAGGTTGGAGGATCACTTGAGCTCAGGAATTCAAGACCAGTCCGGGCAACCTAGTGAGATCCTCATCTCTACAAAAAACAGAAAAACATTAGTCAGGCATTGTGCATATGTCTGTAGTCTCAGCTACTTGTAAGGCTGAGGCAGGAGGATTGTTTGAGCCTGGGAGGTCGAGGCTGCAGTGAGCGAGCTGTGAACACACTACTGCACTCCAGCTTGGGCAACAGAGCTAGATCCTGTCTCAAATAAATAAATAAATAATAAAAATAATGGTATAGCTAAATTTAAAATAAACAGATGAAAATATATATAATGCAAGTACTAATTAAAAGAAATCTGGGCCAGGAGCAGTGGCTCACGCCTGTAACCCCAGCACTTTGGGAGGCCGAGGCGGGCAGATCACCTGAGGTCCGGAGTTCAAGACCAGCCTGACCAACATGGAGAAACCCGGTCTCTACTAAAAATTCAAAATTAGCCGGGCGTGGTGGCGCATGCCTGTAATCCCAGCTACTCTGGAGGCTAAGGCAGGAGAATGGCTTGAACCCGGGAGGCAGAGGTTGCTGTGAGCTGAGATCGCGCCATTGCACTCCAGCTTGGGCAACAAAAGCGAAACTCCGTCTCATAAAAAAAAAAAAAAAGAAAGAAATCTGGGCCGGGTATGGTGGCTCATGCCTGTAATCCCAGCACTTTGGGAAGCCAAGGCAGGCGGATCACGAGGTCAGGAGTTCAAGACCAGCCTGGCCAACATAGTGAAACCCCATCTCTACTAAAAATACAAAAAAAAATTAGCTGGGTGTGGCCGGGCGCGATGGCTTACGCCTGTAATCCCAGCACTTTGGAGGCCGAGGTGGGCGAATCACGAGGTCAGGAGATCAAGACCATCCTGGCTAACACAGTGAAACCCCGTCTCTACTAAAAATACAAAAAATTAGCCGGGCGTGGTGGCGGGCGCCTGTAGTCCCAGCTACTCGGGAGGCTGAGGCAAGGAGAATCACTTGAACCTGAGAGGTGGAACTCACTCCGGTGCAGTGAGCCCAGATTACACCATTGTACTCCAGCCCAGGCAACAGTGTGAGACTTCGTCTCAAAAAAAAAGAAAAGAAAAAAAGAAATCTGTATGTGGCTATTTTAATATAACACAAAGTAGACTTTATAATGAGGAAAATTACCAGAAATAAGGAGGGACATTATATAACAGTGAAAGATCTAATCCAGTAAGACATAACAATCCCAAATGAATCTGTACCTAACTACCAGCCTCAAAATACATGAAGCCAAACTGATAAAAACCGAAATGAGATATAGACAAATCTACAATGACAGTTGGATATTTTAACATTTTCCTCTCCATAACCAATAGAACAAACAGGTAGAAAATTAGAAAGATATAGAAGATATTAATAACACCATCAGTCATATTGACCTAATTAATATTAATCACATGCTCTATCTAAGAAGAGCAGGAATACACATTATTGTAAGTGCACGTAGGATATTTATCAAGATAGGCTTTATTGTGAGTTATAAATAAATCATTAACAAATTTAAAATAATTAAAATAATACAAAAGTACATTCTTAATGGAATTATAGTAGAAATCAATATCAGAAAAATGTGTTAAAAAAAAAACAAATACCTGGAAATTTAACATTCAAGTAATCCCTGCTTCAAGGAGAAAAATCTTAAAAGGAAATAGAAAATATTTTGAACTGAATTGAAAATGAAATTACATGTAAAAATTTGAGATGGAGCTAAAGTAGTATACAGGGGAAAAATATAGCATTAAATGTAAATATTAGGAAAAAAGAAAGGTCTCAAATTCAGCTTCCACATTATGAAATTAGAAAAGAAGAGCAAAATAAACCCAAAATAAGCAAAAGAAGGAAATAACAAGAATAAAAATCAGTAATATTGAAAACAAAACAATAGAGTAAACCAGTAAAAACAAATGCTAGGTTTTTTTTAAGGGTCAATTAAATTAGTAAACTTTGTATCAGTTTGCTAGGGCGGCATAACAAAGTACCATAGACTGTGTAGCTTAAACAACAGAAACTTATTTTCTCACTATTCTGGAGTCTAGAAGTCCGGGATCAAGGTGAGAGGAAGGTTGCTTTCTTTTGCGGCCTCTCCCCTTGGTTTGCAGATGGTCATCTTCTCCCCTTGTCTTTACATGGTCTTTCCTCTAAGTGGTCTGGTTTTAATTTCCTCTTCTTACAATGACCTCATTCATATTCAATTAAGTCCCATCCTAATGAATTTACTTTAGCTTAATTACCTCTTTAAAGACATTATCTCCAAATACAGTCCCATTCTGAGGTACTGAAGGTTAGGAGTTCTATATATAAATTTGGAGGAACACAATTCAGTCCATAATACCATTCTAGTCAGGCTGATGAAGAAAAAAAGAGAGGCAAGATACCAATTAACAATATCAGAAATGAAAGAGAAACTATCACTAGAGGCATGAGGGATGTTTAAAAGATAATAGGAAAATATTTTGAACAACTCTATGCATAAAAATTCAACTTAGATAAAAAGAACCAATTCTTTAAAGATAGAAACTACCAAAACTCACTCAAGAAGAAACAGATAACTTGAGTAGCCCTATGGCTAGTAAATAAATTTGAAATCTTAGTAAAAACAAGCAAACAGGCCGGGCGTGGTGGCTCACATGTGTAATTCCAGCACTTTGAGAGGCCGAGGGGGGTGGATCACAAGGTCAGGAGATCAAGACCATCCTGGCTAACACAGTGAAATCCCACCTCTACTAAAAATACAAAATATTAACTGGGTGTGGTGGCAGGCACCTGTAGTTCCAGCTACTCAGAAGGCTGAGGCAGGAGAATGGCATGAACCCAGAGGCAGAACTTGCAGTGAACCGAGATTGCGCCACTGCACTCCAGCCTAAGCAATAGAGCAATACTTCGTCTCAAAAAAAAAAAAACAAGCAAACAAACAAAACTCCAAGTCCAGATAGTTTCACTAGCAGTCACCAGTTTTATACAATCTCTACTGAAAAGAGAAGAAGGAAGGAAACTCCCCAACTTATCTGTGAACCCAGAATTACCCTGAGACCAAAACCAGATAATGATAGCACAAGAAAAGTATAAACTAATATCCCTCATGAACACAGAAGCAGAAATCCTCATCAAAACAGTAGCAAGTCAAATCCAGCAATAGATTTTTTAAAATAATGCATCATAACCAAATAAGGTTTATCCTGAAAATGCAAAGCTGGCTCAACATTCAAAAATTCAAAACCTATCATAATAGCAAATTAAAAGAGAAAAAACATATAATCCTTATCAGTATATGCACAAAAAGCATTTGACAAAATTCAAAATCCATTCATAATAAAATTCTCAGAAACAAGAAATGTTAGAGAAATTCCTTAATTTGATAAAGGGCATCTACAAAAAAAAAAAATCACAGCTAACATTACATCTAACAGTGAAAGACTGAATGCTTTTCCCCTAAAATCAGGAAGAAGAAAAGGAAGTCCACTTGTACTAGTCTTATTCAACATTGCATTGAATCTTAATCAGTGCAATATGGCAAGAAAAGAAAGCACTTACTTCTTGCAAAGGAGGAAATAAAACTGTTTCTATACAGAGATAACAAGATTGTCAATGTAGAAAATCTCAAGGAATCTGCAAAAATAGTCATAGAACCACTGAGTTTACACAGTGGGTTTCAAGATACAAAGCTAATATACAAAAATCAATTGTATTTCTATACACTAGTAATAAAATTCTGGAAACTAAAAATTTTTAAATCATTTACAATAGCTGGAAAAAAGGAAATAGGTAAAAATCTAGAAACTACATGCAAGATCTGGATGTTAAAAATTCTAATAAAGGATGTAAAAAGTGACTAAATAGAGAGTAATACCATACTCATGGACCAAAAGACTTTAATATAGTGAAATTACCTATAGTTTCTAAATGAAACTATAGATTTAATGCAACCACAATGAAACTCGCAGAAACATTTTTTAAAATAAATACAGACAAATGATTCTAAAATACATATGGAAAGGCAAAGGGGCTAGAATAGCCAAAACAATACTTAAAAAGAACAAAGTTGAAGAATTCACACTACTCAATTTAAAATCTTAGTAGGAGTCTACCATGAATATTGGAAAAATTAGTAAAACAGAAATCAATGGAACAAATTAGAGAATCTATATATAAAAGCACATAAATATGGTCAAGTGCTTTTTTTGTAGAAGTGAAAGGTATAAGTAGAGAAAGGATAATGTTCCCAACAAATGGTTCTAAAAAAATTAAACATACATACGCAAAAAAGAACCTGTGCCTCAAACCATATATAAAAATTAACCCAGAATGGATTGTAGGTTTAATGTACATGTAAAAATACAAAACTTTTAGCAGAAAACATAGGAGAAAGTTTTTGTGACTTTGAGTGAGGCTGAGAGTTCTTGCATTTGACACCAAATATTTGATTAATAAAAGAAAAAGTGGATGAACTGAACTTCATCAAAGAAACACAAGAGAATGAAAAGACAAGCTACATACTGGGAGAAAATATTTGAAAAGCATTATCTGAGAAAGCACTTGTATGCAGAACATATAAAATACTCTCAAAATTCAATAGTAAGAAAACAAACAACCAAATATAAAAATGGGCAAAAAACTTGGATATTCTTCTTTAAAGATTTGTGAATGAAAAGATGAGCACATGAAAAGATGCTTAACATCATTAGTCATTAGGGGAATGAAAATTATAGCCACAATGGGACACCACATCTCAGCTACTGAATGGCTAAAATTCTAAAAACAAAACTGACAGTATCAATTGCTGGTGAGCATTTGGAGCAGGTGAATGCATATATTGCTGATGGGAATGCGAGATGTACAGCTACACCAGAAAACAACTTCTCGTGCCGTTAAATACACATTATATTACTCAGCAATCCCACCCGTAGACATTTACTCTAAAGAAATGAAAACTGGCCAGGCGCAGTGGCTCACGCCTGTAATCCCAGCACTTTGGGAAGCCGAGGTGGGCGAATCATAAGGTCAGGAGATCAAGACCATCCTGGCTAACACAGTGAAACCCCGTCTCTACTAAAAATACAAAAAAATTAGCCAGGCGTGGTGGCAGGCCCCTGTAGTCCCAGCTTGGGAGGCTGAGGCAGGAGAATGGCGTGAACCCAGGAGGCGGAGCTTGCAGTGAGCCGAGATCAGGCCACTGCACTCCGGCCTGGGCAACAGAGCGAGACTCCGCCTCAAAAAAAAAAAAAAAAAATGAAAATTATGTTCACACAAAAATACAAATATTTATAACAGCACTATTCATACCATCAAAAAATCAAAAGCAACCCAAATGTCCTTCAATGTGTAAGTGAATAAACAAACTATGGTACATCCATACAATAAACTGTACACCAATAAAGAGTGAACTTACTATATTTAAATTCAAAATAAAAGTAATTACAATACACCTCTTTGAAAAAGTATTTGGTGGTAGGCACTGCAGGTGAACATATGTATACCCTATCACTCAGCATTTTCACTGGGAGTAGATATAGAGACCTAGCAGAAATGCCTACATATATTCACCAGAAGATGTAACAGCACTGCAGAGTAGCCAAACCCCAGAAACCACCATATGTGCATTAGCTATAGAACAGATAAATAAATTGTGGTACAGTTATACAACAGAATGCTATGAGGCAATGAGAATAAACAGCTTATAGTTACACATCTCAGAACCAATGTATAAAGCAATAAGAATAAACAGCTTATAGTTACACATCTCACAATCAATGTTAAGCCATAGAACTAGACACGAAAGCGTACATAATATATGAATTCATTCATAAAAGGCACAAACAGCCATGCGCGGTGGTTCACACCTGTAATCCCAGCACTTTGGGAGGCCGAGGCAGGCGGATCATGAGGTCAGGAGATCGAGACCATCCTGGCTAATATGGTGAAACCCCGTCTCTACTAAAAATACAAAAACATTAGCCAGGCGTGGTGGAAGGTGCCTGTAGTCCCAGCTACTTGGGAGGCTGAGGCAGGAGAATGGCGTGGACCTGGGAGGGGTAGCTTGCAGTGAGCCGAGATCACGCCACTGCACTCCAGCCTGGGCAACAGAGCAAGACTCCGTCTCAAAAAACAAAAAACAACAAAAGGCACAAACACGTGGCTGGGTGCGGTGGCTCACACCTGTAATCCCAGCACTTTGGGAGGCCGAGGTGGGTGGATCATGAGGTCAAGAGATCAAGACCATCCTGGCCAACATGGTGAAACCCTGTCTCTACTAAAAATACAAAAATTAGCTGGGCGTGGTGGCACCCGCCTGTAGTCCCAGCTACTCGGGAGGCTGAGGCAGGAGAATTGCTTGAACCCAGGAGGTGGAGGTTGCAGAGAGCTGAGATCACGCCACTGCACTCTAGCCTGGCGACAGAGCAAGACTCCATCTCAAAAAAAAAAAAAAAAAAAAAAAGGCACAAACACAGGCGAAACTAATCAGTGGTGTTAGGAGTTGAGGCAGGTGGGTGCCTTTGAGAGAATAGTAACTGTTTCTTGGTCAGAGTGGTCTGTTACAAGGGTGTGTTCCGTTTTTGAAAACTTGGTTATACATGCATTTGTGATTTGTGCACTTTTCTACATATGAGTTGTAAATTTAATTTTTAAAAAAATTTAAATAAAAAGTATTAAGCATTTGTTCCAAATATTTGAGTCAAGAGCTCCAGAAAAATACACCAAGAGCTTCAAATAACCCTGGCAGATATGAGTCTGTGTTTTGCAGTTTGAGACACACAGTCGTAATGAAGAAGGCATACATGAATTTTACAAGTATAATCAAAGACAACCAAAAATTTCTACTTTTTCCTTCAAAAGCTAAGTGTAGTGTAGTGTCCCCCGTAGTCTAAGTTGGAGAAGAATACTAACTGCCTGTTTTTCCTTCTGTGCTCAGCGAGCCCTATCTGTACTCCCCAGTTTCACATTCCTTGAGGCTCAGCGAGTTCCTGCTTCACCTCCCTAGCTCGGCTGAAAAGTTACAAGGTTGATACAGAAACATGGTTTCCCAGGGATGTGGAACATGTAGTATAGATAAATGTAAAAGATTGATCAACTGCCTTCGTTCTCGCTTCTGTAAGTACGCTTCCTGTGTCACGTAGCTCCCGGCCACCGACTGCTTAAAAGGTGGCTGATTTCTTTGTCCAGGGCCCAGACTTTCCTGGACGCTGGTCCTACTGAGCCAGGTGATCACCTTTTAATAAAGACCTTTCCTGAACTCACTCCGTTCGGTCTCTCCCATCTTTGATTGTCCCGCAACAATAATATTACCGTTAACTAATCCTCATAGTCTGCTTGGAAATAAACAGATTTTTTGCAATGCTCTATGGCTTACCCAGAAACCTCCAGATTTTTTTACTTTTTTGAAAAGTAAAAATTTTATGTCTCTGTTTTGCCAAAGCAAAATAAGGTGTCAGTGATATCTTGGGGTTATAAGGGGTTAGGGTAGAAATGTTGACAGTGCAATGATTGTGAGATTCCTGTGGGATAGCCTTCTCTGCTACTTATTCCAAATTAGCAATAAAAAGAAACAAACTTAATATGTGCAACAAGATAGATAAATCTCAAATGCATTATACTCAATAAAAGAAGTCAGACTCAAAAGGTTACATACTGCATGGACAAGTCAACAACCACACTCCCAAGTTCATGCATTACTATCTCAGACCACGAGATTTAAGAAAACTCCCTTTCTATCCTTCTCTCTTCTCTTGCTTACTCACATTTTTTGTCTCTCCCTGTGTATCAGTCTGGATCAGCTAGATTATGCTGCAGTAACAAATAATCTCATCTCAGTGGTTCAGAAACAGTTTTATTTCTAACTCATTCTGCAGTCCATGAGGAGTTGGCAGAGCCTCTGCTTATCATAGCTGCCGTGGGGCCCCAGCGGGTCGCCATGCCAAAAGGAAAAAGATTTCTGGGGGTCTTGTGTGTCTCCAAAATAACCCATGTCCCTTTTGCTCACAAGACTTTTGTCAGAATTATTCAAACCACAATGGAGCCAAGAAGCGCAATCCTACCACGCGTTCAAAAGGAGAACTAGGAATATTTGTTGAACCTCATTTTCTACCATTCCCTCCTAAATTCAAATTTCTAGAAGAATAGAGTGGGTTCCATCTCACTGTGTTGTCCCCTCCTGCTTCAATTATCTAGCCTATGGGCTGGTGGGGAAAGAGGAAACTGTATACTTCATATATATATGGGAACATGAGATGGATGGATGAGGATGGGAGGACAATTCAGAGTCACAGGCCAAGCAAATGTACCCCATAAGATATAGAAATAGGACCCTTGGGTGTGGGTGTGGTGGGGGACAGGTCTATATGGATTAATAAGCACAAAACAAAGAGCTGCAACTACAGAATGAAAATGTTATTAACCAAAGCAGCTCATGCCCATTACCAAAACTCCAACCACAGAGTATTCCTTCAGGGAAATGCTTCAACCATGTAGCCGTGGACATCCTTGCAAAGGAGGAAAAGGTTTTTTCTCTGAGTTAAACTATGATGGGGACTGAGCTCATAAAAGCACATTCAGATTTTTTTGCTGCTCCACTACATAATTTATGTCCTAGTCAGGCACAATTTTCATTTAATCAAGAGCTATCTTGTCTCCAACCTTTCAATTGGGAGTAACTTTGTACAAGATGAAAATAACCTAATCCATCATGATGATAGAAATTGTTCTATATCTTCCAGGCTTTTACTTCTGACAAAATGCCAGGAATCCTGCTTCCTTGGGTGGCTTATGGAAATGCAGCAGACCCAAATTTCATTAGGACTGTAATAGCATGTCCTGCCCATGGACTAATGTGTGCCAGATGTGCAGGTTCAACCACATCTGCAAGCACCAGCCACCTGCTCAGAGGAGTCGGCCTCCAAAGCCAAGGCAAGAGAAGGCTGCTAACATTTTATTTGCCCTCCACCCTGGAGCAAAAATAATAATAATAATAATAATAACTTAAAATGGGGCAGAGGGATTGTCTAGCTTTTATTCAAAGGGGTGATGGTTTAGATGAAGCTATGTACCACTAGGTTTTTCCAAGCATCTTTCTTGGACTTCTGCATCAATGTATTTAAAGGCTGAAAACCAAAGTTCCCATCCCATCACAGTGATCTTGGATAAATTCCTCGGCATCCCTGAGCTTCGCATTCCTTGTCTGTAAAATGACAGCAACAACATGAACTTGCAGGGTGGCAGTGAAAATGAAGCGAGATGAAATAGAAGAAATTGCATTGCACAGTGAGAGAGGCATGATAATTGCTCAATAAATGTTGTCCAGTCCACATTTGCGATTTTTTAAAATCACATAGGTAGGGCCAAGACTGTGCTTGGATCCAGTGTGCTTGGGCCAGTGTGCTTGGATCTTGCTTTCATTCTCGAACCTGTCACCCTTCACATACACACTCAATCCCTCTCTCATGCACACACTCTCTCTCTCAGCTTTGTTTGGGCCTGTACTACAGCGCAGGGGTTGGCTTGAGAGGCAGGAGGAGCAGAAGGGCCCAGACAAGTCATTCTTCTGAAAGTAAAAGTCAGAAACAGAGAGGTGGCAGAATGCAGGCCTAATCTACCCCTCTTCACTTCACTCACTTGGCCTGCAGAGCACGCGGCAGTGCTGACAGGAGTCTACGCACATATGCGCTACTCACATACCCCTAAGCAATATATTGTTTAGTTTCGATTGTTTTTAATCTTTATATAAATGAAGCCATCCTTATCTATTCCTGTATGACTTTTGTTTTTCATTCAACATTATTTTTCTGAGATTCATTCATGTTAACGCATGAGGCTGTAGTTTTTCCTGTTCACTACTGTGTAATATTTCATTGTGTGACTATACCAGAATGTATTCTAGCACTGATAAACATCTGTGCTGTTTCCAATTTTTTGCTATTATAAACAGTGCTGCAGTGAACATTCTTGTACTGGTGCACATGATCAAAAGATTCTCCAATACATATGGCTAGAAGAACACTGCTGGATCAAAGGTTATGCCTAATTTTGACTTTAGCCTATTCTGACTTTTGGCTATAGTGTCAAATTATTTTTCCAAAGAGCTTCTCCCAGTTCACAGTCTAATTTCCTAATTCTTGGCAGAAATGTTGAAAACTACCTTGGAGAATGTTATTCCTGCAAGTAGAGGTTGCTGGAGTTTTGGAACACTGGCCAAATAGGTTTGCACACATGCTACCTGGAAGTTCACGATCACAGACATTTTAATAGGGGAAGGAGAGGTTTGTCCTGTCCATAATTTCTTACAAAGAAAGTCTTAAGGTGAGCAGCTTTGGGGCCCCCCTGGCTTTAGGGATAAAACCGCCCCAGGATTAATTTGTGCTTTTCAGTCCACAGACAGAACAGTCTGCAACTGCCACTGTTTTTCACCTGAGGACAGTGGAAGCTAGCCTAAGACTCTACTTCCAAACCATGTTTCCTCAAACAGACCCCATCAGCTAGACTGTGACATCTTTGAGGACAACGACCATACTTTTTCCACCTCGTTTGTATCTTTAATGCCTGGAATCATGTCTTCACATCTTAGGTGCTCAATTAAATGTTATGTAATGGAATTAAGAGTGAATCACTTTGGCAGACACTGCTGTGTGTTGCTAAAAACCCATCTTCTCTGGGCACTGCCCGAGACTACGTTTCCCAGCTTCCTTTGCAGTGTGCTGTAGCCATATGACTGAATTCTGACCAATCACGTGAACAGAAGGGCTATTTATCACCTACAGTCCTGGTCTATCAATGTCTCTCACTGGAACTTCCACTCTCTCTCCTGTCCTGGCTGCCAGCCAGATGCTTTTTCATCTCCTCTACCATCACCCAGCTTGACATCATTAAATGTGGCAATGGTATCCTTTTTTTTTTTTTTTTTTTTTTTTGAGACAGAGTCTCGCTCTGTCGCCCAGGCTGGAGTGCATTAGTGCGGTCTCGGCTCACTGCAAGCTCCGCCTCCCGGGTTCACGCCATTCTCCTGCCTCAGCCTCCCGAGTAGCTGGAACTACAGGCACCCACCACCACCGCCGGCTAATTTTTTGTATTTTTAGTAGAGACGGGGTTTCACCGTGTTAGCCAGGATGGTCTCGATCTTCTGACCTAGTGATCCGCCCGCCTCGGCCTCCCAAAGTGCTGGGATTACAGGCGTGAACCACCGCGCCCGGCCTGGTATCCTTTTTTAATCAACATCCCTGCGCCCCACCCCACCCCCGCCAAAAAAAAGTTTTCTCTTTAAAATAAACAAAGTTGTCTGAGAGCCTCCTTGTGTGTTTACCATGTAATTGTTTGGAAGAGCAAATGAGCACGTTTGTGATTCAGACCCTTGGGTGATGTGCTGCTCAGCCGCACACGCTGTCTAGCAGGCCATTTTGAATGAAGTTGTTGTATTTCTGAAACTGTGCTTCACCCAGATATCCCTCTTAATATATACCCATTGGTTAAAGACAGGAAGCATAAGGAACAGTGATGTTGAAATTCAACAAGGAAGTAATAGGTTGTATTAATTTTCCATTGCAACATAACAAATTACCTCAAACCTCAGTGGATTTAAACAACACTTATCATCTCACATTATTTTTGTGGGTCAGGAATCTGAACACAGCTTAGCTGAGTCCCCAGCTTAAGATCTCTCACTGCAATGAAGACACTGGCCAGGGATACAGTCATTTGAAGGCTTGACAGGGGAAGAATTCACTTCTCAGCTCACACCATAGCTGCTGACAGGATTCAGTTCCTCACAAAATATTGGACTGAAGTCCAACCAGCTGGTGGCCAGAGGCTGCCTTGGAGGGTGAGTGTGGAGGCTTTTGCACAACATGGAATCTAGCTTGATCAGAGTGAGCAGTGAGATGAGAGGATGAAAGGGAGCAAAACGGAAATCAGTCTTTTATAACCTAGTCTTGAAAGTGATATCCCATTATTTTCTTCATTATAAACAAGTCACTAAGTCTAGTCCACACTCAAAAAGAGGGAGACTGTGTATTAATCTGTCCCTACACTGCTGATAAAGAGATACCCGAGAGTGGATAATTTATAAAGAAGAAAAGGTTTAATGGACTCACAGTTCCACATGGCTGGGGAGGCCACACAATCACGGCAGAAGGTGAAAGACACGTTTTACACGGTGGCAGGCAAGAGAGAAAATGAGAACCAAGTGAAAAGGGTTTCCCTTTGTAAAACCAGCAGGTCTCATGAGACTTATTCACTACGACAAGAACAGTATGGGGGAGACCACCCCCATGATTCAATTATCTCCCACAGGGTCCCTCCCACCACACATGGGAATTATGGGAGCTACAGTTCAAGATGAGATTTGAGTGGGGACACAGCCAAACCACATCACTATGAAAAGAGGAGCTTAAAAATGACAATTCTGTCAGTCCACTCCTAGATTTTCTGAGCTTAATATCTGAATTTCATTTACCTTAGTAGCCCTTCAAGCTGTCTCCAACATTTCAGAAGCCACATTAATGTGAGAAAACTATGAGAATTATATCCAATTTGTTTTTCTTTACTAGAAATGAAGCTATCCACTCTTGAAATGGGATACTTTGAAGAAATGATGGCAAGTAGCCTAAATCTTTTACTTCAATACTTAAGAATTTAACTAAAAATTCACACCAATTGGCCAAGCGCGGTGGCTCACGCCTGTAATTCCAGCACTTTGGGAGGCTGAGGCAAGCGGATCACGAGTTCAAGAAATTGAGACCACCATGGCCAACATGGTGAAACCCCATCTCTACTAAAAATACAAAAATTAGCTGGGTGTGGTGGCACGTGCCTGTAGTCCAGCTACTCAGAAGGCTGAGGAAGGAGAAGTGCTTGAACCTGGGAGGCAGAGGTTGCAGTGAGCCAAGATCTCACCACTGCATTCCAACCTGGCGACAGAGTGAGACTCTGTCTCAAAAAGAAAGAAAAGAAAAAAAAAATTCACACCAATTATCCAGTTGATTTTTAAGTGCAAAATGCAAGAATTCCCAATATTAGGTCACAAGGACAGGTTTTGCCTATTTTCAATGCTAATACATAATTAAACTTCCCTCTATGTTTTAAGATTGTTTTTCTCAACCAAGTCTGATAAATTATATAATTTGTGATGTACTTGTTGACAAATCATGCTTCTTTTACATAATTAAAGTAAATGAAACAGTATGCATCACTTATTAGCTGGGTGTTTAAAAAATCTTACAGTCAATTTTTATAACATATAACATGCAAAAATGACAAAATGGGGTGCTTTTTTTAAGAAATTCCTACAGGATGGGGAGGGGTAAGAGACTGTACACTTCCAGAAGGAAACGGCAGGTGCAAACTTTTGCAAAGCACCTCTCTGCATTACACACCCTCCTCCCTCCTCCACCTCATGTGACCATGGACAAATCAGACACATTGGGAAAGACACACCCTAATCTGTTTCCATGGCCCTATGAGAAGCACAGATTTGGAAATACAATTCCCAGCAAGCCCAGGCAATTTAATGAGCCATGGCCAACTGGAGTGACAGAATCCTTCAGCCATGTCAAATGCCACCACAGCTGGCCCAGGGCAAAAGAAAGTGCCTCTTCCCTGGGACACCACCCTGTGTCCCAACCACATGAGATAAAAATGCAGAGTGCATTTCCCAGCTTCCCTCAGCACCCAGGAGAAATGCAGGTTAAACGCAGAGCAGGGAGCCTTGGCATCCCAGGCCAAGTTGGAATGCCAAACCATTCAAGGAACACCAGCCAAGGCAGGAAATGGGCAGGGAAGGGGCTAAGAGCAAACCTAATCAGTCCAGCAACCTTGCAAATGACATTTGGAAGTGCAAAGTCGTTCTGAGTTCCAGAACAAGAAATATCTTTAGATGTTGAAATGGCTTTTGCCAAATGCCAACATGGTGAATTTGTTTTTCTTTTGGTTCATTAAAAAAGAATAACCATTTGTGCATTTATGAAAAGAAATATTACCTTCCCAGGGTCTACAAGCAACTACCTGGAATTTGTCATAGTCTCTTCTTGTGAGCTGTTTTTTTTTTTCTTTATATCAGCAAATATTGATTGACTATGGGGTGTCAAGGCAACTGAGAAACAGTCCCTACTCTCAAAGAGCTTCTAGTCTGGTGCATGGACAGAATGAAATGCAGATAATTATGATGCAACATGGCCTGTGGCTCATTCTACAGAAGTGGTGATCACCACGCTACAAAAGCAAGCCAAAGAAAGTGGGAGGAAGTTCCAGGTACAAAGTTTCTGCATACAAAGAGGCACGAGGAGGTGGCAGAGTCAGTGCCAGGCTCTGCTAGAAGCACTGGGCATATATGAACCTATTTTATCCTCAACAACCCATGCAGGTGCTGCTTTCATCCTCACTTTACAAATGAACAAATGAACTTCCTGAGGTACAGGAAGGTTGATTGACTTCCCCAAGATCCCCCAGCCAGGAATTGGTCGAAAGTAGTTCAAAATGGTTGGAAAGTAGTTCAAAATATTGGGGGTCTGAGAGGGTGAGGGGAATGAGGGGGAAACGGGTTGTCAAGAGATATAAAATCAGGAAGAGGCCAAATTGGGAAGGTCCACACATATCATGTTGGGAATTTGCAAGCATGTAAGCAACCCCTGAAGAAGTTCAAGGGGGTAATGCTAGGAGCTGAGGTGGGCTCTAGAAAGCTCATGCCATGTATCTTGTGGAAATTAGATTGAATGCAAGCAAGGTTGGTGGAGGGTGAGAGGACCAATCTAGTGAGAGGTAATGGTGGCCTGAACTAGAGGAGTAGCAGTGGGGGTGACAGGCATTTGGATAATTCCAGGGACCTTTGCTAAGTAGAATCAACTGGACAATAGCTGATGAAATGGGAGAGTTAAAGCGGGGCAGGGGTTGGGATACGGAGGCCAGCTTCCAGGCTCCTGGCTCGAGCTCCACACAGATTATTGGACCACCAGAAGAATTCTCTCAGATCTGAGAATAACAACAATGGAACTGGCCCTGTTCTTCAACTATTTACTAGCACCAGGCCAGACACTTAGAAGAATACTTCTGTCTTAGAAGTATTCTTCTGGCTCTGCCAATGTGACCAGAATGTTCCCAGAGATAGGTACTCCCTCCTCCACACTCATTTCTCTAAGTCTTCCTGCTCTGTGTTTCTGGACATGCCCTTTTAACAGGTCCTGGCTTTAGCCATCCCAGGAGGAATATATGACCCCAGAGTCCTGGTGAAGAATGGGCAGATACACCCAGTGGCCTCTAGACTTTTCCATCACCACCCATCATGTCTGCATTCTTTTTTAAACCCAAATCAGACTTGGCCCCAGGCATATTTTCCCAACACTTTAAAGCCACGTGTGGGTTTTCAGTGAAATTGAATCTGTATGTTTCTGATCCTTCTACACTTCACTCATTCCCGTGATGTGAGGAAACAGCTACTTGACATCCAGGAAACCTTCCCGGACATTTCATGACATTTCAAAGCCTCCTTTTCTTTTGTCTTAGACATAAGAAGCAACAGCCTGCCAAGTATAAGCAAAACCCCTTCTCCAAGATGCTTGAGTCTGATTTTCAATGTCTTTTTCTGTAAGAGTTAGAGAAAAGAAAGCAAGAGATGAGCTAAGAGCAGAAAGCCTACGGAGAGAAGGAACAAAGAAACCAGCAACATGAAAAGTCCCAGTCATCAGACTAAGAAACTACTGTCACCATTTTGGTATTTGTTTAGGGTATTTGTTTACTAATTTGTCCCCAAGCCCTTTCACATAGAATTTGAAGTGGCAACAAGATAACCATAAAACAGAACCTGTAAGTAAAAAAATTATCAGAACCATTGCTTGAGGCCAGGAGTTTGAGATCACCCTGGGCAACATAGCAGGACCACCATCTCTACAAAAAAAAAAAGAGCTACGCCTTGTGGCACACACGTAGTCCCAGCTAGTCAGGAGGCTGAGGTGGGAAGATGGCTTGAGCCCAGGACCTTGAGGTAACAGTGAGCCATGATCACACCACTGCACTCCAGCCTGGGCAACACAGTGAGACCCTATCTCTTTAAAAAATCAAATAAATAGGCCGGGAGCAGTGGCTCATGTCTGTAATCCCAGCACTTTGGGAGGCCAAGGTGGGTGGATCACAAGGTCAGGAGATCGAGACCATCCTGGCTAACATGGTGAAACCCCGTCTCCACTAAAAAATAAATAAATAAATAAGTAAATAAAATTAGCCAGGCGTGGTGGTGGGCGCCTATAGTCCCAGCTACTCGGGAGGCAGGAGAATGGCGTGAACCCAGGAGGCGGAGCTTGCAGTGAGCCGTGATCACGCCACTGCACTCCAGCCTGGGAGACGGAGCGAGCCTCCGTCTCAAAATAAAAAAAAAATCAAATAAATAAAATATCAGAGTAAAATAAAATAAAAATACCAGAACCAAAGAAATCCAAACTGCATTGGGAGGTACAGGCTTCCAGTTCAAGATGGCAGCCTGAGATCAGCCTGTCCATCATCTTCTATCTCTTCTAAGAACCTCTACAATAAAAATATAAAAGGACAGAAATGAATATGCCTACATAGTAACTGTGTCACTGGGGACTCTAATGAGCTAGAATTGAACCCATGCAGAACAGTCCTAAAGCCTTTGAGCCTTCCACCATGCTAGATGCCCAGCATGCAGGAGGGAACAACAAATTGGGCCAAATAAAGCTAAAGCCAATAAACATGTTTAACATGGTTTTAAAATAAAAAGCATCCATGTTCAGGCATCTGTGCTAATTATCCACAAGGAATAGTGCCTTCTGGTGCTGAGCCAATCCACAAGCAATGAGGCCGCCATATGCCTCTTTCTTCCATCTCTACGCAAATTGAAACAGGCTTCCTTCAACCTGACCATGTGCTTAAGTGCACATGAGGCATAAATTCCACAAAGAAACCCAAAATCAAATCACCACTGACAGTTTTTCCTGAGAGGTCCAGCAACCAAGATTTTCTCCCTGGAGAAGTTGGAAGAAAGCAGCTTGTTAACAACTGGGAAAATAATACCAAGCAACCCTGAGCTGCCAAATAGGAGGGGTGGAAACCAAAGGCCAATTCCAGACCATTCCAGATAATTAGCCTCTGTGATCAGACTGACTAGAGTGGCCCAAATTCCCCATCTCCAAGACTCAGTTTCCTCATCTGCAAATGGCAACAGTAACATGACCCAACCACAGAGACCCTGCAGAGTCCAAGCACAGAATGTACTCAATGGCTCAGAACAGCATCTGCCATTTTGGAAGTATTCTAAAAGCAGCTTTTACCATTATTACTTAGTATGAAATATTTACAAATTTTATTTTTAATTATAATAGATAATGAAGAGCCATAAATACAGAAAACTATTTGTCTGTGCCATGGGCTCTGTGATCTTGCAAAGTTCCACCAAGTGGTCTTCCCCTACTTGGTTCTTCCCAGGCCAGGCTCCAGGTCCAAGCTCTTCCCAGAGCTGGTTGTCAGTTTCTAAGTATTTTTAGATCCTGGCTGAGTGATTTCTCTCCTTTTTCATAAGGGCTGGATGACAGCTTGCCACTAAGAATAGCACTTCAGTTTAATCAACGAGTTGCCGGGCTTTGTGGCCATGTTGGCACTCATGGGAGGTCAGTTGGCTGTGCTCATCTGCAGACCTCAGTTGCCCACACAGACACTGGCTGGGCCCACTGCCCTCACCATTGCCACATCCTGCTCTTCATGGACCTTTCAGGACACCCAGAGGAGGTGTAGAAATGTCCCCTCTCCGGAGAGAAAGGGAGGGAAGGCAGGAGAGGCCTACACCCAGAATCGCTGGCATCTCTTCTGAGATCTTTGAACCTGGAACTAATAGAATTGGACTATATAGAGAATTTAGGCTCAAAACTCACCTTCAAACTGCAACATCGGGAAGTGGTCTTCCTTAGGAAGGGTGAGTGCAGCCTTTTATTCAGATGGGCAGGGCGAAGCGTTATACAGGAACCCTCTCCATACCCTGTTCTCACAGGCATTCATACCTCCATTTTACAGGGGGCTCACAGAGGTTAAGTCACTTCCTCAGGGTCACAGAACTAGGCAGTGAAAAGGTGGGATTTGAACCTGCATATTCCAGTTCATGTCCAGGGCTCTTCTTAGTACTCTGTGCTGTTTAGGACCTGTCACAATCCCAAAGCCAGTTCTGAATGAGCAGAGTGTTCACCCCACTCCACTAAGTCATTCCAGCCCAGTGCCACATTCTGCACCCTCCTTCCACTTGCTGTCGCTCACCTTAAGGCCTTGGGGACCATACGTGCAGTCACTGGCCTAGTACGCCCAATGGGTCCCCATAGACCTTTCAGCAGTTCCCATGCAGTCTGCGCCTCCCAAAAGCTGAGGACATGCCCCTTACCAGGTAACATCATGAAAAGAAGAAATTCTACCTCAAAATGAGGCTTTACAGTTTGATGTGTGGATTCAGATCTCAATTGTTCATGCCCTTTCACTCAGCAACACCACTTCCACATAAAAGAAGAGAACTTCTCTTCTATATAAAGGGAGAGAACTTATGAACAAGAGGTTCATGACAGACTTTGAACAGCAGAGGACTGAAACCACCTAGGAACAGCCGAGCTGCGTAGCCTAATGTCTTAGTCTGTTTGGGCTGCTATAACAAAATACCATAGTCTAGTACACTGACCAGTCTTATAAACAACAGAAATTTATTTCTCACAGTTCTGGAGGCTGGGAAGTCCAAGATCAAGACACCAGCAGATTCAGTATCTGGTGAGGTCCACATTCCTGGTTCATGGATTGTGACTTCTCCCTGTGTCTTCACATGGTAGAAGGGGCAAATGCACTCCCTTGAGTCTCTTTTATAAGGGCACTAATGCCATTCACAAAGGCTTTATCCTCGTGACCTAATCACTCTCAAAGGCTCCAAGTCATAGTGCCATTACCTTGGGGGTTAGGATTTCAACATACGAATTTTGAGGAGGGACACAAACATTTAGACCACAGCACATATTATTACATATGCACAAGCTAAAATGATATGGTAAGTAAAAGCCATGTTAAAGAATGTTTATGATGTGGAAAATACATATGATATGAATGCATAAGTTGCATATGCTAGGATCCCAGTTATTTATGCTAAACACACACACAATATGAATATGTTCACTCTTTGATTCAAATACACATCACCTACTATGTTCTCAGCAGTAGAGATACAACAGAGAACACCACAGAGAAAAGCACTGTTCCTCGTGATGCTGACGTGCTTCAGAGGAGGGGACAGAAACAGACAATCAACAAAATAAGTAAGTAACATCTGTAGCATATCAGTGACACCTGCACTGGTGAAAACTCAAGGAGGAAGTAGGGAATGATGGTGGAGTGGGAACGACTGCAATGGGCGTGGTGGTTCACACCTGTAATCCCAGCACTTTGGGAGGCTGAGATGGATGGATCACTGGACGGTCAGGAGTTGGAGACCAGCCTGGCCAACATGAGGAAACCCCGTCTCCACTAAAAATACAAAAATTAGCCAGGCATGGTGGCACGTGGCTGTAATCCCAGCTACTCAGAAGGCTGAGATGGGAGGATTGCTTGAACCCAGGAGGCGGAGGTTGCAGTGAGCCAAGATTGCGCCACTGCACTCCAGCCTGGGTGAAAGAGTGAGACTCTGTCTCAAAAAAAATTAAAAATAAAAATAAACTTGCGGGTGAGGAAGGCCTCCATGAGAAGCAAAGAACCTCCTTCAGGAGGTGAGGGGCCAGTCATGAGCACATCCTGAGCTAGAGAGTTCCAAGCAGGGGAAAATGAGTAAGTGTCAAACCCCCGGAGGCAAGAACCAGCCTGGCTGAGTTACGGGAAGGTCAGTGAGCCCAGTGATCTCAGCCCAAGGGGGCAGGGGCTTAGCACCCAGAGAAGAGGCCAGCAGCGGGTAAGAGGGTTTCGGTTCGCAGACATGGAAAACCACTGGGGCTTGAGCCGAACAGCATGACCTGAATATGTTGTAACAGGATCATCCTGCCTGCTGGTGTTGTTCCATCAGCACATCAGCAATTAGTTGCTTTGATGGTAGAAAGGGGTGTGTCTGTGAGATATAGATATATATATATATATATATGACAAGTGAATTTGATAGGATCTCCAGTTACACTAAACATATAGGTAATCTGAATATGTTCATTCAGTGATTCAGCAGATATGTATTACCTACTACGTGCCAGGCAGTGATCTCAGCCTCTCAGTTTATGTATATATATAAACCTCATTACTTTAGCAAAAGAAGGGCAATATAATAAAATGAAACAAAAAAAATTAAAGCAGGCCAGACATTGCAAAGTGCCTGGAATTTCTCACAAATAGATACTAGATTTCGTGGTATATGTGAGGTACAAATTTTAATGTACCTAAACTTGACCAATAGCATTAATCAGTTTCATTTATTCTGATAGTAACATATCAAAGTATGAAAAACACACACATAAAAATTGCTCTTCCTCATTTTCCGCCAAATTCCCAGAATTCCTTCCTGACCCACTTGAAATATTACCTTTGTGACAACTTCATATTCTCCTGATCCCCACCTTCATTGCCCCCACACCCCCCACAGAAGAGAAATTGCTTTCTCTTCTGTGTTTCTATAGAACTTTCTATAAACCAGTATCATAGAATGGTTCCTAATTTTTTATCTCTGCTGGAATAAGTGCTTATTGTCTTTATATCCTAAGCTCCAAGCACAGGGCAGAAAATATTTTGCCAATGGGACCACACTCTCTCCTCCAATCACAACTTTCTTTCCCACTGAGCCTAGGTGTGAATTCAGTCAGACTGCTTTTCAACACCGTGAAATCAGGAGCTGGAGCTGGCAAGCTAAATGAAGTCCAATTGCCAATCAGACTTACCTTAGTACCTTGGAGCAAGGTAGGTGGTGCACCTCCAAGTTTTGTTGATTAAATAAGTAAAATGAAAAACTAGGTTTCTGGAAAGAACAATAGTGGATGAATAAAGTAATGCAAATGCCCACACTATAAAAACTAGGACAGGCATATAAATGACCAATTGGCAAATTCAGACACGAAAACAATAGCTCGGGAAATTCACCCAAACGAACTCAACCACAATGATGTAACTGCGTTAGATCAGACATGTTGCTGAAACCAATTAGGCTGATCAACTGCTGTGAGTAACCATCGAATGATAGCCGTTATGTCAATATACGTTGGCAAGAAGTAGCTGTGCTATAATTCTGGCATGCGTGATCTCGCTATGATCATACAGTTTACGAAAAAGTATAAGTAAAAGCATTAACACAGTACTGAAAGGTGCCCTCAACATTTATAATAAATTGGCAACAGCATGTTCTTGGGAAGAGCCCCAGAACACATCAACTTAATGCTGACCCAAAGGCTATTTTTTAATTTATAAAGTAATAAAGCAGCTAAAAATGCATTGATACAATTCTCACACTTAGTAAGAACACTAAGAAGACTTTTAAAAGTTTGTAAAAGCTCTGAGAGAGGAGTTGTTTTTAAAAAGAAAAAAATGTAACAGAAGCCCAACTTGTTTCTGTTCAGGTCTCCATAGACTGCTCAGTCAATAGGGAGTGACATGTTGCATTGAGTTAGCCCCAAATTCATCTTTCAGAGCATTTAACTGGTGCGACATATTTGAATCATCTCGGAAGCTTTGAAAAACATACTCATGCTCAGGGCCTACCTGAAAAATTCAGTTTCTCTTAATCAAAGAGGACCTGGACATCAGTATTTTAAATAGATCCCCAGATCTGAGAGCTGCAGTTCTAACCTTTACAACTATACTGCAATATCCGTTCAAGACAAGACCCTAGAATGGATATCTGGACAGGAATGTCAAGAGCAAATTTTAATCACCCCAAGGCTGCACTGTCCAATAATGTCGCTACTTTGGCAGTTGAGTCCTTGAAATGTGGCCAGTGCCCTTGACAAACAGAATTTTTATTTTATTGTAATAAATTTAAATTAAAAAACTGATACTCAATTTAATTCTTAGAAAACCAGTCGGGTGCAGTGGCTCATGCTTGTAATCCCACCACTTTGGGAGGCCAAAGCAGGTGGATCACTGAGGTCAGGGGTTTGAGACCAGCCTGGCCAACATGGTGAAACCCAGTTTCTACTAAAAATATGAAAACTAGCCAGGCGTGGTGGCGCACCCCTGTAATCCCAGTTACTTGGGAGGCTGAGGCAGGAGAATCACTTGAACCTGGGTGGCAGAGGTTGCAGTGAGCGGAGATCGTGCCACTGCACTCCAGCCTGGGCAACAGAGCAAGACTCCATCTCGGAAAAACAAACAAACAAACAAAAAAACCTTTAAGTATATTTGCAACAACTTGGGTATATAAATCTACTTTTCAACCATAAATTTTGTGAACTCTAAATACAGATCAAGTATTTCTGGTAAAAATTCCATGTCTGAATTGAGATGTGCTGTAAGTATAAATCACAGACTGGATTTCAAAGACTTTCTACCAAAAAGAAATGTAAATATCTCCTTAATAATTCTTATATTGATTCTATGTTGAAAAGGTAATATTTTTGATATAGTGAATTAAATGAAATTATGTTGTCAAAATCCATTTCACCTATTCCGATCACTTTCTAAATGTAGCTATTAGGAAATTTTTAAATATGTGGCATTATATTTCTATTGGTCAGTACTCTAAGAGATTTGGGCATCAAAAAGAGCACTGAAGAAAAATGTTTTGAAAAGCAAATAGCCAGCTCCTAATTCCAATTTTGCATTCATCAGGAATTTTCTTGAGTCAGTGAATACTTACCCGCGTTAGATCATGTGCTAACATTGAACTAGATGTTTCATAGCAGAAATGGTCAAAGAGGATATTATGCCCACCTGCAAAAAATCAAACCTTAGTAGAAGCCACAAACTCAGATACCATGTGCTTTCAAATTCATTCATTCTTTTTTTTTTTTTTTTTTTGATACAGGGTCTCGCTCCATCACCCAGGCTGGAGTGCAGTGGCACAATCATAATTCACTGCAGCCTCAACCTCCCGGACTCAAGCAGTCCTCCTACCTCAGCCTCCCTAGTAGCTGGGACTATATGCATGTGCCACCATGCCTGGCTAATTTTTTTATTTTTTATTTTTTATTTTTGTAGAGACAGGGTCTCACTATGTTGCCAAGGCTGGTTTTGAACTCTTGGATGCAATTACAGCTACTGCACCCAGCCTCAGATGCCTCAGATTAATTTTTTTTTGGGGGGATGGAGTCTTTCTCTGTCACCCAGGCTGGAGTGCAGTGGTTGTGATCTTGGCTCACTGCAACCTCCACCTCCCGGGTTCAAGTGATTCTCCTGCCTCAGCCTCCCGAGTAGCTGGGATTACAGGCACACACCACCATGCCTGGTTTTGTTTTGTTTTGTTTTGTTTTGATACGAAGTCTCACTCTAGTCCCCCAGGCTGGAGTGCAATGGCGCAATCTCAGCTCACTGCAACCTCTGCCTCCCGGGTTCCAGCGATTGTCCTGCCTCAGCCTCCCGAGTAGCTGGGATTACAGGCAACTGCCATGACACCCAGCTAATTTTTGTATTTTTAGTAGAGATGGGGTTTCACCATGTTGGCCAGGCTGGTCTCGATCTCCTGACCTCAGGTGATCTGCCCACCTCAGCCTCCCAAAGTGCTGGGATTACAGGCGTGAGCCACTGCACCCAGCCAGATTCATTCTTTCATTCAAGGTTCCCAGCAACCCTGTAAGTTATGATCATTATTATTACTATACCCATTGTACAGGTGAGGAAACAGGCTCACAGTAACTGCCCAGGACCACACCACTGGTATGTTGCGACAACAGGACTTGGACCCAGGTCTTCCAAACCCAAATTTTCAACTCTTTCTGCTTCATCACACAGCCTTTCTGAAATATGTTCTGTTAGTTAGAAATTCATTGTCCATGACTTTTTCCCTAAATACAAGCCTCTTCTCTGAACAAACCACAACTCTGCCCAGTTGAACAGTTAAGAGTGTCAGAAAACTCAGCAAACAGCTCCCCTCTCCAACTCTGAAAGCGGCATCTTAGCCAAGAGCCTATGCAGGGCCTGGGCCCTCGGGAAGTGTATGTAAGGTGGGGTGGGCCTCCTCTCTGTCTGCCTAGGACTCATGTAAAGTGTAGCCTCTGAGAAATGCTTGGGAGAGCTGCCTTTCTAGGCTGCTGGGACCAGATAGCATCATCATTTGATTCCTAGACTCAAAAATAAGCGCAGAGAACAGAAATCTGAACATCTCTAATAAAGCTATTTCAAAACAGAAAATTGAAGGTGACGGGGTGTTGTAACCCATCTATCAGCAGATCTTTACTGAGCACCCATGGGAACCCAGCTCTGGATTAAGCCCTCGGGAGCCTTTATTAATGAAAAGTCCTATTTTCTGTGATGGGATCCATAGAAGCCCAAACCTCAGCACCACCCAATATACCCTGGTAACAAACCTGCACACGTGCCCCCTGAATCTACAATAAAAACGGAATTGTTTTCAAAGTCCCGTTTTCCAAACCCAAACGACTTTTTCAGAGATAGCCTGTGAACAGATTTCAAAGGCAAACTGAGATTGAGGTAAACCGCAGCCTTGGGGCGTGGCTTTCGGTACAGACTATGGGAATTCAGGTCCAAGAGGCACTCAGCATGCTTTAGGGTTGTGGTCAGCTTGGGTGTCAGCTCTGGGCTGCCAATGTTCAATTGTGAAGCCCCCCTGAGGAGCAGTGGGGAGGTTTGGAAAATGCTGAGCAGTCTGCAGGGCGGCTAGCAGGGAAAAAAAGGTCCCCTCTGCTCTGCCAGGCCCTCTCCTCTTGCTTCCAGCCTTGGGCCAGGCTCACCCAAAGCCAGACCTGAGCTATGGCTAGGGGTGCATGATCCGTGCATGTCCTGTGCATGGCAGGTGAGCGCCTTTTGCAGATCATCAAACTAGGGACCTCTTGGAGCTCTAGAATTTGCATAAAGATCATGACTGTCTTTGTAGCATAAGCTAAGATACCTCTCCTAACATATTGAACCCAGAGGAGTTCCACACAATGTGCGTGTGCAGGTGAGAAGCTATGTACCTTATTTGTGAGTGAGAGTGTGTGCGTGTGTCGTCCCGGGCCTTAGAGTTTTATATAAGGAAATCCTGGAAGTAAAAATATGTTTCTTTGTGGGAAAGGGGCATGGGCATTCATTCGACACCGAACACTACTTACCAAGCACAGTGACAGGAAGATTTAATGAGATCATTTATGTGAAAGCACTTGGTAAGAGAAGATCCCTCAAGTATCAAGGATTGTATTATGTTAACATGTTCTAATGATCAAGTGGAAAAAGTAGTAAATTACGGAAAGGAGAAATGAAAGTGTGGGAAAGGAATTCAGAAGCTAGAATGTGAAAGAGACATTTCAGGCAAAAAAATGAGAGAGCCTGTTACAAAAAAAAAAAAAAAAAAAAAAAGGCCCCTTCCAGCTGCAGAGACGGTTGGGAGCCATTTCCCTAAAGACACACCACCTGGCTCCCTGCAGCTATTTGTTGCAACCTCACACTTACGGGATTGCTCTGATGCCCTTAACTTCAAGCACAGAGACAAAGCCCCAGCTGAGATCCTGAGAACCAAAGGCAAAATTGAAGAGAGGGTTGATATAGTTTAGCAGCAGAACACGCAAAAACAAACAAATATACAAACCACACACCTTGGATTTAGCAGAAAATAACACAAGCCAATGGGAAACAAGAAAGTGACTGTAGTAAT
Source organism: Pongo pygmaeus (assembly GCF_028885625.2). Lineage (NCBI taxonomy): Eukaryota > Metazoa > Chordata > Mammalia > Primates > Hominidae > Pongo > Pongo pygmaeus. The sequence continues at coordinate 98,888,088 of NC_072389.2, read as the reverse complement.
TTCTGATTGCTGCTTAACAAATTGCCACAGGTTTCCTAGATGAAAACAACCCCTTATTTATTCTCATTGGTCTGGAGGTCAGAAGTCTAAAGTCAAGGCATCAACAGGGCTGTGTTCCTCCTGGAGGCTCTCGGGGACAATCTGTTCCCTTGCCTTTTCCAGCTTCTAGGGGCCACCGGCATTCCTTGGCCTGTGACACCTTGTTGTGCCAAGCCCCAGTAGACTCCAATGGGGAGGACCCCATGTTCAAAAGGCCAAAGAAGAGACCTGGAGCCAGTAAATAAGACATGGGGTTTTATTGAGAGCTTACAAACAGGGAAGAGAGTCCAGTGGCAGCAGGCTGGGCAGAAGAACTGCAAGCACTTGTAAAAGGCATGCAGTTTATATAGCATTTTCACTTAGCACCCTCCCCCACACAATCTTCACCTGGCAACCTTCATTTTACCCAAAATAAAGGGCCTTGATCCCCTATACAGCCTGCATTCCATGGGCCAGGCCGGGGTCTCAGATGTTCCTCATAAATAAGGAATGGATCTCCGGGGTGGCTACTCCCGGATTTCTTAGCCTGGGACTCTGAACACACATTCAGGTGCATCTGCCATACGGAGTGTATTAGTCCATTTTCACACTGCTATAAAGATACTACCAGAGACTGGGTAACTTATAAAGGAAAGAGGTTGAATTGACTCACAGTTCCGCACGGCTGGAGAGGCCTCAGGAAACTTACAGTCATGGTGGAAAGCAAAGGGGAAGCAAGGCACATCTATCATGATAGCAGGAGAGAGAGAGGCCGCAAAGGAGAAGTGCCACACTTTTAAACCATCAGATCACATGAGAACTCACTATCATGAGAACAGCATGGGGGAAACTGCCCCCACAATCCAATCACCTCCCACCAGGTCCCTCCCTCCACATGTGGGGATTACAATCCGAGATGAGATTTGGGTGGGGACCCAAAGCCAAACCATATCAGAGGGTCGTTGTTAGTGTATGCTCAAGTCATCACTGTCAGGTGCGTTTACCATACACACCTTCCTCCATCTTCAAAGCCAGCAGCATAGCATCTTCTAGTCTTTCTCTCTCTCTCTCTCTGTCTCTGTCTCTGTCTCTCTCTCTCTCTCTCTCTCTCTGTCTCTGTCTCTCTCTGTCTCTCTCTCTCTGTGCTTCCATTGTCACAACACCTTTTTCTTTCTTATAAGTACCCTTGTGATTACACTGGGCCCATCTAGCTAATCCAGGATAATTTCCCCATACGATTTTTAACTTAATCATATCAGCAAAGTCCATTTTACTAGGTGAAAAGTATCATATTCACAGGTTCCAGGGATTAGAACATGGACATTTTGGAGGGGACATTGTTCAGCCTACCACAGTGAGTATCTCTGAGGCTATATCAATGAAGGTATTATGCTCAGGAAAAAGAAGGTGATGGAGTCTGTTCCTTTCTATCCTGGAGTCTGTGTTCACTCCCAGGGACTTCATCTTCAAAGGAATGGAGAGCACCTATTACAATGCAAACACGGTATTATTTTATTATAATATTAAATAAATGTTGGCGAAAGTGTCAGAAAACAAATCTTCCTACAGGTAGTTGGAAGCAGCGTCAATTATTTTAAAAATTTTGGAGGGTAACCTGGCAACATACAGCAAAAGTTTCTCAGATGTTCATTTCTATTAATCTAGAGATTTTACTTCAGTGGATTTATCCTAAGGAAATAAACATGAACATGTGCAAAGATTTGCTGACAAGGATATTCACCAAAGTACTCTCAAAGTCATAAGAAGAAAGTAAATTGGGAGGAAAAACTAACTTCCTATTCCTCAAAGTTGAAATAAACTCTGGTACATTTGTTTTAAAATATATCTAAAACCTGCTCAGCCATTCATCACATGTTGTAGAGGAATATTTAACAACATGAAAAGAGATTTTCGATATCCCAAGAAATGACCTAGCAGGTTACATGTCAGTGTGCAGAGTCTGTTTCTTATTTGCAAAATACAATCATGTCAGTTTTAAGTTCCTACTGGAAACAGCACTCAACTAGGACAACAGGAGGATGGGGGGTAGGAGCAGGGAACTACAAAGGCCAGCACAGGAGCTCAAAGCTAGTAAGTAGCAAAGGGCCCAGGGCGGAAGCCACTGTTGCAGGCACAACAGAGAAGTGTTAAGTAGGCTGCCCTGATTGGGACAAATCAGCCCCGGACAACTCCACAGGGAGGAATCAGGGACATAAACAACTTGACCTCTCTCCTCTGTCAGATCTGTGCCCTGAGCACCTCATTGTCTAAACCCAGCAGAAACCCAGGGACACAGAAGCCCCTGTGCAAGTGTGGCCCACTGTAGGCCAACCTCTTGGGCAGAGAGAAGCAAGAAGGGGACGCAACATCAGCACAACCACGTGTGCGCCACATGCGTAAAACTAACGGAGGAAGAGCCATCAGAAGGTCAAAGGGGCTCATGTCTTGGCCGCTTACTCACAGGCGAATTTTCGTTTTCTTCTTCTTACCTTTCTGCATAGTCTATGATGGACGTATAGTACTTTAGGAATCACAGATGAAAGCAACCCCAGTTGAAATAAATTCACAACTCATTATAGTATGCTCATGGTAGGGCAGTGAAGAAAACCAACACTGGCCCCACTGCAAAAGCTGGGGACATTTTTCTGGTGTGTGAGAGAGGAGGCTTAGCTATTTTCAACAATCTGAAAGTCAGTCCTATGGAGGAGGGATTAGATTTGGTCTGCAGTTAGCCCAGGACCAAAAGGCAAAATGACAGGCGGGCAGATGCCAATCAGCCTGATTAAAGCTGCCTGGAAATGGCACGTGTTTCTTCAAGCATTCCTGAGCTGTCTGGTCCTGAGGACAATTTAAGCAGAAGCCAGAAAACTTCCTGGTGGACATTCTGTAGAGGTACCTGAAGGATCAGATGGAGCTTTGTACTAGACAAACTTCCAAGTATCTTCTAGGACAAAAGAGAGTAAATTACTATTTTAAATTATATGACAATGGTGACTGTCCTAATTTATTTAATGGTGCTTGCTCTGGTTTTAGGGGTGGAGCGAGGTGGAAATGGGTGTTTAAGTGAATTATTGTTATCTCAGACATTTAGCTCCAAGAAAAAGTCTCTCATGAAAAGCATATTGGTAAAAACACTTAGACAGAAAACTCAAATTGGCATAACCAAACAGCCTAGATGCCAGGCTTGGCTGGATCCAGGCACTCAAATGACTCATCAAGGCCCAATATTTCTCCACATCTTGGCTCATTCCTTTATCAGGCTCTCTCTCATGGGGAAAGGGTGTCAACAGGCTCACATCCCCACCACTCCAAGTCCAGTGGAAAAGACAATACCTGTTTGTAAATTGTTGGGCCTCAATTCGTGAGATAAGCTCTATTTGAGCCTGATTTGTTTATGGGTCAGCTATCTGTTCATGAAATATTTACTTTGGCCAAAAGGATGCTACATTCCGGCCACCTCTGGTTCCTTCTGAATAATAGAGAGGAAATATGAAGCCGGCATTAAAAACAGCCTCATTTGGCCTGTAATCCCAGAACCTGGGGAGGCTAAGGCAGACGGATTTCTTGATCCAGGAGTTCGAGACCAGCCGGGGCAACATGACTACCAAAAACATAAAAATTATCCGGGCATGGTGGTGCGAGCCTGTAGTCCTACCTATTCAGGAGGCTGAAGTGGGAGGATCTCTTGAGCCCGGGAGGTCAAGGCTGCAGTGAGCTGTGATCAAGCCACTACACTCCAGCCTGGGAGACAGAGCGAGACCTTATCTCAAAACATAAATAAAAAATAAATTAGTGAAAGTTTCATTCTAAGTTCTGAATGTTTTTCCCTCTGTGTGGGAATTTGACTCAAGCTCTTTTCAGCTATCGGTCTTGTTCTTCAAATGAAATCGCAAGCAGAGCTACTCTATCTAGAATAACTCAGAGAGTGGGTTGCTAAGGAAAAATTCCCAAGTTGTTGATACCACCAGAGAGGAAAGAAATAGCTTCAGGAACACCACTCTGTGAGCACACCATGGATGCCTCGATTTCCCAACCTGGAGGTCAGCCCTTCTTGAAGTTCCATCTATTTGATATCAATGGGTGCCTCTTCTCCACCTAAAATGATTGCAATTCCCTGGCCAATTAAGTTTGAGAAATTTTCAGTTCAATAAATTCAGAGAATTCTTGACTATAGGATATTTCAGAGCCTTTAGTGTTTGAACGTGCATTGGGAATATCCAGAGGAAAACACCACGTGCACAATTTCTAAACCTACTTGATCATGAAATCATTTGAAGCATCTCTCGGGACTAGTATTCCCCGTAACAAACTCAGGGACACGCTGCTCCAGGGGAGACAGTTTTTCTGACCCTGCCCTACCCTGCCCTGCCCATCATTTTCATCGGGATCACAAAGTAATAAAAGATTACTGAGAAAGGCGGGCTTTGTTCCTCCATCACCTCTCTGGAATGTTTAGAAATGAATATAATAACACAGAGATAAGACACATCAAATCCCTGGCTTGTCAAAAGAAATCCTTTCTCCATCCAACCTGTTACATGGTTGCTGGAATCAAATTGCAAAAATCCTACACCAACTCCAGCTCTAGTCAGAGAAGAGACCACTGGTGGACTACCCCAAGAGGACTTTTGGCCGCTACGGGAAGTCGCAGTCACCTCTGGCAAACCTCTGTCTGCAGCTGCAGAAGATCAAGTCAGGCTCACATCTGTTCCCCAGACACCCCACACTCCACCCCAGCCTCCCTGTCCAACAAAGCCTGGCCAGGTTTTCACAGTTAATCCCTCCAGGCCCCCAGCTCATCTTCTCCCTTCTTACTCCTAAGAATTCTCAGAGATCAAAGCCAAAGGCTTGTTTGCACAACATTCCACAGAACACCTTAAATTCCCAGCTTGAAAGGAGGCAGAAAGAAGGTCAAACATACTCTATTGTTGAAATACTTAAACAGCAAGACATGACCAAAGTGTTAACATATGAACCAGCGTCATCTCTCTGGACTTTGGGGTCCTGTGAAGTGAGGGACTTCCCCCAGTAAGTCAAATATAAGCATCTGATGAGAAGTCAACTAGAATTCTCCTTGGAGGTCACTCTGAGTTGACTCAGGCAATACACTGATTCTGAGATGGAAATTGAGAGCTACTGCCACAACCCAGCGGGTCAGCCTTCAAATTCAAATGAGGCCTGAAATGTCCATTCCGGATGGCCCCTCTGATCCATTCAGTCCCCTGTTCTTCCTCCCCGCGGTCTTGGTTCACAAAATAATATGGCTTTTTAGAACAGAAAGGCCATCTAGTCTGGAGATTTTCAAACTTTCTGGCAGCAGAAAAAAAAAAATTGCAGACACAACCTTACATGGGGCTCTAATTTAAAGCAAATAAATTTGGGGTCTCTGGAGGAGGGTAAGAGTGAGCATAGAAGGATTTTCACCTTCTCAGCCACCCCTCCACCATAGGGGCTTTGGGATCCCACAGCTTGAAAAGTCCCTGATCTAGTCCAAGGCCTTCAGATTATACAAACGCTGAGGACCCAGAGAAGGAAAGGGAACTTCCCAGTCTCACGCGGCACACACTACAGAGCCCACTGAAATCCAGGTCTCAATTCCTGGGCAAAGCTATCTTCTCCTTCCAAACAGCTGATGCCACCACAATCAACCAAGTCTCTCTCTTGTGCTCCAAACCTTAAGTACTCATTGGAGCTCATACCTTTGCTTTTCACTTCAAAACAGTCTCCAACATGGTCAGTCCTACTTTCAGAATGTCCCTTTTCTGTTCTCACCATCACCACCTTTCTTACTGGGAAACACCTGGGACCTGGCATCTGTCCCTCCTACCCTCAGCCCCCGTGCCCAGGCTCTGCGGTTGCTAGATCCTGTTTCCTAACCTTGGTTAACCATTAGAATCACCTAGGAGCTTATTAAAAATATAAATTCCTGGGCCCAGCACTAGACCTAATGAATCAGCATTTCCAAGGGTGGGTCCAAAAATCTGTGATTTAAATAAGTACCCCTAGATAATTGATGATTGGCTAGCTTTGGGAAGCATTACATTCAACGAGGTTGTGTTCCTTATTCATATCCATCACCCAAAGCAAAGGAATTTTCACATTAAATCACAGCCCTCTTTGTTGGTGTAACTTCTCTGGACACCTGTTTGGAATTATGGAGGGAATGGTCTCTGCAAAACCCTTCCCTCATGTATTCTAAAGACACAACCATAGACATGAGCAAAGATGTACCTGTTATGATGCTCACTGCTGCACTAAAGAATGGAAATGTTCACCAATGAGGGAATTGAGTCAATAAATTTTGGTATATACATGCAATCTTATACATTTACTAAAAAATATTTAGAATATTAATAACATGCAAATATGTTCACATTCTATGAATATAAACACAACATGCTACAAGAGTCAATGTACAATATGATTCTATTTTTTCACATGCATAAAATAACTAAAAAGAGAAACATGAACATATTAATGATATCTCTAGAATGGTGGTGGGAATAGTGGCATTGTTTATTTCCTTACTTGTATTTCTTTCAATCTTCCAAAATGGCTATAGAGATCATGGATTTCAGCATCTATACAAAAACAAAGCTACCTTGAAACTATCTTGAGAGGAGAAAAAAAGAGCAAGTTAGAGGATCCAGATGATGGTTTAAGATATGTTACTGTTTATAATCTTGTCCATACCACTTAAAATGACAAACAAGAGTTTTCTTGTTTTGCTGTTGTTATTGTTTTAATAACTTCATAAAACTTCATAAAAGCTCTGGACAACAGGAAGGCATACCAGCCATAGGGTAGATATCATAAGAAATTCCTGACATACAGAAAGCTAATGGAGTCTCTAGATATTTGAGGAAAATCAATGTGAAGGAAGAGAATAAAAACAAAATCTCTTAGTATATAGGTAAAAGAGACAGGTTTTAAATAAGAAGGAAAACATATTTGAAGAACCTATCCAAAAATCTAACTTCCATCCATTGGGAGGAGAAAACAGAGAAAATGGGGAAAAGGGAGAAAAACAAAAGAACTAATGGGGCAGGAGGGGAATGGTCAATGGAAGAAAGAGCATTCAGATTAAAATAGCCTACTGAGTAGATAATACAATAATAGTAAAGCTGAACTGTTTCAGAGCAAGACGCTGGGCTAAATGGTTTATATGCAGTATGTATTTTCATCTTTGTAGCAACCCTGTGAGTTCCCAACCCATAAGTTCTCCCACGGTACAGAAGAAAAAACTGTTTAGAGAGGCTAAAATCACTTGCCCAAGTATAGACAGCTACTAATTAATGGAGCCATATGCTCAATGAAATTTTAGTACACCTAAGATATTCTAAGAACTTTCTTTTCCAGAAAGAAAAGTAGCCTCATCTTTAAGAAATAAGAAATAGATAGAAATAAAACTCTTTTTCTGCAATATTGGATTTTAAAAGGCAAAAGATTTATTCATTCTGAAGAAAAACCAGACTGGATTTTAGAAAAAAGCAACAAAGTCACAGAGAAAATTATTTTGAACCCAGAATCCTATATGCAGCAAAAACAACAACTATAAAATGAAGACATTTTTAATCATTAAGGACTCAAAATGTTTGCATCCAGACTCTCACTGGAGAATGAGTCAAGAATTCTATAAATTAATTAATTAATTCCAAAACAGAAGGGTGTGGGATTTGAGAAATAATGGTTAACAAATCAATGAATAAAACATAATTTAGTCTAAATAAATACTGTAACATAATGCTAAAAGGAGAAGGAAAAAAAAGGAGAAACAAGGAAGATGGAGAGAAGAAGGAGGAGGAGGAAAAGAAGAAGAAATAAACCCCCGATAATTATAGCATGTAACGGGATAAAAGCCGAGGAGGAAAGTAATAGTGTGCTAAAGTCAAAGAAGAAAAAATAAGAAAATTATAAGTTATTTATAAATAAATAATAATAAAAACAACATATGAAAATTTGTAGAAATATAGCTAAGGAATTTCTTAGAGAAAAATTTATGAATGTGTGTGTGCATGTGTATTGTGTGTGCCTGGGTGTGTGTATCACTCATTCATACACACACACACACACACACACACTCTTAATATTTAATTAAAAAGGCCAGGCATGGTGGCTCACGCCTATAATCCCAGCACTTTGGGAGACAGAGATGGGCTGATTACTTGAGGTTGGGAGTTGGAGACCAGCCTGGCCAACATGGTGAAACCCTGTCTCTACTAAAAATACAAAAATTAGCCAGGTGTGGTAGTGGGCACCTGTAATCCCAGCTACTTGGGAGGCTGAAGTAGGAGAATCACTTGAACCCAGAAGTTGGAGGTTGTGATGAGCCAAAATTGTGCCACTACACTCCAGCCTGGGCAAAAGAGGGAGACTCCACCTCAAATATATACACACACACACACACACATATATATATATACTTAATTAACAAGGCATGACATCAGTGGAAATAGTGGAGTAAGGACCTCTGAAAGTCTTCTCCTCCATTAAAGAAATAAAAATGCTGGTAGAAATGGTCAAAATCAGCATTTTCAGAACTGTGGAAGTTAACCAGCAGTTGCAGAAATCCATGAGACATTTATTCATGAAATTGGCTGAGTCTCAGTAAGAACAGCAAGCTTTGTGGCATTTTAAATTCCTGACTCCTTCTCTCTAGCCCCGTAGTAGCTTTGAAAATTGACAGTCCTGCAGACAGTCCTGCAAACAGCCCTAAAAACCAGCAGCCTGACAGCCACTCCAAGAGATAAAATGAGGTTGAATGTTCTCCAGAATCCCAGAGAAGTGTCATAATTTGTCATATCTGGCATTTTCCTGGAAAATCCCACCACCAGCGTTTGTCTTTATTTGACCTGCCTCACAGCTTGCTCAGTACAAACAGCATTTCCCTAAGCTTTTATCCAAAACAATCTGCAGCAATTGTGTAACATTGCAGCTGCCTGAGGCAGTGATATCAGTTAGGACAAACAACAATCAGAAACCAAAAAAAAAAAAAAAAAAGAAGGAAAAGCCAGGAGTCAGGTATCAATGGGGCTTTGGAAATGTCTGTCATATTCCTGGGAATCTAAGAGGCCACATGCATGCATAGGGCTGTGTGCATGCTGGCGGATATGCATGTGTTCAGTAAAGATCTGAGAAGGCTCTAAGCACTCACATATGGACGATCCTGAGGCTCTGCACAAACAGAAGGTGAGGGCTAAGGCAGAGTTGCAAACTGCCTGTCTAAGGATTGAAGTGTGCTCCCAATACACATGTCACTGGCAGGCCTGCCCTAAAAGAAATAAAGAGTGCCCCAAAGGCAGAAATGAAAGAGCATTAGACAGTAATGCAGAGACACGTGAAGAAATAAAGAGCACTTATAAAGATAATGACATAAGTCAATAAGTAAATACAAAAGACAATGTACATTTAGTTTTTGTTTGTGAGTCCTTTTGGCTCCTATCTGATTTAAAACACAACTAGAGGCCTGGTGCAGTGGCTCACACCTGTAATCCCAGCACTTTGGGAGGCTGAGGCAGGTGGATCACGAGGTCAAGAGATCGAGACCATCCTGGCCAACATGGTGAAACCCTGTCTCTATTAAAAATACAAAAAAATTAGCCAGGTGTGGTGGCAGGTGCCTGTAGTCCCAGCTACTCAGGAGGCTGAGGCAGGAGAATCGCTTGAACCTGGGAGGTGGAGGTTGCAGTGAGCCGAGATCTCACCACTACACTCCAGCCTGGCAACAGAGCAAGACTCTGTCTCAAAAAAAAAAAACAAAAAAAACAAAAAAAACAAAAAAAGCACAACTAGATAAAGTGGTCATTATAAACATTTTTATAAATTATAAAAGTATGCAGAAAGTTTTAAAAAGTGTATAAAAAGCGTATTAGTCTGTTCAAGCTGCCACAACAAAATGCCACAGACTGGATAGCACAAACAACAGAAATCTATTTATCCCAGTTCTGGGTACTGGGAAGTTCAAGATCAAGGTACCAGCTGATGCAGTTTCTGGAAAGGACTCTCTTCCTAAATTGCAGATGGCCACCTCCTTATTTTATCCTCGTGTGGCTGGAAGAGAGAGCGCTGGAGTTTCTTCCTCTTCTCAAAAGGGCACCAGCACCATTAAATTACATCTCCACACTTATGACCTCATTTAACCTTTGTCACTTCCTCACAGGCTCTACCTCCAAATACAGGGGATTAGAGCTTCAACATATGAATGGGGGCAGGGAGACACAAACATTCAGTCCATAACAAAAAGTTTATAAATTATAAAGGTATACAAAAAGTTTATTTTAAAAGTGATTATACGGTACATTATTATTAAATATAGTCACTGTGCTGTGCATTTGAGCTCCAGAATGTATTCATCTCATAACTGGAAGTTTGTGCCCTTTGACCAGCATCTCCCCATTTCCCCCCGCACCCTGTCCCCTGATAACCACCATTCCACTCTGTGCTCCTATGACCTCAACTCTTCTAGATTCCACATATAAGTGAGATCATGCAGTATTTCTCTATCTGGCTTATTTCACTTAGCATAATGTCCTCAAGAAATTTGCCAACTTATAAGTGGGAGCTAAATGATGAGAACACATGGACACACGGTAGGGGAAACGATCACACTGGCGCCTCCTGGAGGGTGGGGGGTGGGAGGAGGGAGAGGATCAGGAAAAATAACATAGATACTAGGCTTAATACCTGGGTAATGAAATAATGTGTACAAAAGACCACCAAGACATGAGTTTACCTATATCACAAACCTGCACATGTCCCCCTGAACTGAAAATAAAAGTTAATAAATAAATAAAAATTTGGTAAGAGAGATCTTAAGTATGCTCACACACACAAAAAGGTAACTATGTTAGATGATGAATACGTTAATTAGCTTGATTGTGGTAATCATTTCACAATAGATATGTATTGTAAAACATCACATTGTACACTTTAAATATATAATTTGTATCTGTCAATTACGCCTCAATAAAGCTGGAAAACAAGATGATTATAAATGTGCTATGTTGAGCACATAGTGTTTGTAATTTGTAATAATAACAGCATAAAGAAGGAAGAGGGAATGGAAATATCTCAGAGCATACACACAAATGAGATTAAGTTGGTATTAATCTGAACTGTATTGTTATAAATTAAAATGTCAATGATAAGCACAGAGCAACCACTAAGAAAATAACCTAAAAAATACGTAGTGAAAGAGACAAGGGAATTAAATGGTGCATCAGGATATATTGATTTAACACATCAATAGAAAAATGACCACAGAATATAAACAAATATTCAAAAAATGAAAATAAATAAGAATGGAAAATAAATATACAAAAAGATAATCAACCACCCTACTAAATGGAGAAATATTACTGTAAATAGTGGGATATTTTTAATCCATCAAATCAGCAAAAATTAAAGACAGTGTGGCCAAAGTATGCTAAAATTAGGACCCTGATATGCTGAATGTAGGAGTGAAAATTGGTGTAGCCTTTGGGGAAGGCGTTTTGGCTGAGTCCATCAAAATTTAAAATGTACGTGCTCTTCGACCCGGCAAGACCACTTCCAGAAAGATACCCGTATACGCATGCCCAGGCTCGAGAGTGAGAATGTGACCTTGAGCAAAACACATGTCTGAATATAGGGTATTTTGGTCTTTAAAAAAAAAAACCTGATAGTTGATTAAAATGATAAATGTCAAAATACTTTATATAATCCTGAATATTATAAAAACACACCAATCACTACGCCTCCTTTTGTCTTTTTGTAGCTAGGAATTTTTGTGGGGAGAGATTCACTTACTTTGAGAAAATGTGAAGACACTTTGCCAAAACAGAGCTGAACTTCTAGGATCTAAAAGTGGGCAGGAAAAGATGCTACGTCACACAGAGAAGAAGGAAGAAGAAAGGAAAAGGGAGATAAGAGAGGCTGCATGCTTTGTGATGTGTCTTTTTTCCAAGACTCTGCACCCCCTCATTCTCCAAATAACTGTCAATAACATTAATACATTCATCAGGAATTGTGGATCCACTATATTTAATCTCTATGTCCCAAATCAGTCCTTATGTATCCCCAGCGTGTAAGCCCATTCCCCCAACACGCACTGCTCCATGACTCTCCCACACAGACATTCTTCCCCACTTAGCTAACAATCTTTTTTTTTTTTTTTTTTTTGAGACCTTAGCTAACAATCTTTTACCTACATGGAGTTACCATTGGTAAGATTGTTCCAGTGACACATAAATTGGTATAAACATTTTTAAATCAATATCAAAGGAAAAGCTTTATGATTTTTTGGATTTGTCAATAATTTCTTGGTTAAGACATCAAGAGCACAGACAACAAAATTCAACACAAGCAAAAACAGAGAACAGAGACTGCTTCAAACTGAAAAACTCTGTTCATCAAAAGACATAATCAAAATAATGAAATGGGAGAAAACATTTACAAATCACATAGATGATAACAGATTAATATTTAGAATATGCCAGGCACTCACGCCTCTAATCCCAGGACTTTGGGAGGCTGAGGCAGGCGGATCATGAGGTCAGGAAATCGAGACCACCCTGGCCAACATGGAGAAACCTCGTCTCTACTAAAATACAAAAAATTAGCCAGGTGTGATGGTGCACACCTGTAGTCCCAGCTACTCAGGAGGCTGAGGCAGGGGAATCACTTGAACCCGGGAAGCGGAGGTTGCAGTGAGCCGAGATCGTGCCACTATACTCCAACCTGGCGACAGAGCAAGACTCCATCTCAAAAAAAAAAAAAAAAAAAAAGCCGGGCGCAGTGGCTCACGCCTGTAATCCCAGCACTTTGGGAGGCCGAGGCAGGTGGATCACGAGGTCAGGAGATGGAGACCATCCTGGCTAACAAGGTGAAACCCCGTCTCTACTAAAAATACAAAAATTAGCCAGGTGTGGTGGCGGGCACCTGTAGTCCCAGCTACTCAGGAGGCTGAGGCAGGAGAATGGCGTGAACCCAGGAGTCAGAGTTTGCAGTGAGCCGAGATTATGCCACTGCACTCCAGCCTGGACAACACAGCGAGACTCTGTCTCAAAAAAAAAAAAAAATTACAACATATAAAGAATTCCTACAACTCAACATAAAAAATCAAATAACCCAATTTAAACAAAGGACTTGAATAGACATTTTTTCAAAGGTGATATACAAATGGCCAACAAGCATATGAAAAGATGCTCAACATCACTAATCATCAGAGAAATGCAAATCAAAATCATGATGAGATATTACCTCATACCCACTAGGATGGCTACTATAAAAAAAAGCATTTGTGGTGGTGTGGAAAAGTTGGGACTCTTGTGTACTGTTGGTGGGATTATAAAATGGTGCAGCTGCTGTGGATAGTACAGAGGTTCCTCAAAAAATTAAAAATAGAACTACCATATGATCCAGCAATCTCACTCTTGGGTATAAACCCAAAGGAATTGAAAGCAGGGTCTCAAAGGGATATTTGTGTACTCATGTTCATAGCGGCACTGTTCACAAGAGACAAGAGGTGGAAGCAACCAAAACATCTGTCAACGTATAAATACATAAACAAAATGTGGTATTACACACAATGGAATACTTCCTTAAAAAGGAAGAAACTCTCATTACATGCTACAACCTGGATGAACACTGAGGACATTATGCTAAGTTAAATAAGTTAATCACAAAAAGACAAATTCTATATGATTCCACCTATATAAAGCCTCTAAAGCAGTCAGATCCCTAGATAGAGAAAGTCGAATGGTGGCTGGGGGACAGAGGACAAAAAGGAGTTGTTGTCTAATGGGTACAGATTTTTTTTTTTTTTTCTTAAGATCTCTGGAGTGCAGTGGCGTGATCTCGACTCACTGTGACCGCCGCCTCCCGGGTTCAAGCGATTCTTCTGCTTCAGTCTCCTGAGTAGCTGGGATTACAGGCATGTACCACTACACTTGGCTAATTTTTGTATTTTTAGTAGAGATGGGGTTTCACCATGTTGGTCAGGCTGGTCTCAAACTCCTGACCTCAAGTGATCCACCCGCCTCAGCCTCCCAAAGTGCTGGGATTACAGGCGTGAGCCACTGCGCTCGGCCGGGTACAGAATTTGAGTTCTACAAGATGAGAAAGTTCTGGAGATCCCTTTCATAGCAATGCAGATATACTAAACATTACTGAACTGTATACTTAAAAATGGTTAAGAAATGTTAAGATGGTAACATTTATGATATATGGTTTTAACCACAATTTTAAAAATATAACAAAAGATGTTCTTCTGATGTAGAAGGACTTTTTCTTGACTTTAAGTGCTAGTGAATTCTTAAGAGCTGTAGCCAATTAACATTGGTTTGACAGGATGCTCACAGCTATGCCATTCTGGGGGACTCTGGGAAAAAGTCCTTGGCCTTGATCCACAGGGTACAAGAAGGTAATCTGTCCCTCGGAGAACTGTGTAATGCCAGCTTTCATCCTCACTGCAGCTGGCTGGAACTAGATCGATGCTGGACCTTCAGTGGATCACAGAACCTTTCTGAGGTTGGGATAATAATGCAATACAATGAAATAATGTAGGTAACCTGCTCATCCTCATGCCTAGCACAGAGAAGGTGCTCAGGAAAGGCCGCGCACAGTGGCTCACGCCTGTAATCCCAGCACTTTGGGAGGCCGAGGCGGGCGGATCACGAGGTCAGGAGATCGAGACCATCCTGGCTAACACAGCAAAACCCTGTCTCTACTAAAAATACAAAAAAATTAGCCAGGTGTGGTGGCGGGCGCCTGTAGTCCCAGCTACTCGGGAGGCTGAGGCAGGAGAATGGCGTGAACCCGGGAGGCGGAGGTTGGAGTGAGCCGAGATTGCGCCACTGCACTCCAGCCTGGGCAACAGAGCAAGACTCCATCTCAAAAATAATAATAATAATAAAATTAAATAGAAGGTGCTCAGGAAAATAAAAATTCACTTAGTCAATCAGCGTGAAAAGCAACCTGTTCCTCTCAGCACCAGTGTCAAAAGGAAAAGACTCTCAGAGAAATTAATGCAGGAATGCAGGAATTAATTCATCGATCATGGAATCTGTGTGTGGGGAGGGTGAGGGGGCAGAGAAGAGTAGAAAGAGGAGGAGGAAAAGGAGCAGAGGAAGGTAAGGGGAAGGAGAGGAGGCAGAAGAAAGAAGTTGAAAAACCGAGGAATCACAATTCACGGAACATTTCCATAGCACCTCCCCGAGCGCCAGGTACTACTCTAAATGCCTCATGGATATTCCCTCATTGAATTATCACAGTAACTCCATGAGGCAGGGACTCTACGTCCATTTCACGGGCTGATAAACTGAGATATAGAGTACTTAGGTAACCTACCCGAGATGCACACAGAGCCAGAGCTTAAACCTCTTCTCGCTATTTCCAGAGTCAGGCTCTTCGCCACTTCACCATCCTGCACATCAGGAAAACGAAATATGAAAAAAATTGCCAATTCTTCCACTGTTCTACTAGAAGATAACTGAGCCACTGACTGAGGCTCTCCTGTACCCACTAGCTCACTGCTCTGACTGCATTTTATTGGAAATTTCAGCTAACTCTCACCACCTCCCACTAAACCGCTTTCCTGAGGGCAGAAATCCATCTTCCAGCTGTGAATCAGGATTTGCCACAGGAAACCCCTGCCTGCCTCCTAACACCTGCCGTTCATTAGACACTGAATCTGGTAGGGCCGTCCTGGAATCTGAAGGTCTTTAGATCGCCAGGGCCAAGTTTCTGGGAGGCTGGTGTATTTGGAACCACCCTATCATTCTGGGAGCCCTCTGCGTCTCCAGCTGCCCTGGCGAGTTGCTGTTAGACACTGCACACGTGCCCTGCACCCTGGATGCAGACTCCATAATTTTTCAGGTCAGCCCCAGTTCACGCAACTGGCTTTTCACAATCAAAGGCATTTGCCAAGTGTTCAAGGATTATTACAGCGATTTGTTACACTGAGAAGACTTTTCATCTGGATACATTTGCAAGTGAAAGAAAATCATTTCTTAGCCCACAGGTCTTAATCACTTTGTTAATCTTAAAGCAGCTGTGATCTTAAAATTCAGTGCTATCAGCAAAGACAATATATAGAGACAAAGACAGACAGAGATAAAGGCAGAAAGAGACCAATGTGGAAAACACATTTTAATTTTTTTAATTAAAATGTATTTTAGGCCAGGTACAGTGGCTCATGTCTATAATCTCAGCACTTTGGGAGGATGAGGCAAGGGGGTATGGCTTGAGCCCAGAAGTTCAAGACCAGCCTGGGCAATGCATTTCTCTAGAGACCCATCTCTAGGGGGGAAAAAAATTAAAAAATAAATAAAAATGTATTTGAAACAGAAAAAAAAGAGAAAATGTCCATGAGCAAATAGTGGAGGAAAAAAAAATTACCCTAATCAGAAACAACTACCTTTACTGTTTTAACGTATACCCTTCCAGATATTTTTCTCTGCACATATATTTATATAAAAGTGAGATTATAGCTGCCACTTTTAACCTGCCTTTTCTCCTGCATATTATTATACCATTCTTACAGCTTTCCATGCTTCTTGTCATTACTCTCACTGTACTTTATTGGAATTTTCCATCATGTTTTTTGACCCAAAAGTATTCTATAAAATGAACGTATCCTACTTATTTTGCCAATCCTCTATTCTTGAACATTAGATTAAGTCCAATTTTTTCTCTTGTAAACAATTCTTTAATTATCTCAACATCTGAAACAAATGCCACTCATCTAAAAGACTGGAACTCAAGAAATACACTAGCAGCAGCAGTCTGAAATCATAGGAAATCTACTCTTATTCTGAATTTCATTTTCTTTCTGGACTTTATATTTCTAAGTCCTTTTCTGTCACCAAACCATTTTACCCATCTAAGAACTCCCTCTCCTTACTCCTTCTCTCCATTCCTGGCTGCTCATCTACCAGTTTTTCTGAAACAACTTCTTCTTTCCCTTTTATTAAGTGCACTTCTGCTATATCCTTTCCCTTGCTTTCATCCACTCACCCTCCGTACTATTGACTCATGCCACCCTTTGAAGCCTACTGCACAAAAGACACACACAAAGCCCTGTGGGGATCAAAGGGTGAAAACAGAACATCCTGAGTCCTAAAGGAATTCAGAATCTAATTGGAGATGCAAGGTATATTCACAGTGGTATGCTGGTAAATTGGCTCTCTGAGGGGGAAAAGCCCTTGATGTATATAGGTTTGCCAATTTCTGTGCTATAAAATATTCCCACCGTGGCCAACTACCAATATGATATAACTGAGCTGAAGGCTGGGAAGAGATGAGATGCACACAAATCAGCTGTGTGCAGGACACAACTACATGTACGTGAAAAGCTATAATACATACATGTGCATATACACACACATATACACATACACATATGTGTGTACATGTACACGCATATGTATTTTAGCTTTTCATGGACATACAGTCATGTATATTCATACATACAAATAGACAAGACAATCAGAGCAGACATTTAGAAGTAGGCAATCATGTTATCATCATTATCATCCTCATCAGTAAAATTTATTGAGCGCTTACAATGCAACCAGTGCTGTGTTCAATCTTTTATATGCATTACTTTATAACTCTCCTGTGAGAGGTGTTATTATTACCACCAATTTTACAACTTCACCCTTGCAAAGTTGGAGTCTTGAAGAAGGAGATAATTTGCCCTTGGTCATTCAATGCAGTAAATGGCGAAGTCAGAATTAAATCAAGGTCCATCTGATTCCAGAGCCCAGGCTCTGATGACTTCCCTCTCCTGCTGCTTCAGGCCAGGGAGCCAGGCCTCAGGGCTTCACACTGTGGACCCCAAGGGGCAGACCAGCCATGAATCCAAAGAGGTGAACTGGTGACCAAGGTTCTCAAAGGCACCGTTCTCCAAGGTGCATTGCACCCGTTCTCCAAAGCACTGTGAAGGCTGATTCCTAACATCCAAATTTTCACTTCAACTTACTGTATAATTTTATCTTCATTTAGTTCCCTCCTTTTCTTACCAAAAGCCTCCCTGGGTCTTTTTGTTTTATTTTTAACTGTAACTTTTCTTGTGCTTATTTGTTTATAATTTGTCCCTGGAATTCTTTTTTAAAGTTTCTACCTTGTTACTAATTTTCAGTGATAATTCTTTGTTATGAAAACCGGGAGAAAAAGAACTTGTAGAACAAGAAGGAATGAATAAATGTAAAGAAGGCAGGTGATGAAACCATAAAAATTCTAGAAGATAATGTCGTAAAAACTCTTCTGGACATTGGCTTAGGCAAAAAATTCATGACTAACACCCCAAAAGTAAATGCAACAACAAAAAAAAAAAATGGGAGCTAATTAAACTAAAAAGCTTCTGCACAGCAAAAGAAATAATCAGCAGAGTAAATAGACAACCCACAGAATGGGAGAAAACATCCACAAACTATGCATCCGACAAAGGACTAGAATCCAGAATGTAGAAGGAACTCAAACAAATCAGTAAGAAAAAAGCAAATAATCCCATCAAAAAGTCAGCAAAGGACATGAATAGACATTCCTCAAAATAAAATATACAAACAGCCAACAAAACATGAAAAAATGCTCAACTTCACTAATCATCAGGGAAATGCAAATTAAAACCACAATGAGATACCACCTTACTCCTGCAAGAATGACCATAATTAAAAAATCAAAAACAACAGATTGGATGTGGTGAAAAGGGGACACTGTTACACTGCTGGTGGGAATGTAAATTAGTGCAACCACTGTGGAAAACAGTTTAGTGATTCCTTAAAGATCTAAAAGTAGATCTACCATTCGATCCAGCAATTCCACTACTGGGCATCTACCCAAAGGAAAAGAAGTCATTATATGAAAAAGCACATACACACATTTATAGCAGCACAATTCATGACTGCAAAGATATGGAACCAACCTACATGCCATCAACCAACAAGTGAATACAGAAAATGTGGTATATATACACCATTAGATACTACTCAGCCATAAAAAGGAATGAAATAATGTCTTTTGCAGCAACTTGGATGGAGCCGGAGACCATTATTCTAAGTGAAATAACTCAGGAACGGAAAACCAAATATTGTATGTTCTCACTTATACGTGGGAGCTAAGCTATGAGGACGAAAAAGGCTTAAGAATAATATAATGGACTTTGGGGACTCAGAGGGAAGGGTGGAAGGGGGTGAGGGATAAAAGACTGCACACTGGGTACAGTGTATACTGCTCAGGTGATGGGTGCACTAAAAACTATTGAAATGAAAAATAAAAAAAGTTTTCAAGTAGGTGAAAGGCCCAAAGGGTGGGCCAGATGACACTGTGTCAGCAGGATAAGGTTGTCATTCAGAAGGCACAGGTATATATACAACAGGAGTGTTAGTGCAGGAATTTTGCAGTAATTCTCCCTTTCCTCAGCTCTGGAGGGTCTGAGTCTAGTTCCACAACCGAAGGACTTGAGAAAATTGAACAGAATTCAGCAGCACTCCACAAAGATGAGTAACGAATTGAAAAATGAGACCAAAGATGCCAGGTTAAACACACAAAGAATCTTCCTGCTGACAGAGAAGGCTGAAAAGAAGAGTGAAAATAGTTTCCATTGAAGAAAAGAATGAGGAATTAATATTTCTCAAGCAGTAACCACGTGCTGGGCACTGTATTTGGCATTTTATATACATTATCTCAAATAACTTACAGTAACCCTTCAAAGTAGGTCTTATTAACCTTGTCAATCAAAGAAAATGACGAGACAAGTCTCAATCATTTTTGGAGACTTATTTGCCAAAGTTAAGGACGTGCCCAGGAGACAGGTCAATGCCTTTCTCTGAAGATGATTCTGAGGTCTCCAAATTCAAAGGGGAAAGGGCGGGATATCGAGAAGCACAGTTTTCACTTAAAAGGGGCAAAGGAAAAATGTGGGGAATCTGCATTTTATATTAGATAACACACACAAAATATGCATTTGTGTCTGGCAGGCCGGGGTGACTGCACCTGTAAAGATAAGCTATCAATTAGCATTGCCACGGTGAGTTTGGGGTCCCAAAATTTAATTTCCTTTTACAATCTCCACGCTTTCTGATGGTAACACAATGTCTACAAGGGTTTGGTAACTTGTTCAGCCCACACAGCTGACATGTGAAGAGTCAGAAAGCAAACCCCTGACTCATGGTGCTCTAAACTCATGTCTTTTCTACTGTAAAGACTGCCTCTTGGCCAGACATGGTGGCTCATGACTGTAATCCTAGCACTTGGGGAGGCCAAGGCAAGTGGATCACTTGAATCCAGGAGTTCCAGATCAGCCCGGGTAATAAAGTGAGACCCCGGCTCTACAAAAAAAAATAACAAAAGTGAGTTGGGGATAGTGGTGCATGCCTGTAGTCCCAGCTCAGGAGGCTTAGGTGGGAAGATTGCTTGAGCTCAGGAGATCAAGCCTGCAGTGAGCTGTGATCGTGCCATTGCACTCCAGCCTGGGTAACAGAGCAAGACCCTGTTTCAAAAAGAAAAAAAGGCTGCCTCCTATTGAGCTAGCACAGTTTCTCTACTGTAGTGCAAATGACATTTGCCGTCAGGTATTCTTTGCTGTGGGTATAAGGAGCAGGATCAGGTAGGGGTTAAGAGCACAGGCTCCGACCGCCTTCTGCCCAGATTAGAATCTCCACCTTTCCACTCACTAGCTGTAAAACCTTGGGAGTTGTTCTTAGTCTCTTCTGCCTTAGTCTCCTCAACTGTACAATGGGAATTATCATAGTATCCACCTCATAAGCTACTGTGAGGATTAAATTGTTAATGACTGTATATTAAGCACACAGAACAGTACCCAGCCTGACCCAACAGCTCTGTCAGTGTTACTGTTATCTTTGAGAAGGAAAGGCCTTTACAGGCTGTATTATCTATTCTCTAACTTTCAGGAACCCCATACATGCCAAAGTTAATAGCTTACATGGTCAATTCATTTTTCCTTATTTCTGGCCAAAATGACTGCTAAAAAAAATTCTTAGGCAAAATGGAGATCCACTGAGCACTAGATCTGCTACAAACTTCTTCAGTGACTCTTAATTGGAGGTGATTCTCCCCCTGGACACATTTGACCATATTTAGAGACTTTTTTTTTTTTTTTTTTGAGACGGAGTCTCACTCTGTCACCAGGCTGGAGTGCAGAGGCGTGATCTCGGCTCACTGCAACCTCTGCCTCCCAGGTTCAAGTAATTCTCCTGCTTCAGCCTCCCGAGCAACTGGGACTACAAGCGCGTGTCACCACGCCTAGCTAATTTTTGTATTTTTAGAGACAGGGTTTCACCATGTTGGCCAGGATAGTCTCGATCTCTTGACCTTGTGATCCGCCCGCCTTGGCCTCCCAAAGTGCTCAGATTAAAGGCATGAGCCACCGCGCCCAGCCGAGAGACATTTTTTATTGTCACAGCTGGTAAGACCAAGGCAGAAAGGACCAAGGAAACCTCCCAAGGTATCACAGCTAGTGAGTGGCGGAGTTGGGATTCGAACCTGGGTAGAAGGCTGTCAGAGCCTATGATCTTGACTCCTACACAATCCTGCCCCTTACACCCAAAAACAGACAATGAGGCTGCACAAAATGGACCTTTTGCCTGAAAACAATTGTCTTTTTCAGTATTAACTCTGCACAGAGGGGCTCAAGATGTTGTTCTTCTGACCCTTGTCCTCCCTCCAGCACACAGGCCCAAAAGAAAACACCTGGTATGAATTCCCGTCCCTAAAGCAGTGGTTAAAACATTTGCAAAGAAATCACCTGAGTGCTGTCTTTGACATTCCCCAAAGATTCTGATTCCCTAGCTCTAGGGAAGAGCACAGGAGTCTGCATTTTAAACCAGCTGCCCAGACTATCTCTCAAGAAACTGGGCTCTGAAACCTTGGGCCTAGTTCAGCATAAAAGCCGCTAGGATCCAGGTGAGACATTAAATAGGCTTGATTCCTACGCTAATTTCAGCAGGTAGGGGCTTTCCTGAGACAGATCAAGAGATCCACAGGGATGAGTGTGCCGGCTGATTAGTGCTGCCTGCCACAAGTGCAGGAATGGGGGTAAGGGTTCAGTTGATCTGTCTGCTGACCCTGATCAACAGTCAATGTAAGCATCACAGTCATTCCAGACTGCAAGCCCTCAGCCTTCCACCAGTTTCTGGCAAGAGGCCTTACCATAATAAGCTACACTCCTTTCTTTAGACACTGGCTATTATTAGTGTGCATAATGCAATTTTTGTTAATGTGGTTATTAAGATAAAAGCAGGATTCAAGCCTGCGTGTTATTGGTGGCAACCACCCCAGACCTGCTGTTAGGTTTTTCACAGCTCCTCTTGCGGCTCCCTCACTGATGCCCATGGCGAACCTCACCTTCACAGAACACAGGTTCAGCAACGCAGCACTGCAGCCTGGGGAGCGTGGGCCGCCAGGACAGGCTTTTCTGCTCCCCTTTCCCTTTCTACAGGAATTAGCCCGCCAGAGGAGGTAGCCAGGAGGCAGACAAAGTCCTCTGCACACTGAAGTAAGACAAATGCCACAGGAAACAGGAGCTACGTCCTTTGTGCGCTGCTGCCTGCCCAGTACCCGGCACAGATGAAAGGCCCAATGCATGAAAAGCACTAATCAGTAACTGTGGAATGAAGGAAGGAAGACTGGCAGTGGGCCAGTCAAGCAACAAGTAAAAAATAAAAAAAGAGAGAGAGAAAGAAAAAAAGTTGCAACAAGCATGGCCTCTGACCCTCATAGAAAATGACTGATAGGGCCGGTCACGGTGGCTCACGCCTGTAATCCCAGCAGTTTGGGAGGCTGAGGCGGGTGGATCACTTGAGGTCAGGAGTTCGAGACCAGCCTGGCCAACATGGTGAAACCCCGTCTCTACTAAAAATACAAAATTAGCCAGGCGTGGTGGCACACGCCTGTAATCCCAGTTACTCGAGAGGCTGAGGCAGGAGAATGGCGTGAACCCAGGAGGCGGAGCTTGCAGTGAGCCAAGATTGCGCCACTGCACTCCAGCCTGGGCAACAGAGTGAGACTCCGTCTCAAAAAAAAAAAAAAAGACTGATGGGTCTGATGGATCCCAAATGAGGGCTTTTACCTGCAACACAGGATCTATGGAGACGCTGAAGATCTGCCCCCATACAATTGTGCTAATTGGAGCACCTGGCCTGAGTCTTTCACTGCTTTCTTGAGATCTTACAGTTTTTATGAGTGACTCTGGCACAAGGGAAATGGATCAGATAGGAGTATTTAAAACTGGTTGGGGAGAAGGTCTTCTCAGATGACAAAAAAAATATAGCAACAACACCACCCTCCTGATGTCACCAATAAACGAACGCAACCTCTCTCTCCGCTCTCTGGGGCAGGAAATGTGAAGTCTGCCCTTCCTAGGACAGTGGTTCCTCACTGTCCACTCCCCTGTTTTCTGCCTTTTCCCATGCTACTTTATTCCCCATCCCTAGATCTCCTCATCCTTTAATAATGATAATGGTAAAAATTATGCTGAAATTCACCAATGCATCCTCTGGAGCCAGGTACTGTATGCAGTAGTTTATACAAATTCCCTCATTTTGTCCTCCTGACAGCTCTGACAGCCGAATTGTTGTCATCCCCATTTTATAAATTAGAAAACCAAAGTTGAGTCTGCCTCTTCCACGAAGCCTTTCCTGACTGCCCCAGCGGATACCTTTGCTCCCTTCTCTCAATTCCTGCCCATGTCTGGAGCCCAACACAGCCACAGCATCAGGCACTGGTCTGTGATCCTAAACAACAGAAATGTATTTTTTTATAATTTTGACAGCTAGGAGTCCAAGAACAAGGTGTCGGCAGGGTTGGTTTCTGTGTGTCGGCATCCTAATCTCCTTTTCTTTTCTTTTTTTTTCTTTTTTTTTTCTGAGATGGAATTTCGCTCTTGTTGCCCAGGCTGGAGTGCAATGGTATGATCTCAGCTCACTGCAACCTCCACCTCCCGGGTTCAAGCGATTCTCCAGCCTCAGCTTCCCAAGTAGCTGGGATTATAGGTGCCCACCATCACACCTTGCTTTTTTTTTTTTTTTTTTTTTTTTTGTATTTTTAGTAGAGATGGGGTTTCACCACGTTGGCCAGGTTGGTCTCGAACTCCTGACCTCAGGTGATCCACCTGTCTCGGCCTCCCAAAGTGCTGGGATTATAGGCGTGAGCCACCACGCTGGGCCCTCTCCTTTTCTTATAAGGACACCAGGCCCATCCTAAGGGCCCCAGTCTGGCTTAATTGCCTCCTTGAAGACCTTATCTTCAAATACAGTCACATTCTGAGGGACCAGCGGTGAGGACTGCATGTATTTTGCAGAGACACAGTTCAGCACATGACACCTGAATCATGGTTTGCAGCCCCCAGGAAAGAATGACACTTGTCACTCCCTCTGTCCATAAAGCAAGCCTGGAAGGTGAGGACAGCAGGCATTGTTATTTTTCTCTTCCCCACAGTTGCCCACACTTCCTGACGCTTGGAGGTGGCCCATCTCAGGTTACTGCTTTGCCTGGGGAGCTGGTGCAGCCAGGGCTGCAGCCCAGGCCTCGGATTCCACATTCTCTCCTCTTTTTAAGGCACAGCAAGAGAATGGAGTGACCAGTGCCTTGCTCGATGTGACAAGCTAATAAAGTGTCCTCCTCTCTGGGCTGTAGCGCCAGTGTCTCCGCAGTGGGAACCCGGCAGGGTCTCTCCTGGCAGCCTCCACAGGCCCAGTGTCATTCTGGGACTCAGCACATGTCTTCTCCATTTCCACACCTGTACATTGCACGTCACACCTGAGGAGAGGGCGACCTGAGGGCTGAGTGAGCTGACATGGTGAAGAGCCGCCAGCACCTGTCCCAGTGGGGGCTCCCTATTTTGTTCTGCATGCACCCAGAACTCCCCTTGAACACAGCAGTCTCCCCCTGCCTGGGGGACAGTGAGTCAGGGCCAACACTGTGCAAGAAGCCGTGGGAAGCCACCTCCACCCACAACAAGCAGCTCAAAGCATCAGCAAGTCAAGAGCGTGCTTTTTAACTACAACAGGCAGAGAGGAAAGAGATGGTGAGTGTAAGGCTCTCACTCCCAGGCATTTACCAGGGCCCTGTGGTGCATCTCTTCCTTAGCTCACTCCTGGCCAGGACGTTCTTCCCCCACCCTGTTGCAGGTCACTGATGTCCCCAACCAGGAGGCCTTGTGATGGGCCCAGTGGGAGGTTGGAGCCAGGCACTATGATTGGAGGACTGAGCGGCTCTGAAAGATGTGCCCTTCTTTTCCTTTCAGCTTAGAAGAAGCAGCCCCAGCTCTCAGCAGCTGGCTCCCCGCAAGCTGCAGCACACACGGCAAACCTCCTCTCCACGCCCCGCCCAGTGTGGTTCCCCCAGCAGATCAGGCCTGGCTGCCTCCGTGTCCACACCCTGACCTGCGGCTGAGGCCCATTTCTGTCTCCGGCGGTGACCCTACCTCCCAGGACGCTCCCATGTAGCTGTCGATTGTTCTCCTTCCCTTCCTCCCTTCCCCTCATCCTTTCTCCCTCTTCCCTGTCTGTGAATGGCATTTCTGGAGTGTGAGAGAGGCCCAGGACCGCAGGTATGTTTCCTGTCTGCCCGTTCTAATCAAAGGCAGATGCCTGCGGTGCGCCTGGCCTCGAGGAAGAGGAGAACCCATCCTCGGAGAGGGGCCAGAGGAGAACTGTGTGCTCCTTTATAGCTGCGTGCTCGGGTAAGGGCTCCCTTTTTGCCTTTTACTATTTTGACTTCAGAAAGGCTACCCATCCTGTCTGGGGCTCCTGCCCCGCCTAGGACAGTAGGGTGGTATAGAATCGTCATGCAGCTGTGAACCCAGATAGTCCTGAGTTCAAATCCTGTGCCATCATTTCTTAGCTTCCCCTACCTTTCATCCTCTGGAAAAAGGGGATGCTAGATGAGGGAGGAGGGAACAGTACAGCCACCGGCCCTGGCTTGCTGTTGGAGGGATGAGGCGGCAGAGCCCACAGAAAGGTGGACACTTCATAGTGCCAGCCACCTTCCCGCCTCACCCCACAGTGCCCGAACCTGCAGGGGAGGCTGTAACCATGAGGAAAGCATCGGGGACCCGGTCACTCGTGCTCATGGACAACCTGCCACTCTCAAGCCAAAGGTCGTCACAGGAGAACTGCCCGGGAAAGGAAGCGAAACCTGGCGTTGTTCCACCAACCTCTTAGGCCCTGAATTTCTGTTTCTTAACAAAGTCACTGTTAGACAGTGTTGAAAAATAAGATCTAGGCTAACTTCCTTCTTGGGTGTTGGGACACTTTCTTGCTGTTATATGATCAAGGTGGGGCTGCATAACTATTCCCCGCTGCACATACTCCCTCCCTTCCCCCTCAACTCCCTCCTTCCCCAACACCCCCCACCCAGTGCAATCTACTTCCTGTCTCTCCCACAATGTTCCCCTGACAGGTTCCTGCTGGCACAAAGGGGCCCACCTTTGAAGACCTTTGGGTTTAAACCCCAGCTCAGTTCCTAACCAGCTGTGTGACATAGGGAAGTTGCTTAACCTCCCTGAGCCTCAGGATCGCCATCTGCAAAATCAAAGGGCTGATGGCAACATCTTCTTCTCAGGACTCATGGAAAATTAAACAAGTGCTGCTTCCAAAGATGTTTGTGCAGGGCGGAAACTCAGCAGAGGGTCGTGTCCATTTCACACCCTTCCAAGGGCTGCAGCCTAAATGTGGTCTCCAGCCACGGGAGAGGATGACAGCTGCCCTTCTGTGGCAGGCCTTGGAGTAAAACTCCCAAACCATCCCCAGTCAGCAGAGGCTGCCCAGCCCAGCCCCTCCAGCAGGGCAGTTCCATAGACTACAGGGCAATAGGGCCCAGAGGCTGTCTCTGTCCACTCTTGTTGCACCAAGCTGGCTCTGGGAGGGGCTGGTGACTGGGAAAGATGCTACAGACACAAGTTTGATTTTTCATTAAATCCTCTAAATATTGTGAAAGGAAAATAAATCTTGGGACCCCAAAATCACTAAGCCAAAGGATAAAGTCAAGCTGGGGACTGCTTAGGGCAAACCTGCCTCCCAATCTATTGCTAAAAAAAAAGATGGCTACCAAGATTCAAAAGCTACATACCTCCCTCACAAGGAATTTCCTTCTGGACAAATGACAGACAGAACTCAAAGTCATCCCTCTGCTCGCTGAGATGAATGCATATCTGATTGCCTCCTTTGGAAAGGCTCATCAGAAACTCAAAAGAGTTTCACCAGGCCCCGTGGCTCATGCTTGTAATCCCAGCACTTTGGGAGGCCGAGGTGGGTGGATCACAAGGTCAGGAGATCAAGACCATCCTGGCTAACACGGTGAAACCCTGTCTGTACTAAAAAAATACAAAAAAATTGGCCGGGCGTGGTGGTGGGTGCATGTAGTCCCAGCTACTTGTGAGGCTGAGGCAGCAGAATGGCGTGAACCCGGGAGGCAGAGCTTGCAGTGAGCCGAGATTGCACCACCGCACTCCAGCCTGAGCAACAGAGCGCGACTCCGTCTCAAAAAAAAAAAAAAAAAAAAGAATGCAACAATTTGTCTCTTACCTACCTATGGCCTAGAAGCCCCTCCCTGCTTAGAGTTGTCCCGCCTTTCTGGACAGAACCGATGTACATTTACACATATTGATTGATGTCTCATGTCTCCCTAAAATGTATATGATATAGTTTGGTTGTGTCCCCACCCAAATCTCATCTTGAATTGTAGCTCCCATAGTTCTCAAGTGTCATGGGAGGGACCCAGTGGGAGATGATTGAATCATGGAGGTGCTTTCCCCCATACTGTTATCATGGTAGTGAATAAGTCTCACGAGATCTGATGGTTTCCCCCACACTGTTCTTGTGGGAGTGAATAAGTCTCACGAGATCTGATGGTTTTAGAAGGGGTTTCCCTTTTGCTTGGCTCTCATTTCTCTCTTTGCCTGACACCATGTATGACATGCCTTTCACCTTCCACCATGATTGTGAGGCCTCCCTAGCCATGTGGAACTCTGTGAGTCCATTAAATCTCTTTTTCTTTATAAATTGCCCAGATTCGGGTATGTCTTTATCAGCAGCGTGAAAACGGTCTAATACATGTATAAAACCAAGCTGTGCCCTGACCACTGTGGGCGCATGTCATCAGGACCTCCTGAGGTTGTGTCATGGGCATGTGTCCTTAATGTTGGCAAAATAAACTTCCTAAATTGACTGAGACCTGTCTCAGATATTTGGGGCTCACGATGTCAAAGGTGATGCTTTATGGAAAATGTAGGTTGGCATTATGGAAAATCTAGAAAACATATACAAAGTCAAACATATTTTGAAAAGCTTATGATCAACCCCACACTCTGAATGATGGAGTCTTTTTCTCCATCCTCCACCTCTGACTTTGGCTCACTGGTTGATGATATCTTATTGTACATCCTGCTTTGTATCCTGACTTTGAGCCTCCCATTATACAGTCATAAGCCCAAGGAAATGGTCTCACTATTTCCCAGTTTTATTGATGAAGGTATTCAGGCTCTAAATAAGTTGGCCAAGGCCATAGAGGTCAAGGTCTTATGGAAGAGCCACTTGTATCACTTGTATCCTTTCCACCGGCTGCTGATGGTGATCTCCACTTCTGAGAAACAACCACAAATAATAACAAAAGAACTATGAACCCTTGGCCTTCAAAGAGCACTTTATTCTCTGAGAAGTACTTTTATTACTGTTATTTCTTCCTGTCCTTCAAACACCCCTGCAAGACAGACAGGAAGGCTACCAGTATTTTCAATTTGTAAATGAGGATCCAAGAAGTGAATGACTTGGCCATAGTAACGGAGGTGGTGGCGGAATAAAAGACACAGGCTATGCCCTTCGCATGCCCCACCAGCTTCTCAGATGGTGCTGGGCTACCCCCCAGGGCTGAGGCAGAGTGAAGAAGAAGAGATGAAAGTTAAGATGAGGCGAACAGGAGGTGAGAGAGAAGTTCTGTCGGGAAATTCAGAGGAGGGCTGCAGAAAACTCATCTTTGCCCGCAATGCCTACTCCAGCCGGATATTAACACAGTGGGCTCCACACCAACATTCTGATAGATTCTGAGCTACAAGTTTCCAGAATATTAGCAGCTGAGCTCCTCCCCCTCGGGCCAAATATGCCACCAAAAAGCCTTTTCCCAGGTGGTTTATCGTAGGTCAGAACCCTAATCAAGCTCCAATTCAATTTAACCGCTGGTGATTTTAGCACAGCGCTCTGAGCTTCCATTTAAATGCAAGGGGAACTGACTTTTGGAGTAACAGCTTCAGGGGAGGCTTTCTTCCCACGCCTAGATGGAGCAGAAGCTCACACTGGGCACCCAGCAATGAACTGGGACCCTTTTGGAGGCACCCGACTCGGGCTTCTGGATTCTGTCAGGAGGCAGATGTGCCATTACCAAGAGGCGAGGCATTAGAAAGTGCTCAGCACGGTTCTCACAGGGCAAAGGCAGCCCCCTGCTCAACTCACTCATACCTGAGGAGATGTGAAGCAAAGGTCACGGAAGGCCCAAGGTACTCCTGGCACCCCTAGACCCCAAAATACAAAGGGCCAACAGCGCCATCAGGCACACACACTCTCTCTCTGCCCCTGGTTTCCCTCTGTCTCTTCCACTCTATATCTCTATCTCTCTTTGTGTCTCTACCTTTTTCTCTCTGTTTCTATCTCTAGGTCTCTCTGTTTCTGTCTCTATATATTTCTCTCTGTATCTGTCTCTATCTCTCTGTGTCTGTGTCTCTATTTCTCTCTCTCTGAATCTTCATCTCTATCTCTCCACATCTCTATCTCTACCTCTCGCTCTGTGTCTCTATCTTTCTCTCTGTCTCTATCTCCTCCCGAGGGGGAGAAGCTCAGCTGCTAATATTCTGGAAGCTTATAGCTCAGAATCTATCAGAATGTTGGTGGGGAGCCCTCCGTGTTGATATCCGGCTGGAGCAGGCATTGCAGGCAAAGATGAGTTTTCTGCAGCCCTCTCTCTGTCTCTGTTTCTGTTTCTGTCTATCTCTTTCTCTGTCTCTTTCTATCTCCGTCTCCATCTCTCTTATCCATCTGTGCCTTTCTGACTCTGTCTCTATCTCTGCCTCTTTGTCTCTGTCTCTATTTCTGTTTCTGTCTCTCTATCTCTGTCTCTGTCTCTCTGTCTCTGTCGCTCTCTGTCCCTGTCTCTCTGTCTGTCTTTCAGTTTCTGTCACTGTCTCTCATATGCTCAGGGGTATTTATGCTACGTGGGCATTTGCAAGGAGCTTTTGAGTCTGAGTTATCATCTGGGATTTCTATCAGGCTCCATCTGCTTCCAGAACTGTGTGCAAACAGTAACATCCAAAGCTCAGAAAAGGGAGGACATAAAACATTTTCATTTGTTCTGACCAGAAAAGCCATATGATCTAGAATGTGTGAAAGAAAGTCAGAAAAAATAAGGGAAAACAGATTGTCAGTGCTGGTCATAGCCCACAAGAGTCTCTCAGACCCAAACAATGTGGCCCAGACGTACATAAAACAAGCCCACAACATATGCCTGTGTCCAACAGCACAGCTTTCTGAGCCACTCCTCCTTGTCTACTGGAAGAGCAAATGAACCTGGTTGAAATCCTGGCTCTACAGCTTTCTACTATGTCATCTTGAGCAAATTCTTAACTTTTCTGAGCCTCAGTTCCCTCCACTGCAAAATAGGACTAGTAATTTCTACTATGTAGGAGTATCATGAAGATTAAACCCTTTAAAAACCTCTAGCATGGTGTCTACCATGTCACAAGGGTTCAGTAAATGGTAATGGTGGTGATGGCTGTTGGGGTGGAGGTGATGGTGGCAAAGATGATGGCATTGAAGGTGGTAATGAGAGTGAAGGTGGTAATGGTGGCAGTGGTGGTGGCAGAGGGATGTGGTGATGGGAACTATGGAAGAGGAGATTAAGATGGTGCTGGTGGAGGTGGTAGTTGCAGTAGCAGCATCAGCATTTTAGGAAGATCAGGCATATCAGTGACAAACTGCTCCTGCTTTTCAGATGCATTTCTCCCTAAAAGACTTCCAGAATCACCATTATGCATTCCAATCCTGCTATGATTGGATATTTGGCCCTCTAAACCTCATGTTGAAATTTCATCCCCGATCTTGGAGGTGGAGCCTAGTAGGAGGTGTTTGATCACAGGGGTGGATCTCTCATGAACAGCATGTGCCATCCTCATAGTAACAAGTGAGAGTTCCTGCTCTATTAGGCCCCACAAGAGTCCCCTTGAGAGCTGGTTGTTAAAACAAGCCTGGCACCTTTTCCCTTGCTCTTGCTTCCTCTCTCATCATGTGACCTGCACACAACAGCTCCCCCTTCACCTTCTGCCTTGAGTGGAAGCTTCCTGAGGCCCTCGCCAGAAGCAGATGCCTATGCCATGCTTCTTGTACAGCCTGCAGAACTGTGAGCCAAATAAACCTCTTTTCTTCATAAATTACCCAGCTTCAAGTTGAACAATGAGAACACATGGACACAGGGAGGGGAACATCACACACTGGGGCTTGTCAGGGGGTGGGAGGCATGGGGAGGGAGAGCATTAGGACAAATACTGAAAGCATGCAGGGCTTAAAAGCTAGATGACGGGTTGATGGGTGCAGCAAACCACCATGGCACATGTATACCTATGTAACAAACCTGCACGTTCTGCACATATATCCCAGAACTTAAAGTAAAATAATTTTTTTAAAAAATCACCCAGCTTCAGGTATTCCTTCATAGCAACACAAACAGACTAAGA
Organism: Pongo pygmaeus; assembly: GCF_028885625.2. Classification (NCBI taxonomy): domain Eukaryota; kingdom Metazoa; phylum Chordata; class Mammalia; order Primates; family Hominidae; genus Pongo; species Pongo pygmaeus. The sequence continues at coordinate 98,856,356 of NC_072389.2, read as the reverse complement.
CAAATCCCTTCAGTCTAATTCAGACAATAGCTGGTTATGAGTCATTTCAACACAGCAAACGTTGAGCCAGGTCTGGCTAAGGCCTGGGAGTGCCATCGTGAAAAAAACATGTGCATTCTTTCGCCTTTCTCTTGACTCTTTCACTTCCTGCCTCCTAAGTACTCAGCTTTCCAAGCACAGAGAGGCTTTTTTACCAGCTGCTATGTTTTGAATGTTCATGTGTTGGAAACTTAATCCCCAATACAACAGTGTGAGAAGTGGGACCTTCAAGAGATGTTTAGGTCGTGAGGGCTCTGCTCTCATGAATGGATTAATATCATTATCACGGTAGTGGGATAGTTATCTCAGGAGTGGGCTTGTTATAAAAGTTAGTTTTGCCCCCCTTCCTCTCTTACTCTCCCTCTCTTGCCTTTCTGCTTTCCACCATGGGATGAAGCAGCACAAAGGCCCTCATCAGATGCCAGTGCCATGCTCTTGGACGTCCCCTCCTCCAGAAACAAGAGCTACATAAACTTATTTCTAAATTACCCAGTCTGTGGTATTCTATTATTGCAACACAAAATGGACAAAGACACCTGCTCTCCCTGCTTCCTCCCCATCTCCCTTTCTGCCCTGAAGTCCCGATTTCTTGTTGGCTGTTGTATGTGAGATCTTACACTAGGGAAACCCAAAATGAACAACAAAAATACTGATTTTTCTTCAATATAAGCCAAGAACTTCCTCCTGCCTTGCCCTAAACTGACCTTGATGAATCCCGTCAACATTCAGAGAACAAACTCTTTTTAAAAGGTGAGCCTTGGCTCGGCCCGGTGGCTCACGCCTGCAATCCCAACACTTTGGGAGGCCAAGACGGGCAGATCACTTGAGGTCAGGAGTTCGAGACCAGCCTGGCCAATATGGTGAAACCCCATCTGTACTAAAAATACAAAAATTAGCTGGGCGTGGTGGCACGCGCCTGTAGCCCCAGCTACTCGGAAGCCTGAGGCAGAAGAATTGCTTGAACCCAGGAGGCAAAAGTTGCAGAGAGCCAAGATCGCACCACTGCACTCCAGCCTGGGCACCAAGAGCGAGACTCCATCCCAAAGGAAAAAAAAGGAAAAAAAGGTGAGCCTCATAATTGTAAACTCAAATTGGATTTAGAACAGAAGAGCCAAGAACTGAGTGACAAATTTTAAAAGGCAATATTGACTCAAAGCTCATTTTACCCTTATGCACACTGAAGGCTCTTGAGAGACAGAGAGAAGTGTCCTGTCAAATTTTGCATACGACACATTTTTCTATGGAGATTTCAATAACAATGATATAAGTGAAGGAAACAGCAGATCTGGAGTCAAAGCTCTGGGTTCAGGTCCAGGTCCTTTTAGTAGCAACTCATTCAATCTCCCCAAGCCTCAATTTTCATATCTTCAAATTGGGGATAATTCCCCACGATGAGGAATGGATTGGTTTTTAAATGGTGAAGAGCTCTGCAAATGTGAGCAGTTTTTATTCTTCTGGTTTATTTGTACATCTTTCCAGAACAACCAACTTTCATTCTTCAGGCAGGGCTGTGGCTCCCCGCTGTCCCTGTACAATGTCTTTTAGTCTACCTCCTTCTGTTTTCAAGCCCCTTCCTAAAAACTTAAGCGGTAATGAGGTCTGTTGAAAAACTCCCTTGAATTAGGGTCATCAGATTGTAGCCTATGATAACGGAAACTTCTGTAGATTGAGGTTGAGGGGCTAGAAAACATTTTGCCGGGGAATTTGCATATATATATATCTTCCTGGGCTTGGCAGTCTCTTCCTGGGAAACTTTCCCACACTACAGGGAATGAAATTATTTTTTAAATCTACTCTGCCCTTTTCCAACAATTCCATTCCCATTCCCACGAGCCTGGGAATTTTTAAGGGGCAAGGTGAGGAAAGCAAACTGCTGAGAGATTGAAATATTCCAACTGAGCCTTATTCAGAGAACATCGCTGTACTGCAGCATGAAGGGCAATGCTTGGTATGTCACAACAATTAGAGAAATATTTGGGGTAACTGATTGCTGGGAGCCTGAGAGCCTGCACCTGTTCTTCCCTTTTCCTACAATTCTTTCTACTTACCCCCCAGTTACTTTTTTTTTTTCCAGCAAAAACGGAACTCGGTTTCTTTTTTCTGGGAAGCCTTCCCCCACCATCATCCTGTACTCCCACCTCCTCTAAATGGTCCCAGGACAACTTGGACATAAATCTCTAGACCCCCTTTCATACTTTACTGGAATCATTGGTTCAGTGGCATCCACTCCATTAGTCTGTGAGTTGCTTTAAAGCAAAGACTGTACTTTCTTTTGTGTATCTTCACATCTCCAAACCCAAGAAAATTGGCATGAACCTATTAATGGACATCAAGAGCTCATTTGGAATTTATTCTCCCAGAGTTCTAACATTACAAGTTACAATTATATCAATGGAGAAATAAGCCAAAATAATGTGGAATCCCAGAAATCAGTGGTGACAAGGACACAGATAACAGAAGATCTTCTTCCACTCACCCAGGGCCTTAAAAACAATGAGCATCAAGAAGAATGACTATGTGGCCTCCTAAGATTTGGTGCTTATGCCAGAGCCTCTTCTGTGACTTCCCCAGCAGCAGGGTGGACTGGCTGCTGTGGAGCCAACCCGGCTCAAAGACACCTGGCTTCCTTCTTCAATTCACTTATGAGCCCTGACATGTGAGAAAACTTCAGGGTCCTCAACAATGCAATGGGGGTACTCATCCTTCACCCCCATCTGTTTCTCACCACTTTCCAAAACATCGACTTTATTTTATTTTTAACCATGGGAAAATATCCTAAGCTTCTCATAGCCAGGTGGTGCTCCCAGAATCTTCCCCACATTCCACCACATGTCTGCCCCTGTCACTGTTAAAGTTGGGTCTGCTTGGAAGCCAAGAAATTCTCATGAATCCCAAACCAGAAAACTTGTTTCTAACACATCTTTCAGGGTTCTTGGTGCCATGTTTTCAAATCCCATCATGTAGCTGATTAGACAAACGGAGCTTCGCCTTCTTGCTAAGCAGCAGATGTCATCCGCTGACTGAAGGGAGAGTCTTTTAAAACTCATGGCACATATTAACATAGCAGAGAAAAGTGACTACACTTGCCTTCACTCAGAGAATGTAGCTGGACAGCTCCCCTGAGAAGTGTCTCACCCGGGTTCAATGCAGCCTTGCAAGTAACTTCACAACCACTTGTCCAGGGCACTGTTGGATGCTGAACAAAGGATAAAGAATTATTCCACAGAAAGCCAGACCGGGGCTTGAAAAAGCCATTGACAAAAAAGAAATATACATGGCTGATATTATAAAATTGAACCATTCGTTTTGGAAAATGTCCAAGTCAAAAAGCACATTTATTCACTCATTGCAGGTGACAATGTGAAATGCTAACTTTCTGACAGATTACTTAGAAACACTGAGTTACTTAGAAATACTAAATCTGCAAATTGGGGCGGGCACGGTGGCTCATGCCTGTAATCCCAGCACTTTGGGAGGCCAAGGCAGACGGATCATTTGAGGTCAGGAGTTCGAGACCAGCCTAGCCAACATGGTGAAACCCCGTCTCTACTAAAAATACAAAAAAATTAGCGGGGCATGGTGATGTGTGCCTATAATCCCAGCTACTCAGGAGGCTGAGGCAGGAGAATCACTTGAACCTGGGAGGCAGAGGTTGCAGTGAGCAGAGATCTCGCCACTGCATTCTAACCTGGGTGA